>NC_133778.1:73206635-73537156 GCF_003597395.2 Chelonoidis abingdonii
GGAAGAAGGGGGGTGTTTCCGGGGGCAGTCAGGAGACAGGGAGTGGGGGTGTGTGGATGGGGCAGGGGTCCCAGAGGGGCCATCAGGGAACAGGGGGATTGGACAAGGCAGATGTCCCGGGGAGGGGGGCAAATAGGAGGTGGGGACCGGGCCACGACCCCCTCCCCTAACCAGCCCTCCATACAATTTATAAAGCCCAATGCGCCCCTCAGGCCAAAAAGTTTGCCCACTCCTGGTCTAGTGTGAATTCTGAGACTCCAAACTGCAGCATCATCTGGCTATAAAACCAACAAAGTTAGAGCAAGCTCAAGATTCTCCCTAAGCCAGTGAACTGGGTTATTGGTTCAGATGTCAGTAAGTGACTTTTTAAGAAGTGTATTTCCTAATTGCAAGACCACAAACAACAGAAGGTCCATTGCAATTTTTAAGGGGGAAATGTCCTCTTTTGGCAGAATGGAGAACAAAGAGGCATCTATAGACCTTGTAGTTTGGCAAACTCCCCTTAGCCCATGTATGGCATGACATTCAGAGCCCACAGATCCCATTCCTAAATCAGGTGAGAAGGACCATGTAGCAGACCTCTGGGTAGAGACAATGGCCAAAAAAGGAAAGAAAATCTGTGATCTAACATGATAGAACATTGTATTGACAACTATAAATGAGGAGCAAGTTTATATATACAGTGCTGCAGCGTGTAATAAGGACATAACCTACACCACCAGGAGAGCTTCTCCCATCGGCATAGGAACTCCACTTCCCCAAGAGGCAGTAGCTCTGTTGACAGGAGCAGCACTCCTGTTGACACATTGCTGTCTACATCAGGATTCAATCGGTACAATTGCATCTCTCAGGGCTGTGGATTTTTCACACATCTGAGTGACTCGGTTATACCAACGTAAGTCTGTGCATAGACCAAGCCTAAGATCCTTCTCTCACTCTCTCTCCCTCACATATGTGCACATCTCTTACTTCAGACTGTTCAAAATGTTTCCATTTATGAGGTAAACTTACCCTGACAATTACAGAGACTAAAATGGTATTTTCCCAGAGTTAGACCATTTTCCCAACTATTGCTTCATACCAGTTATTTTAGTAACAATAACCAAAATACTACAGAGCTAAAAAAACTCATGGCAAACTGTTTTCTGGAATAGCAGTAATAGTATTTATTCAAACTGGGGTGGAGTGTTGCCAGGAGGACACTGACAACAGGAATAGGATCAACCCTATGGTTCAGTGTATTAGGAACTGAGCTGTTCTTAAGTGTACACATAGATATGGACTGAGCTGTTCCACTAATAGAAAAAAGTCTTAAAACCTTCCCTACAGTGAAAACCGGGGAAGAAACATGGTTTTCCTATATAAGCAGTTAAGACATCCTTCAAAAATATACTCTCCCTGTCCCCCCATCCCCCAGTTCAACTCTGTACCTTTCCGGGGCTCTGATTTGTGTTTCTTTTTTTTAAATAAAATAAAATAAAAATAATTTCATTTAATTTCCAAGAAACATGCTTTTTAAAACAAACAATTATGGTGCAAAAGGAAGGGCAGTTATACATAATGATGGTCCTCTGATTTAGTTCAGTTCCTGAAATCACACTTAATACCACAGGTGCAATACCCAACTTTGTTACAGATGCAAATTCCTGCAGCGGTCCTCAGAGTTACAACCAGCTAAAATCCTTTAATTGTTAAGAAAAATCTTAACACAATTAAAAAGATACACACTCTTTTCAGTACAAGAATACCTGGGGTAACAGACTAGTAGTGTATATGCTATTTTTTCTTTAAAAGATTCAATACAACAGCACCATATGCAGGAGCCTTGGCATAAAGTCTGAGTTTTCCTAATCAGCTCTGTGTCCATTGTCCTTATCTTAGAGACAACTCAGAAAAGGTAACATTTCAGACTGTGTTACAGAACAGCCTCAAGCTCCAAAAAGGCCAATGTCTCATAGATCAGTCACGGTAGTTTGGACAGCATAACCAATGGCATCACTATGAATTCCTGCATTCTTCACATTGCGCTCATGGACAAAATCAGTGTAGTGTCTATCCGCAGACTGGGTCGAGGACGGGACCCATGCGTTCCATACACTTCCACCACGTTGACGGCAGTCAGCAGCATCAAAGGGCCTGGATCATTGGGGATTGGGAGGGGGCACAGTTAGTAATTAGCAATGGAAAGGGAAGGGGGTGGAAGACAGTAGGAGGTGAGAGGAAAGGAAGGAAGAATGATGTGAAAAAAAGAGTAATAAGGAAGAACTAAATTGCCGAATGTCAAACAGCTAATAAAGGAAGTGTGCAAGGATATACACAGAATAGAATAGCTGTAATGTCAAATTAACCCCTTCATTGCTGCTGCCAGACTGTATATGTAGTTCTGCAAAAGTTTCAAAATGGAAAATTAAGGTATCTCATGTACGTAACACTTGTAACTTACAATGTGCTTTTCATCTATAGATTCCAAAGCACTTTACAAAGCTAAGTGTTATCCCCATTTCACAGATGAGAAAACAGGCAAAGACATGAAGGAATACACCTCCTTGACAGAGTGCTTTACATGTTTAGCAGCATTAAAGGATTTGAATGACATGTCTCAATGCACAGTGGAAACAAGCAACTACATGCAACAGCAAGGTTCAAAGCTACCAAAGAAGGCAGGTTCTCAAGGCAAATGAAAAGAGGGGAAAAGGAGGAAAGAGGACATCATAAAAACAAGCATTACAGTCAGAGAAGGGATCACTACAGCACATCTCTCACATTTCATTAGCAGAATTCACTAAAGAACTAGACATTACTGAAGAACCCGATCATAGCTGTACTTGATTACCTTGAATATGAGAATATGACTGGAGGTGGATTATTTTAGGAAAAGGCCAAACATAGTAATACAAAAGTGACTATACATAACCAGTGCAAATGCATTCCACACTGGGAATAAAGTCCTCAGGGGGTTAGGAAGACTAACAGGATACCGTAAGATTCACGTATAAAGCACTGTCCTGACATTAATATATTTATGCAAGTGCCAAGTAATTCTTATGTGGGAACCAATAAGGCCTTGGGATAATTAACTTGCTCCACTGAAACAGACACCTGCATAACTTGATTTTAGAATTTTTAAGCGTTTTCTTATAAGAAGCCTCAAGATGGAAAAAAATGAACCGACATGTAGCGACCGTTCCAGCCTTTTCTCTATCCGACTCGGAATCCTGCATTAGAATGGTTTGTGTGAGCCTGAAGTACACTTCTGCAAGACATGCTCACAAAAAACCAAGCTCTCTCTCTCAGCTATTCAAGAGATCAAATTCCCAAAATATCCTCCTTTAAATAGGTTCATTTTAGAGTCAGTCATTTAGTTTAACCATAAACAAGTCAGTGGATCATCAGATACAGCTACAAAGTGTTCCTATTTCATCAATTCTCATGCCCCAGTAAGTTCAGTTTAATACTTTTAAGCACACCAATACAACTGAGCAGGCAGGACATTAGCTAAAAGATCACATTAACCAGGGAAACAGAAAAGACATGCAGGATTCACAACAGGGGTAAATGATTAGACAGTCCTCCTATAGAAAGGAGAGAAGATTTGCATGACCTTCACCCATAGGTGCTCAGAATTTTGTTCTTTGCAATGCATATTGTGAAGAAATGGCATATGAGGTCCAAAAGTTAAAACAGCCATCAAATGGTTTGTTTGTAAATTATTCTCTAATTTTCATAATTTAAGAAACCAAATTAAAAGCTGCTCACAGTAGGAGGCAGTAAGACCTCTGCATGTTTCCTGAGACAGAAATAGACTTGCTAACCTGCTATTGCGTCCTCCCCTATTTTATCCCAGAAGCAACTCTTTTAGTCCAGCACAAAACTAGAAAGATGCTGTTTGTGTTTGGGGACCTCCAGTTTTGCAGCTAATACCTCACTTTGTTTGATCGTTACATTTTGATTTGTATGGCCAAAATGTTGCAGAAACTTCTTCTGTACCGAGGAATTTAAACAATGGAGCAGAGGATTTCAAAATCAGAGAACAAAAAGACTGAAAATCTCTCTTATGATCTGGCTTATTTTTGACGACACCTGCAGCATTCCAGTTTTAAATTAAAGGAAGGGCTGTAATGTAGCCAGCACAGAACAATACCCAGAAATTGACAGGTTAGATCCTTAACTCTAATCCCTTCACCACAACCAGTGCTATAAAAAAATAACCTGAAATATTTCAGTGTTTTCAGCTATCCATGGACATTATCTTTCAAAAAGGAGGACTGTTTTTCTGTGACAGAAGCCAAAGCCAATTCATGCGGAAATAGGTCAATTAAAGGCAGAGGGCAGTTTAGGAAAAACCCATTAGCTGCAACAAGACACTAAGATATCAAGGCATGTAAGTCACAGCCCTTCAAATAGACACATATGTTCCGGCAATGCGTCCGCCTAACCCCATTTCCAGCCTGTGAAACTTGAATGCAGCACACATAGTTGACAACACAGCTCCAAACTGTTCTTTATTTCCTCATTTTAAGGCTAGATTTATCCCTTACCACAGCAGCCAGAACAGCTGCTAGCAAACCATGTTAAAACCACGTTACCAGAAATAAAACTGGCTTCATGAGTTACTACAATTTTTTTTTTTTTTTTTTTTTTTTTTACACATACACAGAGAAAGTTTTATTTCCTTCTGAGTGAACATATTAAAACTATGTCAAGTAAGAATGGTTGTTTTCTGGGGTATGTTACATTAGGTAACACAGATAATTTTATATTCAGCCACCCTCTTCTACAGACAAACTTCCTTCTGCAGCTGAATCTAGCAAAGAAGCCTAGATTTCCTGACAAGGTCTGTCAGCAGCACAGGTTAAAGCTCTTAATCCTAACCCAGGCACACTGGGATCAAAACTGCCATAGATGAGCCTGTAAGTTCTCTCAGCTTCTGGACAGAAGTAATGGAACTTTAATGTAGAACAGAAACCTTATGACTGCTGCATAACCGTATTGCTACCACCATAAAACACCTATGTAGAGCTGTTTGGAGCTGGAGTCAAATGTTCCGAACAAACACGTTACCAGATTCTAGCAAGCACCTTGCAGTTAGACTGAGTAAATACAAAACAAAATCATACTGAGAAGGCTGAAAGAATAAAGATACAACCACCTTTCACCCACCACCACCAACAGGGAAGGAATTGACCGATCAACGAGATCACCACAGACAACCCAGAGATTTCAGATACTAGGCAAATCAAGGGCAAAGGAAAAAGAGAAAGCACCATTTCATCAAATGTTTTGCAGCAGAATTACAATGCAGCAGATGCAGAGCAGAATTACTCTCCCTCTTTAAATCCAAGATCGAGTATATTTAAAAAAAAACTTAATATGTAATTAGTTAGATTTGTATAATGCATTTCTTTACACCATTACTGTCAGGTATTAACCATATTTACATAGTTTTGTCTTTAAGAGACATACAAGCAAAAGAGAATCAGATTCTAGCCAAATGGAGGACCTTTTCTTTTGACGATTGAAATCGCTTAGGATAAGAGCTTTAAATCCACTGCATCCCCATCACAGCTGCTCCTCAAAGCCTAACAAATCAGAGCTCCACTTCTGAATTTATTGCATCCCCGTTTGAAGTCACAACCCATGCTACAGCATACAATGAGTTAAAAGGATAAGAGCTACTCCCTCAATCTCACCCAAATGCTGGAGTACCAAGAGCAGACATTTTAATTAAATGAAATCAAGCTCTTATCCTTCAACCATTTCAGTTTCCCCAAACAAACTCCTCCTCTCTTTGCACTGTAGAATCAGTTTACCCATTGCAAAAGATTTCTGGGAGACATCCAGAAAGAACTTGATCTATGATTCGCACGTTTTGCCCAGGATCTAACAGGACAAATCTGCTCCTGGGCTGCATGCCTCCAGGCACTGGGGTACAGAGACTATGTTGGCTGTAGAGCGTGGAACAACTCCCCCCAGAGCTGGAAAATGCTACAGCAGATTCCTCCATAGGAATAGCAGCAAAGATTCCCTCAGAAGTTGAGCAGGTTGCCTCTGCAGCACTCCCCAGCCTGGTCTCAAACCACTGATTCAGCTTTATCACCACTAACCTGACTCAATTTATTCTCCTCAAAAAGGCAATACAAGTAGTTTAACAGCAGATGAACTACAAAAAGAAAGGCATTTGGACTGTACATAAGCAAATCACCTTTCCTTTTCAATCAGAGAAAAACTAGCAAGGGTCTGGAGAACGCACCATTTTGTGTCTTGCTGGCTGGCTCCAGGGCTCCTAGGAAAGTTTTCTATTTCCACTAAGACTGGGTCAGATGGAACTGTCATTATGACAGGCAGGGTCGGCTTTGCATTCCAGCTCTTGGGAAACAAAACAGAAACAAGCAAATCATCTTAACCACTTTACTGCATGACAATGACACATGGAAAAACACAACTCCTCCTCCTGCCCAAACATGAGTCTTGACAAGATTTCTCCCATAGATACGCAGCCCCCCATTGGAGATGAATGTCCCACTTTTCAGGTGCTGGTAACAGTACCAGGGTCATACTGCATACAGTGCTGCTCTTGGATTTGCAGGTAACAGCTGCAGCGCCCTTTTTCATTCATGGTTTAACCTGGATGCAGCCTGTTCTCCTCTGTGACTAGCTCTGCAACAGTGATCTACAATTTTGTAACCTAAAAGCTAGATTACTGCAATTCATCTACCCCTGAATAGCATCCGGAAGCATCAACTGGTGCTGAATAAAGCAGCTCACCTTTCAAGTAGAGTAAGTGGTTATGAATACAGAGCACCAGCACATCCATTTGCTTCCAGATGAGGCTGAAGGGATTATATGTTTAATGGCCTGGAAGGACACCACTAGGGGGGTGATATATCTGTGGTCATCTGCTCTGTTGCACTTACTGTCCGCCCCTTTATTTGACATACTCCAGAATGGGTGGCGGGGCATTCTCATCGAAGAGTCCATGCCTCTGTAACCTGACCCCTCTGGTGTATCATTCTAACAACTCTGGAGGGAGGTGGTTATGTTTTGGTAATAGTTGTTTTCAGTGACACAAAGCACCTACCATGCACAGATGCTGAGGGGATGAATGCATCAAAACTTTTATTAAAAACACAAAAAAAAAAATTTGGTTTTTGCCAGTAATTTATCCTTAATGTAGAAGTAGTATGTCCCTTTAAAAAATACCAGAGCAGTAGCCCAGAGCACTAGTAAGAGATGGAAGAAAGACTGTCAGCAGGCTCTGCCCTTCTCCTATGTGTGCGGTTTAACACACAGAGCATTAGTACAATTTTGTGGGTTATTATAATACTCAAAGATCACATAAATGATGCATAAATTGTTTAGCTAATATGTTTACATGTTGGAGGGGGTGGGGAATCTCCCTCTCCAGCTAGTTAGCTAAAATCCTCCATGCCAAGTTAACCAGTGATCCCACTTGTCACTTAGTAGCTGAAATAAAAGTCTAGTTTAATGTATAACTCTAGAATCGACAGTCAGAGTCAAAGGAAGCCACTGCATTTAAAAAGGTTAGCATAAGGCCCCAACTCCTGAAACCTGTGAAGACCAATGAAGCTTTAGTGTTTAGGGGAACAGTCTCAGAAATGAATGACTTAAGAGGTTGCCTTACTTGTTGTGATCCATCATTCTGATGTAAGACATTGTTCGGAATGCTGAAAAGCAAGAAAAATTTATATCATAATCTTTCAGGGATCAAGATATGTGTTTATAAATTTTGTGGGGGACCAAAAACAGATAGATTTCAAGCTGAATGCCAATTTACCAGAGGTCTTTCTATCCCCATCTAAAAATAACTATCCAAATGAAGTTAAAAACCTTACGCTTGTGGTCAGCAACCTCATTCCAATGAGAACAAGGCTAGCAGACTCCCAATTTGTTAAGGCTGGAGTTTCACTATATCTTGTCTCACTTTTTCCCTTCCCACTGCATGATGTCCAGATGGATTATGGATATGAAATTTCTTTTGAGGCAAGGACAACACTGAGGACAACACTAAGGCATGCCTTTAACACTTTTTGCATATACCGAGCCAGATTTTATGAGACTGATGGCCAAAGTTCCTTCCCTATTCATTACTGTTTTACGCTCATTGTATAATTAACTTTGGACAAAAATGGCTGAGATTACATAAATGCTATTATCTGAAATCTCATGAAATTACTCAGAAGGAAGGTTCTAAAGCAACCGTTCACACCGTATATTACGAGGCTACTCTCCTCAGAAGCCCAGAGTACTGCTAGCCCTAGTCAGATACTCAAAAATAATGAGTCAGGCCACCAAAAAATTCATGAGTTAAAAATATTCATTTGGGATTCTTTTTATTTGTCTTCGAATATCTGAGTCTGTAGAGTGCACACATTTCACATTTTTAAGGTCTTCTCCACAATTATAAGGGATAGAGCTTTTTATATTTAAATGAAAGCTGAGATTCAAGTGTATTCACATGACTCCAAGAGCTGGGGCTATAAGAAAAAGAAATATCCTGGGAGATGGTAACACTTATTCCAATCCATTTAGAAGTGGAAATCCAAATGTGTTCCCCTCCTGCCTTCTTCACTAGATGGATGGCAGCTGTAATAAAGGGTTTAGGGGAGGGGATGCAGAAGGAATTCAGGGTTCAGTCTCAGAGAGACTTCCTTACGTGCTGGGCATAGGGCAGAAAGACATGGAAGAGAAAAACTCCACCACCACACATAGTAATGCCATTGCGGATCTTAACCAAAAATGATAAGACTTGGTCTAAAAAAAGCTTCTTTTCCAATCTCTCATTTAAAAAAGAGTTTCAACCAGATTCTATTAATTCAATTAATGCCCCAGTTGCTTCTGGCCTGGGACAGTTGGTATCATTTGCATAGAGTAACCATCCTGTCAGTCAACCTGCTAGGTAAACTGGTTTCAATATTTCTGAAGTCCTTTTACTCGAATAGCTTTTAGGTATAAAACCAACCAAGATCATACAAGCTGCACTCTGGCTGTTCTTTACCAGGCTCTCTGCACTGAAGGGGAAGTGCAGAGTGGCATTACAAGCACAGAATACTGCACCTTTAAAAAAATACTGAGGAATGCTTGTACAATCAACACATTCCTCACCGATGAGTTAATACAAAAGAAAGGAACAACATGCATCTTTCATGATGCATTTTAATTAGTGATGCTTGAGTGTGCAGTTTCAGAAACAGCACTGATTGCTCTGGGGGTGAATGTGCACATGACATGACACAACACCAAGATGAGTATCAGGGAAACTAAAGCCTTCAGCACAAGGAGGCGGGGAAATTGTATTGGGTTCCTCTTCCTGCACCCAGGCTGGTTTGAACATGAGACGCAAGTAAAATGGCATATGAACAAAATGTGAAGAGCAATTATTAGCAGTAATAAATAAGCTACACATCTACCACCCCATCAGAGGATTTCAAAGCACTTTACAGACTTTAATTAAGCTTTCGAACACCCAGCATCACTGGGAGGTAGGTCAGTATTAACCTCATTTTACATATGGGGACAAATGATGCACAGAATAGTGAAGAGACCTGCCCAGAACCATACTAAGGGACAGAACCCAGAGGCTCAGCCCCTTAACCAAATACTACTACAATCCTCCACCTATGAAGACAGAGTAAAAGCAACTTTCTTCTGTGGAATCTATCAGCTTCTTTGTCACTTCAGTTTTGAAGTATGGCTACACTTAACCCGCTTTCCGTGACTTCATATCTACCCACTCACTTCCTCCAATCTGGTCCTCTGTTGCTATTACTCTGAGTATCCTGAAGAGAGAAGTGATCTCACTCTCTCACTAGCAGTGGCCTATCTGTGTAGGGTTGTGGTTCTCAACCTTTCCTGAGTACTGTACTCCTTTCAGGAGTGTGAAGCCCGAGCCACACTCCTTGGGACTCAAGCATGTAACTTAGCTTCATGGGGCCCCCGGCAGCTGCCCTACTTGCTACCCCCTAATGCCAGCCCTGCACTTGTGACCTCCCCCCCAAAGCCCATCCAGCAACTCCCAGGTTGAGAAACAACTGATCTAGATAAGCTGACGTGCCCCCTGGAAGACATCTGCATATCCCCCAGGGTACATGTACCGCTGGTTGAGAACCATTGGTGTAGGGCTCATCCTTCATACCATTCAAGTCTCACTTCAACAAAATCTTTCTCCCTTCTGTAACCTACAGTTTACTCAAAACACTGCCTATCCTTTCTCCAACACAAATTCACCTTAAACACTCTTTCCATTCTCCCAGTCGTATTTCCACCCTGTTTTCTTTTAGCTTCCCTGCCACAGCATGCATTTGCACTTTTACTGCTTTTAAATTTCATCTGCCTCTACCCACACAAATTGCCAGATCAAATATCCCTCAGCATCAGTGATTACTGAATGGCGGAGAACAAAAAACAGCCCACAACAAAACAACATACTGATGATTTTATGTAATACTTCAACAGGGGATTTTCAATCTGCTTTCTTTGGCACCAGTTAATGGGTGGCAATTAGACAGGCCAGGGAATTGACAACATTCACCTTGGTTTCTCTTCTCTGCTCTACCACCCAGTCCCCACTGCTAGCGCCACCCAATGAGCTGGATTCACAGGGAGTTACTAAATGAAAACCAACTAAAGAGAATGTCCAGGAACAGGAAGAAACAAATCAAAGAAAAACGAGGCCATTGCAGCTACTCTGAAACATTAAATTCAATGAGCTAAACAAACCTAATTCCCCCCTGAGTCACGGAGGAAGAGCCAATAGCTTGTTATAATAATCTAGTCAGCCTTGAAAGGAATACAATTTTGGCTCTAGAAACAGATGAAGCCCCTATGGAATGTCATTATACAGGAGGCACTGTGGGAGAAGAATGACCTGCCAGCCTCACACTGGCAAACATCCAGGCCTATGTACCATGGGCAGTGAAGTGCAAGTACACTCGGGTGTTTGAGTGGGTTACCTTGTATTTATACACGTGTGACCTTAAGAACCCCAGTATTCACACTCTACACACTAGTGTACTGATCTTTGTACAAAACATGCCTTGTGAGGTATCATCCGAAAACTAACAACTCACTGATCATTTACAGTCTTGCATAATGTATGTACACAGTTTGTATTAAGAATTACGGCTGCATGCTGGAATTATGACTAAAGAGTATTTAAACTGGGCATAATCAGAGGGAGCTGGTAAACAGGTCTCCTTTAGATAAAGAAATGAGTATTTGGTTCTGAGTATGGCGCTTCCTTCACCACTAGACTCCATGTCAGCTTCCTCACAGCTTGACTAAACTTTACTTTGAGCAAAACCCTCAGAGAAATCCATTTGAAAGAATTATTGGTGTACAAACTTGGGGTGGGGGGCGCACTGAACCTCAACTGATCGTATACAATATTACAGTATTATAAAAGTGTATAGAGTGAGGTCTTCTCTGGAATCCAATTACACACTGGTAATTAATATTATTGTGAAATGTATGTATTATTATAATATAAGGAAATAGAGATACTTAATGAGATTATGCTTTACTGTCTGGCCATACAGGTTCCCTCCCAGACAGGAGGGAAGGCAGCTATTCACCTATCGCCTACGTAAATTCAGCATGGTGGAATCAAAAAAGTGGAAACCCTACTTACATACAGGGAGGTGGAAAGTCCACAGGAAAGGAAAAACAGCATAAAGTCGTCCTGCCTCTTGAAACAAAGTAGATATAAGCAGACAGAAGCCATCTTTGGCATTGATAACTAGACAGACAAAATGGAGTAGAGCTCTTACAAGCTGAGAAAGATGGGTCCTTCAACCAAGGGTTGGGAGAGGGATTGAAGTCTCTGGAAACTGAACAAAGGTGAGAAGCCATCGTGAACAACGCCTACACCTTGGCTTTCCTTGTGACTCTTTCTGGCTGACAGAGAGCAACATACAGGCCCTCAGTGGGACGGCCTTCTATGCTAGGTCTTGGAGATGCAAGGGAGAGAGGTGAGAACCAGCTGAGTCCAAGGCTTACCACCTTTGGTGTAGATTTCACAACTCCTTTGGGTAGGCATTGCGGGGGTTGCCCCAACTGCATTTGGAATATGACTCTACAAGTTACCAGAATCTGAGGGCTGAAAAAGGGAGCGCTGTTCCTTGTGGATGTGAACATTTATGCGAAAAAAGCATAGATACTACAGTGGTATGAGCTTTAGAGATGCATATTACTACTACAATGATAATACAATCCTGGAAGACCTCTTTCAAGAATGAAGAGGAGGAATGTGAAATAATTAAATGAGTTCATTTCTAAGGTGTAGAAAGTGAATTGGGAACTGAAGAACCTCTCATTATTTGTATGCAGTAGTCCTTAGGAGTCTCAGACATTGACTAGGGCTCCACTGGGCTAGGTGCTGTACAAATGCAGAAGAAAATTACAGCCTCACTCCCAAAAAGGTTGGGCACTCTCCCTACTGATTATTATTACAGGTCAAGGCACAAGTGTAAAAATGAAGAGAATAATTTTAGTGGAAGTGTCTAGTTCCACAGTATTTCTCCCCACTCCTGAATTCCACAAGCTTTGTATTTCAATCACATCATTGTAGTAGAGAGACGTCAGCAAGATGAAATCCTCTTATTCCTGCCTGCTTGACTCTCTCATAGGGCGCAATGGGAAAATCCTGCTATCCTCCTCACCAACACTTGAAAGCAAGTGTGGACTGGAGTTAGTCATAAACCCACTACCCCAGAATTCAAAGGTATTTTTGCCTGCTAGGATGCATGCTTGGCAATATCCTTCAATGAGACAGTATCACCTAAACCCAGTAGCTCTCCACTGAAAAATAGGAAGGACCTACTCAAACTGAAAAAGCAACTTTCACTGTGGCCTCTGTTATTCAGGAGGTCAGGCTAGATTATCAAATGGTCCATTCTGGTCTTAAAAGCTAAATGAACAGTGCTCCTTTAGAGTTGAACTAATCCTATAACCTGCCTCCATATACATATAAGACTAAATACAGACTGAACAGAAAGGAAATTAAGTAGCAAAATGTCTCCTACCTTGTTTCTTCAAGTTTAGCAACATTTGCTGCAAAACATTCCAGACAAGATTGATTACAAATTTAATTTGCATTCATTCTGTTAGTTAGTATTTATATAGCACCACAAATATTCATGACACTTAAAAATAAGATCTCTTCCCCAAAGAGCTTACAGCCTAAATTAAAGATACACAGGAAAAGACTAGAGTAACGACAGATAAGGAGCTGCAAAACAAATACGTACGAAGCGTGATGAACACATTTTTAAACTGGAGATTAGGATTTATGAAGGGATCTGAAAGCAGACATGAAGGTCATTCCAGGCAAAAGCAAGAGTGAGAGAAGGAGACAAAGGGAATATCAAGCCAAGAAAATCTGGCAGGATGTAGATCACAAGGTGGGACAATGGCTGAGATGCAAGCAGGGAAAGAGTTGTTCAGGGTCTTGCAAGGATGGGGAATTTTAGCTGATACAGAAAGTACAGTCAGACCGCAAAGGGATTCAGTGAGGGATCATGTTCATATATTGGTTAATTCTTTCCTTATTAGACCAATTATTTTTCTATATAAACATCTCACAGTAGTCACACATGACTTAGCTGTTAGGTAACCTCACAAAACGTCAAAGATAACTTGAAATCATCCAGTTTGTTAAGCACACTGTGTCGCAAATATGCCCCAAGAGCAATGACTCAAAGGAAAGAAGGATCTCCAAGATGAGGAGAAACGTCCACACAAGAACTCCTGCCTAGAATCAGCATAAGATGTTACTCTGTCACTCTCATTGTGGCCCGTGCTACCCACAACGTGTGGTCATACTTTACCTTTCATTTGTAGTGTTCTCCTTGAATATCGCTTGCTGGGCCTCCTTTCAAAGGATGCTGATCTTCTAGCTTTGTTGGTCTTGGTTGTCTGGTACTCTGTTTTCCCACTAAAAGTGCAAGTTAAGGTACACAATGATGGGACAAAGCACTTGTTTACAAAGGCAGAATATAGGTATAACTGGGACAAAATACCTTGTCTGGCTTACTTGTAGGTGTTTGCTTTATGTCTCAGCAATCCCAACTTGCAGGGACATAAACAACTTTACACTTTTATGGTGCCTTTCATCAGAAGGACTCAAGAACTTTGCCAACATTTTAGTCTCATCCACTGCTGAGGGAGGTATTATCCCCATTTGCAGAAGGGGAAACTTAAGCAATAATTCCTTGAAGGTTAGATTCTTCAAGATACACACTTTGTATTTTAAACACGCAATCACGGTAACTGTGTGCTCATTTTGGAAAAATCAGAGCCCAAGAGACTCAGCCGGTGTCATATATGAAGACTATAATAGAGCAAGAAATTAGAACTTTGATGCTCTGACTCCCAATCCTATGTTGTTTTCTCAAGACTGGTCTTCTTACTTAAAGAGGAACCTGAGGACTCATGGGCTTGTGATACAGAGCCTCCATCTCCAGCTCCTTTGCTCAGCAGAGAGACAAGGACTGGTGAGCAGCTGAACCACCTGTATGCTCCAGCAAGGTAACACGTGGTGAGTTTGCATTGTCGCTGCTTGTACTTCACCTGCTCGGTAAATGTAAGTCACTTTGTTCTCCAGAGGTGACAAGCCATTTTCAACATGCCCTACATTCACTTCCTTAATAGCCCTATTACATTTTCTAGGGGTTCTGCCCAAACTGCAGATTACGCTTTCCAGAGGTGGGCAAGTAAATTACCTATTTGACAATGTCTTAAAGTGACCCTCAGACCCTTTACAAATGGTGACAACATCTATGTTTATTATATTTTTCAATTAACACATCACACTTATCACAATGCGTATGCAAACAGACTTCACATGATCAATAAAGCAAAATGATAACAGCTTAATTGACCCAGGGCCCAATAAAGAAAACTTAAAAAAAATCCCAGACAGAGGAAACTAAACCTGCCTCCCCTAGCAAATCCACCCCATAGGTAAAAGACCATGTATAATATGCTCTTTGGGACAATATGCTCGTTATATGCTTACGCAGTGTCTGAAACAGCCAGGCCCAGATCTCAATTGGGCTTTCTGGGCACTGCTGCAACACAAATAATATGAATTCCAGAGTCAAAAGCCTTGCTCTACCATCAAATGTGCAAGTCTACAATGTGTCAGTTAAATGCACCACAAGGGACACAAAGTGGACTCTCAACCAGAACCAAAATCTCAAGGCTTCATGAATCAAAACCAACCACTTGAACTGTACCTGGAAGTAAATGGAAGACAGGGTAGTTTACAGAGCACAGGTATAATATACTGTATGTAAGGAACAGGACAACCTGTTGACTTTGGGAAACTGCCCTTACTACATTTTACTACACAGATCAGAAAAAGCCTAAGTTCAGTTAGCAAATCTGGAAAGGGTTGTTTATTATAGATTGTGCAATATTTTGGCCAGTTTAACAGCCTAATTTAAATATTTTATCTAAATGCAGTTTGTGATATTCAATCTTCTGTACACTATGGAAACTGGATACCAGTTTCCTCACTTGTGCATTACCCAAGGGACTGGAAATGGGGAGAGAAGAGACCCAGTGAATGAGAAATGACTCTGACCTGTATCTGAACCGTGATCCCAGCCGAATGAAGCTTGATCGGCTTGAGCCTTTTTGGACAGGTCCCCTGAGGCGGAAGAAAGCATGATGTTCCACTGCACACTTCCACAAGTGTTTGCAGGCTTTGGGGTGATCCAGCCTAAACACAAAAGTGTGCTCCTGCTCCTTCCCCTTAAAGCACACAAAACACACCATGAATTCAAACAGCCTCGAATGAGTCAGAGTTCCCCACAATTTAATGAATGCTCAATAAAATTTATATTCATCTGTGGTGAAAAATCTCCCCCACTTCATCTCTGCCTGAGAATAGATGGATGAAATACTCCAAATACAAGTGCAATTGCTAGAGAGAATATTCAGTATTTTTAGCTCTAGAAAACACTGGATTTGGCCATTTCTTTTTCATGTAATAAATTAATGATTAAATATACTTGTTAGTGCCAGGACACCTCTGGGATAGGAGCAACTTATCAGGGAATCACCAATATTAGCTAAAATTTGCTTTTGACAAGTTAGCAAATAGCACTGTAACTAAACAATGAATTCACTATACATGAGAAATCTTAAAAGGGTCACTGTCCAACCTGGCCTGCCCAAAACATATACAGATTAGAGTATGTGGTTGTGAGGCAGTGACATTGAAATTGTTCATTAAAATGTAAGTTAGCAACTTTGCACTCAAAAGAGATCCTACAATAAACTGATCTGTATGTAAGATAGATGAAGAATGTTACACAGGGATAAGAGACCCACAGCATGGCTGCACCTAGTCTAGGTCATGACTTGGGCTCATGGGGCTTGGCCTGCAGGGCTAAAAATCACTATATAGACATTTGGGCTCAGGTTGGAGCCTGAGCTCTAGGACCCTCCATCCTCACAAGATCCCAGAGCTCGGGCCTAAGCCTGAATGTGTACACAGCGATTTTTAGCCCTGTAAGCCCGAGTCAGCTGACCCAGGCCAGCCGTGGATTTTTTATCCTTCTGTGAACATACCCTAGGAGGCCAAGGTCAGAACAATTTGTGGACTGATGGGAATATTACAACATAAAGATAATTATCTCTGTCGCTGAATTCCTGGTTCTTGTTCCAAATCAGATCCACCTCCATGTGTTACCAATCCTTGCTTTCTTATAATCTGCTCAACTCAGAGCAATTTCTCCTTCTGGGGGCATTTCTGGCATCCGTTTAAGGAATGAGTTCCAACTGCATGGCATTTACACTACCTACCTTTATTAGCTTTCTTACACAACACACCAAAGTACACTTGCTCTTTCCAAATTCTCTGGCCCATACTAGTTAAACAAGACATTGCTCTTTTAAAAGCTGAGAATACAAAGCAAATCAGACACACTGCTAAATTTCTTTTACATGTAAACTCACCGTCCCCAAGAAGTTACAACTAAAAACACTCCAATGCTGCCCTGTTACTCCTGCAAACTGAAGTGTGAAATGAGAGCAGGAGTAACTAACTAGAGACCATGAATCTTAGTTACACATCAGCTAAAAGAGCTAACAGCAAATTTTAACTACCTGCTCATCGTCTTCAACAACAACTAGTGTTAATTTGTTCTTCTTGAAGTCCAGTCTGGTTATCTTTGGCCTGTTAGATGAAGAAGAAAAGAAATGTGTAAACACATCTTTGTTGGTCCACACAGAAGAGTCATATTCACTGTTCTGCTCTAGAACTCACCCATTTTCAAAACTAATATAAACAGACTGAGATCCTACAATAAACGTCCCAGTGAGGTGTGTATTAGCTGGTGTTTTAAGACTTTGTCATTAAGAAGTTATGAACTGAAGAGATTTCAAAAACTACAGCAACTTTTAAAAAGATGAAGCTGCTACAGGGAGTCTTAAAATGCATTTTTAGCTCACATCAGTACAGTCTATTGTTTCGGGGCAGGGAGATGATAATTAAGGCAAACTGTGTTTTATACAATTACATTGGATTCAGTCAAACAAACTTGCCTGATCACCCTCCTGCCCGTACCCAGCCAGCACGGGAATAAGCATGAGAAATAAGGACCAGAAACCAGGGAAAATAACTTTGGACCCTTAAGTCTTCCTTAAGCCTAGACCCAAATCTGAAAGTGGGTTCCTCATCTTTCTGCCTGCTTTTCAACCATATGCAACTGTACAAATCCTATGGAACTGCTCCAAATACCTCCAACAAACTGGTGTTACCCCCAACAAAAGCCTGCAGAATGGAACTGCAGGTGTTGGTAAGCATTTTCACGTTCTTCACCACACTATATGGTTATGTGCTTTTATCTAGGCCTGAACACATTTCAGTGGTACGTGTAGGGCAGAAAGGGGTCACTTCCAAAACAGGCAGAAACCACCTCAAAGGATTCCAATACCCACACCTCTTTCCAAAAAAGAAAACATTTGGCCAAGATGCCAACTTGACTGGTTGAATGCTTTCCCCTCTCTCCCACATATCCAGTACTGATTTATAAATTTTATTAAAGTTAAAGTTAATGTTTAAAATTATATACAATGAATCCAATAAAGCAGCATGACAACCTGGGAAGGCATACTTGATATTATTAGCGATGCTGTATGGGCTTCATTGTGTATGTATTTAGCACTGACATACGGGAGAGAGATGAAAGCACCCACAACCTACTCACATATTTGTCAAGGAACTAAGCAAAGAAGATAATGTTTTGGAAACTGAAAAAAACAATATAATTTTGAGCTATGGAGTATTTTGCAGATTACTAATATTGACTAATGGTCTCAGACACTGTGATGTTCAAGGATTCTTGACTAGTGTAAAAGAGTTAGGCATTTTACAATGCAGTTTTAAGTCTTTCAATTAGCCATCTCACCAGAAAAACAGACCAATCTTGGTGTCACCTTCAAAGACCAGAACTCCCGTCGGGGTCAGTCCAAGGCTGTAATCATTGCCGTCCCTCGCCTAAGTATCACAGACCAAAACAGGTTGTGTTGAGTTTCACGTGTAGGATACCATGCATGCATAAATCATTCCAATGGGCAACGTATCCCTTCCTTCATTGTTAAGGTTAACTGCTATTTGTTATTTTATTACAACAACACTCTCTAAAAAGCCTCCTACATAGCTTATTCTACTCCATAATTCTTTAGAGACCAGGATAAAGAGGGAAGGAGAAGGTTTCTTTATATGCTTATGGGCTAAAGACCCTCCTTGTGTTATTCTCTACCCTTCTTCCTTTACAATCTATTTAGTCTCTCTACAGACAATTGTGAATTAAATCTCAGTCCAATTTTAATTTCATTTACTATGACTTTCACACAGGTTTCAGGCTTACTGAAATCTGCAGCACCTATTACATATTTAAAACACAATATACACATAGATAGATTAAAATTACAGCCTCCAGAAGTACACACAAATGAGTTCATGCCCAGTGACTGCGCATAACCAGCTTAAGTGATATACAGTTTAGAAAAGCACCATATTATTACCTTAATCTCATTTGTTTTCCTATATGGCACTTTTAGCTTTGCACAACACTTGAAACATTTGGTCTGCAAGAATAACCATTTCCAATGAAGTCATCACCCTTACCTTGACTATGTGCATGTCCACCCCATACATTTCCAGCCACTTAGCTTTGTTCAAATAGTTAGTTTCAGCTTGGGCTGGCGTTTGCCCCCTGAAATAAATTTATTTCAAGTTAAACAGAATCCTGTAAAATTACGAGCAATGAAAAGAAAAACTAGTAGGGAGGGAGAAAGAGGGAAAAAAAGGGGGAAAAAACTGATGTTTGTGGGTCTGCAAAAAGCAAGCATTGCTGGCTCTCTCTCAAAGTTTACTTGAGCACCAAGGCCACCTTTGCAAATTTTAATCTGAAACTCTGATTGTTTCAAAAAGCAAAGCATTAGACAAATTAATGATTTCACTGAAATTATGGAATTTTATCATTCACGGACAGGAGTAGAATTTCACCCTGCACTGAAGAGGAAGGTGTAAAAACATCGGTTTTCATGTTATGTTCTCAACTAAGAACTGCCAGATTTGGTTTCTTATGTTCTATGATGGAATCACATTTAGATTACATCTGGGTGAAAGACGACACAGAAATGTCAGCATCATCCCCGTTGTATCATTTGCATATGCTTTACCCATGGAAGAGTCAGAAAGTTAATTTGGCAAGCATGGACCAGGAGCTACAGTACCTGTATTCCTTCCACTTCTCAAAAATGGCCAGTTCCATCTCTTCGGTTTGAGTGGGCATAAATCTGAACTCAGACACCAGGTCAGGAACATGTTCAGCAGGATCATAATCTCCAAGTTCAGCTAAAACGAAAGAACTCAGTCAAGTGATATTCCATTCAAGATAAATTCTAGCTCAAAGGCAGTAACAAGAACTAGCATGAACTCAAGAGTCTACCATGATTTGTTTACTTTGTTAAGTGTTTGAGACTCAAAACTTCTCCCACTCCTTATCCCCCATATTTATTGTATAAATAGTTACCAAGCAATATTTCAGTAAAAATTGTTGACTTACAAAAAAAAATAAAGAAAAAATGTAAAACTTTCAAGAAAACGGACCCATTTTGAATCCAGTAGAAAGGAGTTTCAACCAGCTATGACTACAGATCTCTCTGCAAAAAAAACAACTTAAGAGGTGCAAAGGCAAGAGTAGGGGAGAGAAACTTTACATTTTTACATCAGTGTAAGCACACTAGTGTCACAATGGCTGTGCAACATCAGAGAACTGGCTCCTTTTTCCACAGATGCTAACACTTAAAGGCCAACCTTTCCCAAACATAGTTGCCTAAAAAAGAGTGCTTATATCTGTAATTAGAAACCTAAATTAGCATGGTCTCATTTTCAGAGGGGCTAAGCATTCACTACCTCCCATGACTTCAAGGGAGTAGTTGGTGCTTCACTCACCTCTGAGAATCAGGAACCTAATTTTGGGCCCCCAAGTTCTGGTCAAAAGTGCAAGCAAGAAACTGACTTGCTTGAAAAGTGCAAGATTTTTGTGCAAAAATAAAGGGCAAAACTTTTTGGAAAAAAAAAAATGGAAAAGCCAATTACATATATAAAATATCTGAAAGGTGCAAAAATTGAGTTAATTAAATATTTTGTTTTATTTACTACGCATAAATTTATTTCTCGGAGTTCTGAGCACAATACCTTTAAATAGCCTTTTCATACACTTAAAAAAAAAATACTTTGACACAGAGGAAGTCTGTAAATCTACAGTAATTTACTCCCACTATGCCACCTGCCTCTGTTGAAAGGAATGTTGCCAAAGCCTGCTCAGGTTCCAGCTGATTTAAATAAAATCTGCTCAGCTTGCAACTAGACAGTAAGATTAAAGCACTGCTAGAGAACTCACTGTGGAATTCAGAACAAATCTGAAAGTAGAAAGGAAATGCAAATATTTAAGAATAGGGTATACGACATATTAAGTTCACTTTGTGTTTCTAAACACTTGGTCTACCGCAGTATTAGATCAAAGGCATTTATCAATGCCAATATCTCTCAGAATGGGATGCATTCAAATTGTTTAATCTAAAGGGAAAAGCAACAGGTTTCTCTGCAATGCACTCCCTACCCTAACTATTGGCTCTGATTATCTCTACCAGGGGTTCTCAAACGTCATTGCACCACAACCCCCTTCTGACAACAAAAATTACTACATGACCCCAGGAGGGGAGAGACCGAAGCCTGAGCACGCCTGATTCCCACTATCCTGGGCGGGGAGCCAAAGCCCAAGGGCTTCATCCCCAGGCAAGGGGCCTGCAACTTGAGCCCCGCCGCCCAGGGCTGAAGCCGAAGCCTGAGCCCTGCGTGGTGAGGCTCGGGCTTCAGCTTTGGCCCCAGGCTCCAGCCAGTCTAATGCCAGCCCTGGTGACTCCATTAAAACAGGATCGTAACCGACATTTTGAGGACCGCTGATCTACACTATAGGTTCTACAGCACGATTCATATGTAAGCTGAGCAGATGTTTTATAAAATACCTTGAAGAATAAAACATTTCAGTGATTGACTTAGTCTTGTTTATGAATCACAGCAAGAATAAGCACGATGCCAAATAGATTTTTATAAGATATATGGAGCATACAGCGCGGGACATTTTTCCAGAGTGGTGTATGGTACATCAAACACAGATCACATAACTGAAAAGAATTTCCCTGCACAATTCCCTTTGCCCCAACAAAACAAACAAAAACTACAGCCTTCCATTTCCATGTGGACCCCATCCTTCCTAGAACTGTCAACTCAACTGCAAGTGGAAGGAAGCAGACAGTGCCCTGGTCCACAATGAAGTTGCACCAATGTAGCGAGGCTGGTGTGAGCTAAACCCACATGATCCAAGTATAAACCAACATGGAGTGTCCATGCACAAAACTGCATTGGTTTAACTAGACTGGTGCAACATCACAGCATTAGTTAAACCAGTACAATGTGTGTGCAAACCACGCCCCCCCCCCCGTTCGGAACCATTTTAGTTTGGTGCGTAATTCCATCAGACCAAGGATGGAACCTCAGGAAGTGACTGCACTGAGACACCAGAGGGACAGCCCTGTTCCTGTACAAGGGCAGTTCAAGCAGAGTGCACTGTGAACTGCTAGTCTGAAAGTGAACACTCTTACAAGTCTGAGGAAAGAACGTTTTAGTGGAAAATGAAAACTAACGTGTACAGTTCACATTGCATTCTGCAAAGTGCTTGGTGCCAATTACATTTTAGCCAAGGAAATGGTTTCTTCAGAAGTTCCTTGCACCCTTCCCTGATGTGGCAAAGCACTTTGTAACATATGCTGACAAATTAACAGCAAGGAAAGTAGAATTTTCCACTTTAGGATTACCGAGCCCTGGGCAAGGTGTTTATCCTTGCACCACAGTGGCAGAGAGAGGAGGGAACAAAACTACAAGGAAGAGTCTACACAGTCATTTCCCCTAACCCACTCACCTTGTAAGGTATAAGCCGCCAACTGGACTGCTGTGTCAAATGGGCATTCCAACCTGCCACAGGAAAAATGGCATATTAGATAAACTTTTGCGTGACTGTCTTTGCAAAGAGGAGACAACACTCAGGCATTTGAGAGCTGAGATGTGGTTCCAGTGAAAGTCGGATCTTGGGTAAATTGATGCTCAAGATAAGCACTATAATATCCAGGCTACTCTAATTTGACTCTGAGCCAGCACCCCAAGAGTACATACATGCATACACACAGATGGTATCAAGAGAAAAATATATTCTCATCAAACTGAATGCTAGGTTTCCTAGTTTTCTTAAGAAACTGTGTTGTTAAATCTCATGTTAAACACATTGTAATTGCTTCAGAGACTCAATGCAGCACACATACAATACTCCTGGGAGAATTGTGTGTCACTGTGCGTGAGCAGAATTCATGTCCCCCTGCAGATTTCTTTGCTTCCCCGCAGAAAAATGACTTCTGATGGGAAAGCAAAAGGAAGTTGCAAGAGCGATCATGTGCCCCCTTCCCGGCAGCAGAGGCAGGTTGGCTAGGATGCCCGGAGAAGCTGGTAGAGATGTATATCACCAATTGAGGGGCGGAGGCGGGGCAGTCATGCAAGTGAGACAGAGACAGAGACAGTCCCTCTTGCTCACTACTGCAGCACACCATTGGAGGGGCAGGGCTTCAAGGTGTTTCTGAGGAGGTAGGCATGGGCAGGCTCTGTCCCCTAAGGCAGAGCAGAATGTAGCGGCATGCCTGCTTAGTGAATTGTTTCCATTGTCTTTGTGAATTCCCCCAGGAGTATAAAACAGATGTAAACATTTTAAGGGTTCTTCACATTGCCAGAGGGGTGTAAAGGGCAGTATGGCTTTATAAATACTTATGTTGCTTTCGTGATTAGAACTGGTCTACATTTTTGGATTGAAAAAATTTCTTTTCAAAATGTGCTCCATGAACTGTTTGCTACTGACCTTTCTGGAGATTGTCAGTAGCCAATATAAATTGTGAGTTTGATTCCCAGCCCTCACTTGCTCTTCAGTTGCTTATGAAGAAACACTGATCATATGGCTGCATATATTTGCTGACTAATAATAGACACAAAGGGTCAAATCTAGCTACATTACTATTTAGTAAAGGAGTTGGGGATTTCCTCCATTGCTCCCCACTCCCATTCTCCATTCATTGTATTGTAGTTTAAATAAATAAAGAAATAATTGAAATCTGAGTGATTATATTGCATTTTTTTGGCACAGAATTCCCCCAGAAGAAATACTAACTATACTTACTTTCCACTGAGAATATCCTGTTTTAGCTGAAGAACAAATAAATACCTATGAAGGTAAAAGAAAGGACAAAATCGTCAATTAGAGCTCGCAGTTCTAATGCCAGTCAGCCAGCAGGTGAAAAGAAGGAGCTAGAACCTAACATTTAAGAACTCAGTAAGGTGCAACTTAGATTTAAGATGCTGCACACTCATCTTTCAAGGTCTCTCAGTCTGGGCTCGTGTAGACTGAGCCCAGTGCAAATGAAGAAAAATGCAAACAATGACATAAGAATTCGGATCAAGCACCTAAAGGAGCAAGAGGAAGATGCTGCAGGATGAGTCCTGCTCGTTTCTCTCGCTTGCCCCTCCAGGACTCAGTAATGCACCATGTGACGGCCAGCACCACCATTCATTCAAAAGCATAGATGTCTAAAATTTCTCTCAAAAGTGCCTTTGCCCAGATCTCATCCTGAAAACTGGCCACAGGAGAGTGGAACTGGAAGGAAGTAAAGTGTTGGGTTATTACCTTGCTCTCCATAGCAAGGACCTGCAGAAAATCTTGGCTTACAGACTGCTCTTCCTTTGAATTGGGAAGGGGCGGGGGGGGGGGACTAGTCACCTCGCAGTAACAGCACTACCCTTTTATTATTCTTCTGGTGGGGATGCCCCAAGAAGAAGCTACATGAAAGAAATGTCACTTACCCGACAATAATTGCGGTTCTTCTAGATCAGGGGTTGGCAACCTTTCAGAAGTGGTGTGCCAAGTCTTCATTTATTCACTCTAATTTAAGGTTTTGTGTGCCAGTAATACATTTTAACATTTATAGAAGGTCTCTTTCTAAAAGTCTATAAAATATAACTAACCTATTATTGTATGTAAAGTAAATAAGGTTTTTCAAATGTTTAAGAAGCTTCATTTAAAATTAAATTAAAATGCAGAGTCCCCCAGACTGGTGGCCAGGACCCGGGCAGTGTGAGTGCCACTGAAAATTAGCTTGAGTGCTGCCTTTGGCACGCGTGCCATAGGTTGCCTACCCCTGTTCTAGATAATGTAGTGAGTGTGGATCCTACTGTAGGTGTGCATATGCCTCATGTGTAAAAGACTGGAGAAGTATTGTTAAAATAGCAGCATCTGTCTGAGCTGTGCATGTGCCCCTCTCAGGGTGAACTTGGGGTGTAGTTTTAACACCACCATGTCCCTATGGAAGGATGTGTAAGGTAGTTCAGCCATAAGGGGCTGCAGCTCACTGACTCAGAGCTGAAGTGATGTCCATAAAAAAAGACCACTTTGATGTTAAGGTGGTGTAGTGAACACTCCAACAGTGGTTCAAAGGGAAGGTCTGTGAATTGAGGTCTCATGTGGAAGTGAGCTCTCTAACCAGAGGGTAAGCATGAAGGAGGTCACTGAGGAACTCTGATACTGTCAGATTTGAGAAGACTGAGTACAACTGTACTGGACTGTGATACTTTGATATTCCTGCCAGGTGAATTTAGAGAGAGTGTTAAAAGCTAATCCAAACTGTTTCTGGTGCAGCATGTAGACAAGGATCATCAGTCCTGGGGCCTCTACTGGGGTGATCTTTTTTTGGGCTGCCCATATAGAAAAGCCTTCCTTTTGGAGGAGCAAATCTTCCTAGTGGGAGGCTTTCTGCTTTGTACGAGAATCTCCTGAGCCTGTAGGGAGCAGTCTGCCAGTAGTGCTCCACCAGTCAACATCCAAAACACCAGTGTAACGACTGCAGATCTGGGTGCAGAATCTCACTGTTGTTCTGGATATTACGTGCAAGCAGGTCAGAAAGTAGATGGGGGGAGGAGGGGCACAAGGACATCTGCAGTATGTCCAACAGCCAAACTGTCTTGGCCAGCACGGGGCAACCGACATAATTATAGCCTTCTCCTGTCTGATCTGGACCATTGGGTCCCATTCCCAAAAGAGAGCGAGAGAGACCATGATGTGTGCACACAAGGCCAGAGATTGTGGCTGGCATCTGTCCAGACTCATGGGGGTTTAGAAGCACACAGATCCAGTACATGCGTCCAACTACAGAAGCCTGGTGTGTGTCCACCAATGGGTCCACCAGGTCTGTGACAGCAAGCAAGGATGTCACCCTGTCCCATATTAAAAAGCCATATTTGGCCAGTAAGGACTGGCAGTTAGCCATCCACAGCTGTATGCAGCAAAGTACAACTTTCTCCCAAATAAGTTGAGCCTTTTGGGGTCCTTTGGGTAACTCTCACTGGACTTCAATTTTCTTGTACCGCAACTAAGGAGCCTCGGAGAGGAGAGCCTAGAAACACTCAAACCCCACAGGAGGTACTTAGTACCTCTTTGTTACTCATTTCAGTGTCTGCAACAGAGACTTTTGCAGGGCCAAGCAGCCTCTCATTTATAGGGAAGGCAATACTAGCTGAACCAGAGGTAGACAAGGTATCAAAAAGCTTGTGTGTTTTCTCCGACATGACTGACATCTTGAACTCCAAGATCTTGATCTCCAAAGTCTCTACAATCATAAAAAGGAACTTCTGAAATGCTTTTTAAGTCATCTGGTGCTGGTACTGCTACTGAAAATACTGCTTCATTGGGTGACGAGTTTGACTAGTCCTTTGACAATACACGGCATTGGTACTGCTGTGTCCCTGGATACGGCTCTTTCTGGCACTCTGGCCAAGGATGCTGATGAGGAACGTCCTCTTCCTCTTTTTCAAGAGAAGTGGAGATGAGCTTCTCAATGCCTGAGATGACAGGCCCTGGGCATCCCAACAGGACAACGGTGGTATGCCATAGAAGTACGGCTGGCTTGTTGGCTATTGGCCAATCCAGAGCTCTTCCTAATGAGCTGGTGGACACTGAGCCCTGTAGGATACGCTGGCAGAACTATCTGCAGTGTTGACCAGTGACCTCAGAGAAAAAGGCTCTCTACTGGAAGATGGAGGGTATGTATGGGTATGTATGCCCCAGTGATGATGAAGACCTGACCTCCTCCAGGGGCAGCACCAAAGAGTATGGTGCTCTCAATACTGGAGTCCATACTGGTGCAAATCAGTGTCTTGGTACTGACAATGGTCTTGCTTCTCCTCTCAGCTCATCCTCCTCAGTCTGTTGATGCTGATGGATGCATCACTAGAATCGGGGTCACTGCTGGAGGAATCTGCCAAATCTTAGAGTGCTCCTTCTCCTCAACCCTAGACGCCATGTAGGGCTTGGTGAATTTATCTCCAGAGGCTTTATGGCATCTACCCTTCCGGGAAAATAATGAGCTCTGTCTGGAGTCTCTGCCTCAGTGTTTGGAGTGACACTTCTGTGCACAAGACTGACACCGGAGGTGTTGGTGCTGGGTCATTCCTTGGTGCTGTCTTCTCTGCACCAATCTTAGGCATTGCTCGTATGCTAGATGGGGCAGCAGATAAAACTAGTTTGTCTGCCAGCAGAATTCTCAGAACTTGCCTTCTTTGAGTCTGATGAGAACTTAATGAATTGTTCCAGAAGATGGAACTTTAGCCTCACTTCTTATGACTTACACGTTCTGGTGGAGAACGAGAAGCAGATTGAGCATCTGCTCAGTATATGAAATTCCCCCAAACAGAAGAGTCATCAGCTGTGCTTATCTTTCTGGGTAATTAGTTCATTGCAGGATAGACAGGGCTTAAAGCTCACAGGTTTTGAGTTCACTATGCTAAGGATCTCTGTTCAGCAAGCTCTGACTGGCAGAGTTCAGTTCAGACAGATGGAGACGGCTCATGGTGGCAGATACAGAAGATCAGAATTAATTCTGAAGATTGTTTCAAAGATTTGTACACATTTAGCCTGAGCTGAGAACTAGTTTTCTGACTAGCAGGTCGGTGCTGCTCCCATGGGAAGAGGAAACTGAGGGAGCCTTGTAGTCACCCTGTCCTTTATGTCCTGGTATAGAAGCACAAAGCAGCACAAGCTATATGAGCTGCCCCAAATGCTGCTATTAAAAAAAGCTCTAGCCTCGCATGCAGGAGGCAAACATGCATTTAAACTGAGATCCACACAGACACTTACTTGAACTAACAGTGCACCATTGCCTTGCTTATGAGCAGCAGAGGATCTGCAATGCTTACAATCAACAGGAATAGAAGAACACGAGTAAGATCTGACCACTCTTGCCAAGACAGTTTCTCCACTAATAGGACTGACCCACTCTGCAGAAGTAAAATCGCCTTCTACAAATAATCTGTTGTCCAAACATAGTAAGTTTCGCTCTTTTTCTGAAGAGCAGCAGGGAAAAGCAATGACCCTTCTGATATATATATTTAGAAAGCAATCTTGTGGTGTCTAGATATATGTGTAGGTTAGTCCCAGACGAAAAGCAGGACTACCCAGGGATTTCAACAAGCTCTTTTCTGATTGAAACTCAGGTTTATCCATGACTTAAATCCTGCATGTGTACTAGTGTGGACTCACATCTTAATATGATGGTGAAATAATCATCTTCACTTTGCTTATGCTTTTTATAGATCCTGCAAATGATGGGGCCTGAGTTCACTTATACCAGACAGAAATCCCCCATTACAAATGCATTTTAATGTTTTTCTGTCCAAGAACATAGCTAGATATCACATACCTTTAAATTAATCACAACTGATAAGAGACTGAAGACAGGACTGGGACAAAACAGAAGCTGCTCACTATCCCACTGGCTCAGAACCTATGGCCATCCTATCAGCAGAGCTTATTAAATAAGGGAAACAAAATAAAAAACCCAACAACCTCCCATGTCAAATAATGTATCCAAAGAATATTGTGGAAAAATGACAACAGACACATTATTCAAAAAATCCCAACAGCAGCCAAACAGCTCTATTCATAGAACTGCAGGCTTGGAAGAGATCCCAAGGGGTCATCTATTTTAGAGGTTCTCAAACGAAAACTAAGGAGAATGCTCCTTTGATTATCAGGGGGCGTGAAGACCTGACGGGCCGTGCTGATGGGTCAGGTCAGAGGTGGCACTGTGCAGGCAGTTCTGGCTGCGAGTACTAGGCTCCCTCTGCCTGTCTTACTCCCCCACTTCTGCAGCTGCCACCAATCAGCAGTTACCATTCTCTGCAAGTAGGGAGTGGAAAGATGCACCTCAGAAATACTGAACCACAGTACAGCCACACAGATCCGCCTCCTGATTCGGCCCTTCAGAGTGGTCCAGGGCACAGAGCCCAATCTGATTCGTCTACTGGACAAAGCCTGTACAGGGAAGTGGAGGGGGCCGCATTGAAGGTGACTCTAGCTGGCAGGGGGGCCAATACTCCAGGGCTGCAGTCTTCCACTCCCCTCCAGACCCTTCAGCACAGCACCATTCACTTCTCCCTCCACAGTTCCCTTTCTCCTGCTAATATATCCCAGAATGATATTTGCATTTTTCACAACAGCACTGCATTGTTGACTCATATTAAGTAGGCAACCTCTGCTAACAGAAACAACATATGCCCTACAATTGTGGAGATCACATTCAATTTACCTTGTTAACTCTTCACGGAGATTGTTAGGCTCAGAGGAGTAAAATTTTACACGAAGATGCAGACAGTATGGTGGACCAACTGCAAAGTAAATGAATTGAAGAAATTGATAACAGGTCTATTACCTGGGGAAGGTCCAAATTTGTTACAGAATAGAAGCATATATAGCAAGAGTCTGCCTCTCAATCATTTTGACCCAGCACAAGGTGTTCAAGAAAAGAATTCCCCTGTGACATAATTAAAAAAAAAAAACAAAAAAAACAAACTACACTAACAGACACACTAAATAGTTTGTTTTACATATTACAAGTCAACTCAAGCATCTTAAACCGTTAAATTGATTTGTCTTGCCAAGACCAGACAAATCTAGGTTAATCCCAATATTTAAGCACTCTATTCATCACTTAGAAAGCCATGGATTTTGGCTCTGCATTCAGCCAAATTCTTAGAAACTCTGCTGCCCTCTATAAAACATTTGCAGAGCTCTGGGAAGTACCTGCTGTTGACAGGGTATGCCACCATATTCCATAGAGTTTTAGACCCGTATTGGTGGGATTTAACAGTCCCTCTGTGGGAGCATCATCTTTCTAGAAGGCAGAGAGTTAATCCAGACAAAGACTGGATTAACGGTTCTTTGAAACTGCAGAGCTCTAGATGGATTTGTGTACTGAAACTAGAATCCTTTTCTCTGACATCCCTTCCAAGATTTACATTTTATTAAAGTAGCATGCAAGACTCTAAAGACTGTACAGTTGGCAGTGAAGCTGCTGAACAGTGTCAGCCAAAATTGACATACTAACATATCCAAAATTATCAGGGTGTGCTTCACTGAATCTATCCAATAAGCTGTTACCAAACTTTATGTCATATGTGGTGATTTGATAGGCAGACCACACACGGATTAGGGCATTCTACAACCCGTCAAGCAGAGGGGGCTGTGAGACAGTTTTTCATTTAGTGAGGACAACGCTCTACATCTACTGAAGAAACTGCAAGGCTATGATGCTAAATAAATCATTTCATAGTTAATGAACCTCCAGCATTAAGGAGAGTATATTGAATTAAGTAACAGGACTCATGGAGTGTTTTTAAGTCTCCAGTAGGCATGTGCCAAGATTTTGTCACCACATCATCCCTTTCACAACACTGCCTGTTCCTGGCAGGGTGACTTCTAGTGTAGCAAATACACTAGACTACATGTCCCCACAATGTATATTGCTACTTGACTAGCCAAAAAAAGAAATTTAAAAGGACACTTACTTTTAACTTGTTTTTTTATGCTCTTTGTGTTGTCCAACCAATGCTGAAAGACACAGAATCCTTGAGTTGAAATTGTTTTATCATAAGGTAAGGAGAAATCTTTACAAAAAGAAACACAGATGTAAAAGAAGTCACAAAGGTTAGCTATACATTAGGAAGGACTGTCTTAAAATGGCGAGCAGTCCCACCAAAACAAAGCCTAATCTGAATCCTTTATGGCTAACGCCAGTCTGCTTATCAAAGCATCTTATTCTAAATGACGTGGGTTAAGTCATACAAAAAGTGTGTCACAGAGCACACACTTTAAGGGGATGAGTGAGCACAGAAGCACCACATCATAGTGCATTAGAATAGATCATTTTCACTTGAAATAAACTCAAGGCACAGAATGAGTTTCAAGTGATTACAGCAGACAGCATCCCTGCAGAAATACAACATGTAAAAGTCAGTCCTCAACAGATCATTTATCTGTCTGGAGTACTGATACACAAACAAGCCATATTAATGACACCACATTCTTCTAAGAGAACAAACAGAATGAATCAATTCCTGCATGAGCACAGACAGTGTGAGATAAATTCACTTCGCATTAAATGAGGATTTCAATGTCTGATACCTGCCTCAGTTTCTACACTTTGGGGAAGGGAAAAATAATGAAGGAATTAATTTTTCTCCCTCACAAACATTTCCTCTAGGCATACATGGTTAGACAAAGCCTTGGTGTTATTTGTCAATGAATATACCTGGGGCCTTTTCCTTAAGAGGAAATTCTGGTTTCACTGAAAAAAATACTTAACACAAATAACTGAAAAATGCTGAAAATGAGATAGTAAAATCTTAGTGGTGGAAAAAAATGGGAGTAAAAAATACCACATAATTTCAATAATGTTAGTTATAAGCTTGATACCAGTTAATTCTCAGAAGAAAAAATTATGACTTATGTTGGCACATCTAGACCACACAGGAGAAAAAGCTGCACACTCACACGTAAGAAAGAAGCCTGGGCACAGGCACACATGCAGCGTGCCCAGAAGGAATTGTGCAGCCATACTCCCGGTACTGCAGAGGTTGTACAATGGGCCAATGATAGGAGCTGGGCCTAATGCATGACGACAACACAGACCCATGTCAAAGGGGCATGATCTGTCCAAAATGTCTCACATGGGCACGTAACAGCTGTTGCATTATCTGAGAAGAGAATTACACTGACCGAACAGCTGAAACAAGGTACCATACATGCCATGTTTTGGCTGGAATGTGATGCTGAAAGGCATCTCAGTCAGCTGATCTCTGATGTCTCCTTGCTACCAACACAGTTGAGGGTCATAAATCAGCAGTGCTCCTCTGGTAAAACTATAGGTCATGCTGCTCACACAGGGGCCTGGTGATTCAGATACTTCACAGAAGGTAAGATGGGGATGGGAGGAGAGGAGGGCCATTTTCAGACTGCAGGACTGTGTGCACATCTGTTTAATCTCCAATCTGTTTTCTTTCATCTCCTCCACATTCCAGTGGTAGGCAGTTAAGAGGCCGGAGACAGGCACTGATAGCACTTTACTTGACTCAGCTCCTAACACCAACGCCTCCAGGAGTTCAGCTTGAATGGTAAGGGGGGAGGGGACCATGGGAGAAGGGGAAACAGAACTGCTTTTACCATAGGAAACCTTGGAGGGACTTTAAAAAAAAAAGAGAAGGCTACATTTATTCCAAGTGATTCAGATGGAATACAAATGGAGCTGACAAAAGTTTACATTTTGATGAGAGAGTTCGTTCTACCTGCTCTAGTGCCTTTATCCAAATCGAACAGTCACAGAGAAGAATGAATCACTGATGAACAATGAAAACTGCATACTGAACAAACAAAAAAGCGCTAAAAGTTATTCTTAAAACAATTTTGGGTTGATCGCTTCAGAATGGGAGACCAAATAAATAGAAACAGCAGCTTTTTAAACAAAGTGGTAAGAATAAATCTTGTTTGACAAGAAGTAATAGCTCTTCTCTGGCGATGTGGAATTAACTGCTCTATAATTTAGACAATGCTATGCAAGTCGCATTCAGTGCTAAGAACTACCATAGCTGAAGTATTTGCTAGAGTATAACAAAAACAGTATATTCCACAATGCATTAAACTTATGTAGTATTTGACTCCATAATGCTCTCTCTACATTACAGTAAGGTTATAAGTTTGCCACAGTTTACAGTTCATCACTTCCTTCTTGTTACAGACTATGTTCTCTACATTATTAAAGGATAAGCTAATTAGCCTAACAAGTCTCATGTCATCTTTATTTTCCCACACCTCCAGGCTGGGTTATACTGTTTGATGTTGAATTGATCTAAAGCTACAGTACTTGAATTCAACAGTAGCCTTCCCACTGACCACAACGAGCTTTGGCTCAACCCCGTATGCTCTAGAAACAGGCACAAATGCTCCTTTTTGCCAGCTTCTGTCTTTGTAGCACAAAAAATATTCCTAACTACCAGACTAAAAATGAATGCAGACGTCAGGTGAGCAAGATAAGATATTCTTTCACTTCATATGGGATTGCAAAATTTTATTCGAAGAAAATAGGTCAGTGTTGGATCTCAAATTGCAAAATCTTAGCAAGAGTGCTTAGTAATTTTCCTTGCCAGTTCCCCCCTAACTCTGATGCACTTATTTGTAGAGAAGACCAAGACCTGGGGCAGCAACACAGAGATAAAAAAATAAGAGAAAAGGGACATTCTTACCATCTTATTTGTTAAAACGGACCTGTTAACAGTTTAGACTGGGTACTAATTTCCGTTTATTTGTAGTTAAGCAGATTCTCATGTGTGTATATAACTGCTTATTACACACACCCACACACTTTACTATATTACCCTCCTCACCTCAGACAAAAAGGAAGGGGAGGATTTGTTGTCTGTTTTTAAAGATATCCTTTCTTTGGTACAACTGGCCAGTGAAGCAATTTTTAGTCTCGGCCTAGGACAACAGAAATGGCTAGCCGCCTCTGAAATACAGGATTATTCTGTGGTTCAGGCATTAGGCTGGGGGGGGTCTCACAAGAACATTTTTGGTGGCCTCGTAGTACAGCCATCAATTATTGCTGGAGACTGCTTTGACAATTTTTCCTAAAATACTCAATTAACTTTAGGAAAAACAAATAAGTATGCACAGATGCATGTTCAAATCATAATTTATTTATGTAGGTTTTTTTTGCAGACTCAGTAATAAAAATGTACAGTTTTCTCTGTTCTTTATTGGATCTAAACAGAATAGAAATAAATAATGTGTTTTCCATGTTCTTGTCCCTTCTTGTTGTTTCTTTTGCTTTTTTTGGTTGCTTATTTTTTTAAGACTTGCTAGCTAGCAAGTCTGTTTCTGTGAAAAGTGATATTTGTATTTTGTTAATATCACTTTTCACAGCAGCAGACTTGCTAACTAGCAGGGAGGCTGTGAAAAGTGGTATTAACAAACATGCAAATATCACTTTTCACAACAGACTTACTCAGCCCTGGCAAGCTGGGACTAAGCCCTGGATGGGGAAGTGGGTAGGGAGGCCGCTGGGGGCCAGGGGTGATGAATCCAGGGACCAGAGCCCTGCAGATACGGACTGGGGCCAGAGGACACAGTGGGGGCCAAGGGCAATATGGGGGAGGGGGTGAGCTTGTGGCCGTCAGTCACTGCCGCACGGCTAGGGGCCGGAGCTGGATCATACGGCCCCACAACTGGAGTCCGAAACCCTGTGGCTGTGGTGGTCAGAGCCCACTGCCTCACGGTTGGAGCCCAGGGCCAGAGTATGCAGCAGCAAGCGGGGGAGAGGGTGAGCCTGAGGCTAGAGCCGGGGTCAGGGCTCAAAGCCCATAGCCAGAGGATGGAGCCTGCCGCCTGCCAGTGCAGGTCTGAAGCCCAAGCCCCATCACCTGCCTGCTCCTTCAGCATTTGTGGCTTCAGAGAGGGACAGGGCCTAATTCCTGCTGGCAGCCCCTGAGGAGGGGCCACTGCTTCCCCTACCCCCACCTCTACCCCCCACATTGCCACCCAGAAGGCTGCGGCTGCATGAAAAGCCCCTGGTGGCCGCATTTGAGAAATGCTGCACTAGACTGTGACTCAGGAGGTCTGAATTCAATTCCTGACTCTGCTACAGACTTCCTGCAGGACTTGGGGCAAGTTACTTGATCTCTATTTCAGTTCCCCACCTGTAGAACAGGGATAGTATTATCACTAATTTATTTGCTTCATTTTGAATGAAAAGCTGACATCGGAATAGGCAGACAGTTCTTCAGAAATATTAAATTGTTTGCTTCTTGCCATTTGGCCCTAGTCTTTTCAAAATGAGACGCTTACTACAGTATTTAAAAACCTTACAATAAATGAGGGTCTAAATGAAACGTTAAACAGTGCGTGTAAATGCACACGACAGTTACAAAAAGGAAACAAACCAAACTGAATTGCTTGCAGGTAGCATGTTACACTGTCTAGATGAATACTCACCAGGAATCACCTGGATTGGAAATACTAACCCGCCCAGAGAACTTAACCTATCAGCTATTTTTGGGGTAGGAAAGATTCTTCCTCACAACCCCATCACCTGAGGAGGAATCAGTGTTACCACACATGGGGATGGTGGGCAGGAAAAACAGTCACACAGCTTGGCTTAATAAGTGGAGTTGAATAAACTCTGAGCTCTAATAAAAGCTACTGGCACATGGAAACTCTCCATAGGGAAAACGACAGCATGGAAATCAGTTAGATTGTCTGTATGCCCTAATGCACAAAGGATGCTATTTTGGTGAAAAGAACACAGAAGTGTGATGGAGCCGTTTATGAGCAAACTAAAGTGCTACAATCTCGAGGCTAGATTTGTATTGCAGGTGTAGCAATACAGCACACAAAGTCATGTACAGGGCTTGTAAATTCATAAAAGCAGTTTCAATAGTCTGTCATATGAGGATAGTAACTATCTAAATGCTCCGTGGCATATGGATAAATAGCAGCAACAGGTGCAGATAAGGAGAGGGAAGAAGAGAACATTTTCTTTAAAGTGCACAAATAGTGACAGGGATCTCAGTATTTTTGCTGGAGTGTACTCGCCAGAGGGCCTACATCTCTCTTTGGTAGTACATGTATGTACCCACCCTCCTCTTTAATTACTTTTCCACCAAGGTGACCTCAGGTGCTGAAAATTAATTCTCATCACTAGCCCTCCAGCAATCTTCCAAATGCAACAAGTCACCAGCAGGCAGGCAGACAGATCCTGCTCCAGGCATCTCCAGGGTGGAAGGAGAACCCATGACTTTTCTCTCACAGTGCAAGATGTCCTCTGTAATCCAAGAGATCAAGCACCATACTCACTGCTGGTGTAAATGAGTGCCATGCAGAGAACTTGAGTGGAATTGCGCCTACTCATGTCATCTGTGAAATTGCCCTTAAGTATATAATGTTCAAGGTCAGATTATTTTCCTAAAGGAAACCCCTCTTTGCAAAACAAGTTAAGTGTGAAGACAGATCCATGGAGACTGCTTTATGTAGGACACCACCAACATATACAGGGATTTGGGAACTGCTCATCTAGAATCTAGAGAGGCCAGCCAGCCTGTTTGGTTGCCTTGTCTGCCAGGGGAGGAAACAAGGAGAACTTGATGTTTTAACAGTAAGTCGACTAACATGCTATTTTAAGGTAAATAGTTCATGTTTGCCCCTAAAAATTTCAACTTTTGACAAATATTTCAGAAGTCATTGGACTAGTGTCAGTACCTTTATCTTACAGACTGAACTAGAGCAGTTCAGCTATTTAGGTCACCAGCAGCTGTCTTTCCTACTCTGCTGACTTTGGTGTGTTACTTCTGAAATAAATCTGAACTGATTTTGAAATGCATGGACAACCTGGTCATCTGTACCAAAGAGACATGTGATGGACACTCAAGCAATTTGAAAATCTAGATACAGAGCCCCTTATTGTAGAAGGGCACCCTTTCCCCCCTGTTACAGGATGAGTCAGCCCCGGGTCAGGTTAAACTGTTACAGTACTGATATCTGGATCTATACCCTACCTAGCTCCTCCTGAAACATAATAGCTATTTATTTAAAAAACACTGAAGTGTCAGTATAAAGTGTCACTTTTCCTTCCAGAGAAGGAGAAAAATGAAATCAAAATGGAGAAAGCAAGGCTAGCTAAGTAGCCAGTCCAAAAGTCACACTGCCTGGTTCTCACTAGGGGCCTGATCTTCAGAACAGTGGAGCACCCACAACTCCAACTGCAGTCAGCAAGAATTGTGGGTGCTCAGCACTTCTGACAAATGCTTTAATAATCCCTTTCTGTGGTTTCAAAAGCAGAAGGTTGTCTTTTTTTTTTTTTTTAAAAACACACTTGTCTGAATCTTTGCTCAGATCTCTCAAAAGATTTAAATAGCAAAGCACCTGACTGCTGTAGTCACCTCTCCCATTACCTCCCACTAAGGCAAGAGGTGCTCTGAGTGCTAATTAGCTGCAGGACTGGTCATTAATATGGCATTAAAGAAGCCAGCTGTCTGCCTTCCTGCGCTTAACCTGACAGTGGATGTTGACAGGATGCTCACTGCAGACAAGAATGCCCATGCACTGGCAGAGAAGGCCTCTCCCTGCAACACTGCTTATAGAAGAAAGACCAGGCAAACCAAATCCCAGCTAGTTCCATTCTGCAATAATTCGTAACTAACGTTACAGGACAAAAGTGCTGTGGTATCAAAGTACTTCTGCAACAACTGTCCTGACTTTAAAACCAGAAAGGAGACACAGGAATGGGTCAGAAAAGTGAAGGACAAGAATATGTAAGGGACTGTGGTGGCCAACATGGGCTTGATAAAACTTTGGTATGCTCTACAGTTTTTGCATCCAAGATAATTTAAACCACAAACATTTGCTTTTTGGTAGTCTGTTGGTCTGTCATGTTAAGGTTTAAACTTAATGACTGTCGCTAGAAAAAACGAGGCTCTGTTACTCACTGCCACTTGTGCGGAATCCATGAACCTGAGTCCAAAGTAGTCATTTTCAACGAGGTCCAGATGATACATGATCTGTTCAAACAGATGTTGGCCTTTGGCTTTTTTCTGAAATTGCAAAATGAATTAGCATGTAACAGTAGATTTGTTACTGCAGTTGCCTTTTCAAGGCTATGAATACACAAACTGAATATGCCAAAAAAATATGTTTCTAAACACAAAGTTGGCAACAGCCTCATCTATAATTGTAGAATTGCTGGCATTTGCAGTGCACCAAGTAAATGAAAATACTTAATGATTTGTAATTTATCAAATGTAGATTTTAAACCTATTTTTATAAGTAGCCAGTGCCAAATGCCAACAATTTGGAGGTACTTAGCACCAAACTCTACTACATGCCCAATGAGGTCACTTTATGCCATGAAATTGGAAACACAGTTGGCGTCTGGCACTGCCTAATGCACCAGGCAGTTTTCAAGGAAAGGTATAGAAATAGCCACTATTTGAAATTCAGACATAATTCTTCATCTTTGAAGCAGATAGAGGGGGAAAAAAACAAACATATGAAGACTATGCTGTCTAGGATAGCTCAAATCCTTTCAAATGACTAAGGCAAAGCAAATCAAGCAACATTTCTCTAACACACAAGGCATTCTCATCAACAAGTGATTTCATAACCCTAACATATATAGTGGAGAGATGCATTGCTTCTACACAGAAATGTGTACCATTCACTACTTTAATTTATTAATCTGGTGAGCCACTCCATCCTATTTATTTTTTTAAAAACCTGTTTTCTTAATTTACCTGCATACACAAAAACCAACAGCAAAAATACCAAAAGCCAGTTTTTATTTAAAGGAACAGCTAAGATTGCTAGGGGACACTAGTGAAAAGTACTTATATAACATATCATTTATAAAACCCACATGCTTAAAATGTAATTTTTCATATAAAAAATGACTATTTTATATATATATATATATATAAAATCACAGAATAGCAACCTTATCTCTAATTCCAAATAAATACTATGTTCCTTATGATAAATACAAAAGTATGAACATAAAACATTTGAAAATCAAACATTAAAAATGAGAAAGCAGTAAAGAATCCTGTGGCACCTTATAGACTAAGACGTTTTGGAGCATGAGCTTTCGTGGGTGAATACCTACTTCGTTGGATGCATGTAGTGGAAATTCAGGGACAGGTATATTGCAAGCAAGAAGCCAGCTAGAATACGAGGTAGTTCAACAGGGAGGAGGGAGGCCCTGTCTAGCAGTTGGGTGTAAAACCAAGGGAGGAGAAACTTGGTTGTAGTTGACAAGCCACTGCAGTCTTCGTTTAATCCTGAGCTGATGGTGTCAAATTGCGATGAACTGAAGCTCAGCATTTCTCTTTGAAGTCGGTCCTGAAGATTTATTTGCTGCAGTGCCACTTAAGATCTGCTATTGTGTGGCCAGGAGATTGAAGGGTCTCTCTACATGGTTTTTGTATATTGCCATTCCTAATATCGGATTTGTGTCCATTTATCCTTTTCCGTAGAGACTGTCCAGTTTGGCCGATGTACATAACAGAGGGGCATTGCACTAAAAATGTGGTGTATCGTGTCAACTGATCAGCTTCAAACAAGACAAATTTGCATATACATAAAAATGCTACACACTTTTTCTATTCAATTCCTTTAACACTATTCTCGAGGAAGCACTTTATCAAAACTTGTATTGTCTACTGCTTGATCTTTAACAGGTATTTCTCACAGTCTCCTGTAAGAGAAAATATTTAGATACAACATCAAGATAATAAAAATCCATTAAGAAAATCTATGGGTAAGAGTTAAGATTGTTATGTTGTGATGAAAGATATACTATTTTTATCAAGTAGAAAGAAATGTATTTATGTTATTAGTCAGGCAGTGGACATTTTTAATGTCCTTAACTATTCATTTCCTTGCTTGTAAGCGGTTGGGTTTTCTAAACAACTGATGTGATTGTCAATACACTGTTGCCACTCAGCAACTTTAACACTTATGAGCTGAGTAAAACCCAAACTTTTGTACCATACTGTATGCCAACTCACTAGTAGCTCACCACCAGGCTGAGACAGTCTGTGTCACAGAATTCTTAGCTATGTTTGTTAGGAAAAGTATACAAACTAGCTGAACACAGATATAAAAGCCAGTCTAATGATTTCTGCTACAAAATTTGCTTTGTTTATAAAGTAATAGAAAGCTAACTATAATTTTTATTCTCAGAAGCTCCTCCATCTCTGCTTCAGCCACTAAATCCCATACTAAAAAGAGCAAGCAAACTTACCATCACCCTATAGTACTCTGATCTTTAAATACTTTGCATTTAAATAAAATGTAACTTGGGTTAAACCTCTCTTACAAAATGATTCAAACTTACATTTTATAGTGAAAGCTCTAAATCAAATGACAAAAGCCTAAACCAGTGGTCCCCAAACTTTTCAGGGTCGCACTCTCCCTTACCCCGTCTGCACCCTCCCCTGGGCCAGAAGTGGGGCTGTGGTTTCCAGGGGTGGTGGTACACGGACAGGGGTAAGGGGCCAGAGGCTGGGGCCATAGCTGGAGGCGGGGTTGGGGGTGGGCTCAGGAGCCAGGGTGGCAGTAGAGCTAGGTGTGAAGTGGGCTGGGTGGCGCTCTCTCCCTACCACCCCACCAAATGTTGCTCAGGCCCCCCCTAGGGGGCATGCCACTCAAGTTGGGGACCTCTGGCCTAGACACTGATTTCAGGTTGTCATGCCCTTCTGTTACTCCCTTATTACTAATTATCAAGGGGACCTGAAGAGCAAGTGGTCTCACATATATGCATAGCAATAATCAAGTGTAAGAGGCGGCACTGGGGACAATGCATCAGCCTCTTCTCTTAGTTTCAGTTAACAGATTCATTATTACCAAAAAATGTATTAAACACTGACAAAAAAAACCTCTCCAAACAACTTTGTTTCAACTCTTGAACCAACAAGAGCTCATCTGTTTATTCAAAATAATAATTTCTTCCACTTTTAAGACACATGAGCCAAGGTCTTCTTTCATCCAAAACACATTGAGCTATTAATTTATCTTAACACGTGGATGCTTCCTGCAGCTTAAACAGTAGGAAAGACAGGCTGATCAAAGTTAAATAAATTCAGGTTTGGGGAAAGGTGAAGTTACAAAAGGTATCAGCTCACACTAAGGACCTGGTGTCTGGTCTAAAGCCAAGAGAAAGCCTCCACAACTACATTTTAGATTTTACTTTTATTAAAATATGTCTCTATATAAATATTTTATAAACAGCTATTCAAGCTATGTTTCAAGCTTTAAAATGCTAATAGCTGAATGAACAGGTAATGAGAGCCCTTTACCTCCATCTAGGATGGCAGTTTGACTCTGGCTCAGGTTGTAAAAGCTTTTATGATCCAAAAACCACCCAGTGATACCTGAAATTCATGGATGTTTATTTCCCAGTGGATGGATGTCCACATCACAAGTGGCACCTATCTTGGCAGTCTAAGCAGAGGGACATAAGGACCAAATGGACACAGAGACTGAACTCCGTGGGAGGCCGTCCCTCAAGAATGGGATTTAAGGCATTGGTGGGAAAGCCTGCATTACTGCCCGTACTGTGCTTCTGACTTAGCTACAAGCCCTGTCAATCCAGCATCCCTCATGCACAGTTTTATGTACACAACTTATACCAAACAATAAATGTAAAATACCCACCTGGTGTAAGTTAAACAAATGTTAATGTTTTAGTTGAAAACTCCACGGCTCGGAGCCACACATACATTCCCAAAGGTTTGTTAAACAGGTCTTCTACTGTCTATGTTTAAGTAATGGAAGCCAGTGGATGAACAATACTCTACAATAAGTTACTTTTTATGGGTTCATATAAACTTACTTGTGTTCAATAAAACTGCCATTCCCAGCATGCTCCAAAGAAATAGCAAAGATACATTTCTATTGCATTTCCATTCAAGAGACTATAAAGTAACAACTCGGTTGAGAAACACTCAATTTTATTTAAGTGGTATTTTGATCTCACTTTTATCTTGTGTGTTTTGGCAGAGCTGGGGTTACCTCAAACAACAAGCAGCTAAACGCTTCAAAGTTGCTTAATGATTTCCAATAAAGTATTAACTACCTTACCCACAAACAGACCTAAATTTGTGACTGGTTCTCCCTTCAGGGGTCAAATTAACCTCCTCATGTATATTTAATTGCTTGAAATCCCAACGCTTGATTAATGTAGATTATTAAAGTAGGCAGGAGATAGAGGAAAAAAACCCTCTAACAGCAGGAAAGTCAGCGAGTGGGCTGGGTTGTTTAAATAAGTCTTTAAATAGTGCAGGGCAACATTTGAAATTTACCAAAATAGCTATTTCAGAATAATGCCTTGTGTAGACATGCTTGTTTCGGAATAAGAGTGCCTTTTACTTGTTTAGGTTAATCCACACAGAGGTTTATGCCAACATAATTATTCCAGTAAAAGCAGCAAAGAGTCCTGTGGCACGTTATAGACTAACAGACATATTGGACCATGAGCTTTTGTGGGTGAATACCTCACATGCATCCGACGAAGTGGGTATTCGCCCACGAAAGCTCATGCTCCAATATGTCTGTTAGTCTATAAGGTGCCACAGGACTCTTTGCTGCTTTCACAGATCCAGACTAACACGGCTACCCCTCTGATACGTGACATAATTATTCCAGAATAATTATATTGGAATAGCTATTTTGGATAAGTTTCCAAGCATAGACAAGCTCTGGGCCTAAATCCACTGTCAGCTTCCTGCTTAAGAGTGAGACACCACTCCAGAGGAGGAAACCATCAGGGAATATCACGTACTAGATCCCCAAACCCTTCTACTGGGGGATATTTATGACCTTCTATATCAGACACGCATGAAGTGTCCTCATAGTGAGAAATTACACCCCCTCAAAAAACAAAACAAAAACAAAAGAACCCCACGACAATGGGGAGGAGCCCTCTTAGTATGGTTCTCACCTCTCCTCCATGGAGGATGCAGTACTGCACACTCCCATGCATCACCCCTTACTAGTCCAGTCCCATGGTTTTCTTCATCAAAGGTCAACAATTGTACTAACGTGCAGTTGTTTGGTGATACAGAGACTGGAGTGAAATCAAACCACCAGTCGCCAATGGTAAGGAAACCAAGGTTCATATCTAGGTCACCAGTGGTGAAGGCAGCAAAGAATCCTGCGGCACCCTACAGACTAACAGACGTTTTGGAGCATGAGCTTTCATGGGTGAATACCCACTTCGTCGTTGGAGCATGAGCTTTCATCCATGAAAGCTCATGCTCCAAAACGTCTGTTAGTCTATAAGGTGCCACAGGATTCTTTGCTGCTTTCACAGATCCAGACTAACATGGTTACCCCTCTGACACTTGACAGTGGTTAAGGGTATCCTTATGGACCATCAGCCATATTCACATGTGTGTCAGATTTGTACTTACAGTATAAGCCAGCATCTGTACAATTTTAGAAAATGGGAGTGCTTCACCACCTGCATCCTTCCAAAAAACAGTTGTTCCCAGTAATTGGGTCAGATCATCTGTTGGTGTAAGATAGCTGTAATGGAGCTATACTAACTTATATCACCTGAGGATATGACCCTTATACTGTACGAACAAGTGCATTTTCACAGGCTGGGCAGCTCACACTTCTACTATTCTGCACTGCCGCCACTCCCCCGCCCCCCACTGAATAACACCAAATAAAGTTGTGTTTTTTTTTAAACCCATACCCATTTTACTACCCAAGGAAGTTATCCAGAGGTAATTTCTTTCCTGAACTCCCACCCCTTTTGGAGAGAAAGTATTCTCTATGCCTGAAAAACACAAGATTTCCACCCCATCTCCATTATGTAACTACTAAACTCGCTCTTCCCCAAACCAGCTCCCAGTTGCAGTCACAATACTTCTAGGAGAAATGAACTGTAGAAGATTCCTTTCAGAGTATCAGAGGTCAATAAAGAAAAAAATGGTCCCTTTTGCATTTACCAAACACTCTGCCCTAACCTGCCTATCTCATCCACCTGCTATATCTTGTCCTTTAGATTGTAAACTCTTTGGGGCAGGAATGATCATATATTTCTACCACACTTGTCCTCTAGGCAAGGAGTTCTCAACCTCTTTCTGAGCCCCTCCCCCCGGCCAACATGCTATAAAAACTCCACAGCCCAGCTGTGGCACAACAACTCTTTCTGAATATCCAGTAGATTAAAAGCCAGGGCCGGCATTAAGGGGTAGCAAGCAGGACAACTGCCTGGAACCCCACACCACAGGAGTCTCATAAAGCTAAGCTGCTCACGCTTCAGCTTCAGCCCAGGGTGGTGGGGCTTGGGTTTCAGCAGATGGAAGAACTCTATTTTTTATCCCATTTGTGGATCTTACAGAAGTTTGTTTGGACAGAAGCAGACAAGAGTCACATCATGTTTGCAGTAATGAAAACCTCTATTCGATTCAACTGGAAAGTTGTGTCACTGACCATATTACCTGTTATCCTTTTATGTCACACAATTTAGGACTGTCTATTCAGTTTCAATGCTCCACCAGTAAAAGACGTACTTTGAGGCCTTGAGAATTAGGGACCACATCCTTGAATTAAGAGAGCCAAATTTTCACGACTGCCACTTGTGGTCATGAAATGTGTTTTTGCAAATGCATATTTATTTGCTCAAAATACCCTTTTTGTAGGCTGAGAGCATGTGATGAAAATTTAAAATCTGGCTTTTAATATTTATGGAAACATTCAAACAGGAGAGGAAGGAGATCGATGAGAAACTTATTCACCTTGCAGTAACTGAGGTTCTTAGAGATGTGTCCCCCTGTGGGTGTTCCATTGATCGGACATCTTCGGTAGCAGTGCCTGGTCAGGACACACGTGCTCCGCTGCTGTCTCACGGCATTAGGGTCTGCCTGAGCACGTGCGTCCTGCACCCCTCTGAGTTCCTTCTCTACTGTAGAGTTGTCTGATTAGTATTCCAAAGCAGAGGGGAGGAGGGTGGATAGAGGAGCACCCACAGGGACACACATCTCTAAGAACCTCAGTTACTGCAAGGTGAGTAACTTTCTCTTCAAGTGCTGTCCCTGTGGGTGCTCCACTTCAGGTGAATGTGAAGCAATACCCACTATGCTTTGGTGGGATTTTGGAGTTGCATGAGGGACAATGGTAGACAGTACCATATGGCCGACTATGGTGTCTGCCACGGCATCCTGTGAGAAAGCATAACATTTGGGAAACGTGTGGTCAGATGTCCAAGTGGCCGCCTTGCATATGTCTGTAACAGGCATGTTGTGGAGGAAGGCAATGGATGTTGACATTGCTCTAGTAGAATGAGTTCTAACATTCTCTGGTGGTTGAACATTCTGGGTCTGATAGCAGGATCTGATGCTATCTGAGATCCACTTGGAGAGTCTTTGCTTAGAGATAGCCTCACACTTTGATCTCTCAGTAGTAGAAACAAATAGCCTAGGGAATTTACAAAATGGTTTAATTCTGTCAATTTACGTGCCAGATATGCTAAACATTCATATGTCCCTCATGCTTCGGCTACCATTCCAGAGGACATGCCTCCATGTCGATGATGGGTTCTGCTCGATAACAATCCAAAGCAGCGTGTACCTACACATGTTCATTTTCATCATCATCTGAGCCAGCAGAAGGTTGATTTTCTTTTTTGGTGGTTCAGGTTCTGTAGTTTCTGCATTGGAGTGTTGCTCTTTTAGGACTTCTGAAAGCATGCTCCACACCCTTCCCTCTCAGATTTTGGAAGGCACTTCAGATTCTTAACCTTTAGGTTGAGGCTCTAGCTATCTTCAGAAATCTCACACTGGTACCTTCTTTTGCATTTTGTGAAATCTGCAGTGAAGTGTTCTTAAACGAACAACATGTGTTGAGTCATCATCCAGACTGCAATAACATGAAATTATATGCAGAATGCGGGTAAAACAGAGCAGGAGACATACAATTGTCCCCAAGGAGCCGAGTCTCAAATATAATTAATGCTTTTTTTTTTTTTTTTTTTTTTAACAAGTGTCTCAGCATGGAAGCATGTCCTCTTGAATGGTGGCCAAAGCATGAAGGGGCATACGAATGTTTAGCATATCTGGCATGTAAATACCTTGCAAATACCGGCTACAAACGTGCCATGCGAACGCCTGTTCTCATTTTCAGGTGACATTGTAAATAAGAAGCGGGCAGCATTCTCTCCCATAAATGTAAACAAACTTGTTTCTCTTAGCGACTGGCTGAACAAGAAGTAGGACTGAGTGGACATCTAGGCTCTAAAGTTCTACATTGCTTTGGTTTTGAGTACAGTTATGTAAACAAAAAAAAAAAATCCACATTTGTAAGTTGCACTTTCAGGATAGAGAGATTGCATTATAGTACTTGTATGAGGTGAACTGAAAAATACTATTTCTTTCGTTCATCATTTTTACAGTGCAAATATTTGTAATCAAAATAATATTAAGTAAGCACTGTACACTTTGTATTGTGTTGTAACTGAAATCAATATATCTGAAAATGTTGAAAAACATCCAAAAATGTTTAATACATTTCAACTGGTATTTTATTAACAGCGCAGTTAAAATCATGATTGTGATTAATTTTTTGAGTTAACCACGTGAGTTAACTTTGATTAATTGACAGCCCTAATTTTAACACATTCTTGAACAGTTAATTATGAGAAAAAATCCATTTGCTTTAAGACAGAACATACGGAGCAACCATTCTCAGCATCCACTTTAGCCTCAGAACAACTCCCCCAGAAGTCAACAGCTCTCATGATCTAGCTATATGTTAAGAGAGCTGCAGTGAGCCACAGCTTCTCAATACTGGGCTGGTCAAACTCAAACAAGCCAACACTGACATAGCTATAAACTAAAGAGAGGTGAGTGGCAGCAGTCACCATTGTCAGTCCTGTTGGCAAACAAGCACTCACAAATGATCTTCAGCTCTTTAGGCTGCCTGGTATTCTTAAAAAGACATCACACACAATCAAATATATTATTTAAGGTTCTTTATGCAAGCTTAACAGAGAAGTCAGCATTCGGATTTTTAAGGATGTGAACTTTCAATAGTCTGATACATGCCAACAGTGATCTGTCTACATATATAACAAGTAGAAAGCTGCTGAATGAAACGGTTGCAGAATTTCAGAAACCATCCTCATTTCCCTGAGCATCACTCCCATTAGTTGAGTTACACCAAGGGGTTTAACTTCTCCCTCAATGTACATGCACAGGACTGAAAAGGAAATATGAATCACCCCAAATGCTGCTAAACATCTTTTCATCTAAGCTAGACTTACCTCAGTATGCCACTACACACTAGCACAGTGAAAAACATTCAATATTTACAGCACGATACCTTTATGAACATGTTAACTGACAGCACTGACTAACCACTACATTATCCTTTCAGCACCTATTTATAATCAGAGGCTAATAGATCTGGGTGGGTTGCTATGACAAACAAGCATATCTTTATCCAGCTCATAGAAAATAAAGAGCTCAATCTGACTGATGCAAGTCAATAGTGTTCAAAAAGCAGCTGTCTCTCTCTCATACCGGTAAGTCCACACTGACATCAGTTCCATCCAGCAACGATACTCGACAAGTGATTATGGATTTTGCATCTCCAGCCGCAGGGATGTGGGTTGCAGCTCTTTGGGCCTCTCTTAGCCGCTCCTTCTCCACATGCTTGCGCATAGACCGACGCCCCAGAGTTCGTCGAAAGAAACGTAACATCTTTGCTGTGGAGTCCCAAGACAAAGAAAGGACAGATGTTAACGTTTCAAGAAAGTGAAAGAACCTAAGATAGCAGTTAATGAAGCCTGCGATTTTCCAGAGGGCCTAAGGGAATTAGGGACTCAAAGTCAATTGAATTGTTTAGGGATCTGAGTGCTTAACTCCTTTCAGCTCCTTAAAAAATCCCAATTATAAGCCTTCGTGAAACACTGAATGGGATTCAGGGATTGGTTCCCAGCACCATACTAAGACAACTCAGGTGCTTAAAGTAACGTATTTTAGGAAGATCCAATGACTCCTTACTCAGATCTCACACAGTTAACAGTGAGCTTATACCCATGGCAGGCAAACTCCTCCATGTCCCTAAATTAGTTCGTTACGCTTTCTCCCAGGCTACTTTCCTGAATGATATGCTCCTCTTTTCATATGGAACAAGTTACAAACAGTTCTTCATAAGACTCTTTGGATTTTGCACAAAATCCAATTTATAAACAAATCAACCGATTTTTACCCATTTACTCCCTTTCAGTCACAGAAAAGCTGATTTAGGTGGATGAGTGCCTGTGTCTTTTGAGCTGGCAACCCTACCCAGGCTGCAAGTTCCTATCTCAACTACAAATACAATCCCATCAGGGACTCTGGTCACAACAGTCCCCTAAGTTAGTTCCAAGCTTGGGCCTCCATCCTGTAGGCTGATCTGCATAGATGGAAGCCTGTACCTTAGCACAGGCCCGCTAACTTCAATTATACTCTATGCAGAGATTCAATAGTTTGGAACCAGGGAACCTAAAAGCTGATCCAGTTTGTAGTATGATCTGGACCTTAAACACACGAAAGGTGTAAGCTGGTTATTAAACACAGATAATAGCCAGTCTACATTACAAAGTGAAAACATGTTTGTAACCAGTTCATGTGATGCCTCCTCTGCAGCCAGGTTCCATAGTATTTGTAATGCACAGGAGGCCCAGAACTCTGCTACTGGGAAGGTTAGACACTCCAAGCGAGTGGTTTAAACTGTGCTATGACAAGCACGAGGAAATTTGTGCCTTGCATGAATCACACTTGAGTCAAAACAAGCTGGTTCCCTGTAAGTTTCAACCTTAATCACAACACAAAAGGAAAAAAACACCACATGTATCTTCCGTCTTCTGTCTGGACTTGCCTACCACATGCTCTCACAGCGCAAATCAGAAATTCCTGTAAGGTTAACTAAGACCAATAGCAAGAGACTTAAGAACAAAAAATTACAAATATGACTTCCGTCATAAACCCACAATAATATCCACCCATTCATAATATAATCTAGTAACATCTGCTACCATTCATAAGGTCTGTTTTATTGAAACCAGTAGACTAGAAGGATGAGGCCTATGTATCATTTAATTAAAAAGAAAAATATATGGTTTAAAGGGATAGAATCAGAAAACCTAACTAAGAAGCCGTACAGAAAATGGCAAGCTGAACATCAATTCATTTCTGTCTCCTGCCCCAACCCTGTCTCCCCCCTACCCTAAAAAAAGAGTAGCAGAATTTACAGATACCCACTGCAGTTTAGTATTTAAACAGGACTGTGGGAAGCCACATGCTGTTCACAGACACATCCTACAGGTTGCTTGCAAGGAGCTGCTGAGCAGCTCAGGCTTCCCCTTGCCCTCCCGCACAATACTCATGCTTGGCAAATCCGCCCAGAAAAGAGCAACTGAAGAAGAAGATACACACAAAACAAAAAAACAGTGCACAAAACTTTTTTGTCTCACAATCTGGACTGTTCCAGGAATTGTTAGCTTTAACAGATCCCTGTGTAGGGCAGCTGCCTACAAAAAATAGTTCTGTTGCTTAGAAAACAAATACATATCGCTTCTTACCCTATCTGGTGTCCATGAAAATACCATTCAAGCACCTTTAAACAACACTTGAACCGGTTAAAACTAGAGAATGAATAATCACGAATAACACACGCAATAAAACTACAAAAAAGCATGTGGCCTGCCTGGATTTTCAGAGGAGAAAGTAGATGCACTTATGCCCCTTATACAGCGGATAGTCACAGACATTTCTAGGTCCACCCAAGAGTTTCAATACACACACAAAAAAACCCAGGGCAGCGGGCTGAGTTTGGGACACTGCCCCCTGCTTACGCTGTGGGGCTAGAAATTGCAATGTAGACATCGGGCCTTGAGCTGGGTCCGGGGCACCAGCCTGAATTCAAACATCTGCTCTGCTATTTCTAGCCCTGCAGCAGGAGCCAGGAGCTCCGAGACTCACTATCACAGGAGATCTGGGGGTTTTTTGGCTGTGTAGACACCTAGCGTCACACCTCGGTGGAAATGGGATTGTTACCTCCCTCCCTTGGCTGCACAGTGAAAGCGAGTCCCAGAGGGGGGTGAGGGAAGAGGTCTTGACTGCACGGACCAGGGTGAACAGTATCTTCTATGGGGTGAGCGGTTCTGAGCCGCCTTCGTGCTCCCCCCTCTGTGTACCGAGACTCTCCCCGCGCCTGCAGTGCAGTCAGGCGGGCAGGGCCAGGCTAAGCGGCCCTGACCCAACCAGCCGAGACCGAGGCAGACCCGCTTCCCCTGCTCCCAGGACGGGCCGAGCCGGGAGGGGAACACCTGTCTCGGCCCCTTCGGGGGGGCCCTTCGCGCAGCGACCAGAGGCAGAGCCGCGACCAGGGCACAACTCGCGCGAGGTGGGGGGTGCCCACGAGGCTGGAGTCCCCGTACAACGGGGGAGGGGCTCGCCCCCACACTACACCACGCGGGGTTTGCCCTGACAGACGCCCCCCCCCTCAGCCTGCCGGGGCCGGTGGGGACCCCCGGCTCAGGGGCCTCTCGGCAGCTCCCCTCTCCTCTCACCTGCTGTCCCGCTCCGGAGCGGAGGCGGCCCCGGCTCCTGCAGTGGGAAGCGGCCCCGGCGGCGGCTCAGGATCGGAGGGCGGAGACTGGGGTGGTTTCAGGGGCGGACCTAGAACCGGCCGGCGGGCCAAAAATGGCCGCTCGGCACCGGGAGGACCCTGCCCTGCCCCGCCTCCCCTTAAAGGTACTGTGCCGCCCGCCCGAGGGGGTTCGTTCCCCTTAAAGGGGCAGTGCCACCCGCCAGCGAGCCTACACGGGGCCACCTCCCCTTAAAGGGGCACAGCCACCCGCCAGCGAGCCTACAAGGGGCCACCTCCCCTTAAAGGGGCAGTGCCACCCGCCAGCGAGCCTACAAGGGACCACCTCCCCTTAAAGGGGTAGTGCCACCCGCCAGCGAGCCTACACGGGGCCACCTCTCCTTAAAGGGGCACAGCCACCCGCCAGCGAGCCTACAAGGGACCACCTCCCCTTAAAGGGGCAGTGCCACCCGCCAGCGAGCCTACACGGGGCCACCTCCCCTTAAAGGGGCAGAGCCACCCGCCAGCGAGCCTACACGGGGCCATCTCCCCTTAAAGGGGCAGTGCCACTCTCTAGAGAGCCTACACGGGGCCACCTCCCCTTAAAGGGGCAGTGCCACTCTCTAGAGAGCCTACACGGTGGTTCTGGTGCCCTCCGAGCAGGACAGTGCCACCAGCCCGAGTCACCACAGAGAGGCAGGAGCAGTTCCAGTAGGGCTGAGGAGGGAGACTGGAGAAGCAGGGCAAACTCCCTTTTAAGTGAAGGACCCCTCCCCTTTGGGCCACGCTCGCAACCAAAGTCTGAGAGCTGAAGGTGCTCCCCCTACTTTAGACTCTTGTTAACTCTGAAGCCTAATTAGGACACTTTTACAGCTGACATGTCATGGAAACTCCCCAGTGCACCTTCCACATCTCTCCCCACCCCTCCAGCCCCGCCCTGGTGGCAATGATAGTGAAACTCACCACTGTTCCTACCCCTCTGACTAGCAAAGGCACAGGAGCAGCCTGAACAAAGTTCTGTAGGCTCAGTTAAACAGTGATTACAGGAGTGACAGTATGCAGCACTGCCAACCTCAGCCATTCAAAAACTATGAGTCAGGCTCCAATAACCATGAGATTTTAAAAAAGGAAAGAATGTTTTAACTTACCTTCTGCTTCTTGAGTCTTTTAAGATTCACTCCAGTCACATGTTCAAGATTTTTCCCCCTCTGCCCTGAGGTTTAGACACTTAGTTTAAAGAAAATAAAATAAAGCTGAGATTCTCACGTATTTATGTCTCTCAGAAGATAGCAACATTGATAGGGGGATGGGTGCAGCACATTTTCCCTTCTCCCCCTATCTAGGTAAGCAGTCCTCCCTCCTCCTCTCCTGCTCTCATGACAGCACCTCCTCCAGTTCAAACGACTTTAAACACTGGCTAACCATTTTAGGAAAGACTTACAGTGACCCACGTTTGAGGATAAGATTATGTCACAGAGGTCACGGAAGTCACAGATTCTGTGAATTTCAATGACCTCTGTGACATTTTCTGCTTCAGCAGATTTCAAGGAGCACTCAGAGCTGTCAGCCACCATGGGCAACCGGGGTGGGGGGGAACCTAGAGCTCTGAGCCACTGTGGGGGGCAAGGGGACCTCAGGGCTCCAAGCCACCATGGGAGGACTGCAGAGCTCTGAGCTGCCTCAGTGGTGGGCGCTGAACTCCCTCCTCTCTTCTCTCCCTCTACCCCCGCACAGACGTCAGTCATCCCCATCATGCCATGGGCTTCCGTGAATTTTCATTTATTGCCTGCGACCTGTCTGTGACTTTCACTAAAAATAGCCATGACAAAATCTTAATCTTACCTATGTGGAATGCAGCAAAGTATAGGGAAAATACCCTTCCCATCCCACCTGACCCCTCTACTTTCCTCTCATTAAAGGAGTGATGCCATTTGTGGAGGATAATCAGCACCCAAAAGAGCAACATTCCTCACATCAGAGGAAGAGGGGCCTCTGTTCTCCCTTAAGAACCCAATATCACTAAAGGTCATGGTGTACAATGGGCCACAGATCCTAATAAAAGGCTGCTGACCATAAGCAGGGAGTTTAGAGTATGAACAGTTATGAGCCGATTGATTTATAAGTGCAGTGTCAGTCATATGTTGGCTATGGAGAGATTTACTGATAAAAAAGGTCTGTCCTGAGTCCGGTACTATTTTCATTAATGCCTTGGATAATGGAGTAGAGAGTATGCTTATAACGTTGGTGGATGACATGAAACTAGGAGGGGTTGCAAGTGCTTTGGAGGCCAGGATTATAATTCAAAATGACCCTAATAAATTGGAGAAGTGGTCTGAAATCAGCAAAATGAAATTCAACAAAGACAAGTGCAAAATACTGCACTTAGGTAGGAAAAAATCCAATACACAAATACAAAATGAGAATAACTGGCTAGGCACTACTACTGCAAAAAGCATCTGGACCACAAATTAAATATGAGAGAACACTGTGATGCGGTTTCAAAAAAGCTAATATTCTGGGATGGATTAACAGGAATGCCATGTGTAGGACATGGGAGGATACTGGTGAGGCTGGAGAACTGTGTCCAGTTTTGGGCACTACGCTTTAGGAAAGAAGTATGACAAGTAATCAGCTTAATCTGCAGCAAGGGGGATTAAAATAGATATTAGGAAAAAATGTCTAACTATGAGATAGTTCAGTTCTGGTGTATGTTTCCAAGGGAGGCTATGGAATCTCCATCATTGGAGGTTTTTAGAGGTTCTCAAACTTCATTGCATTGTGACCCCCCTCTGACAACACAAATTACTACATGACCCCAGGATGGGGGGACAGAAGGTATATTCTCCATTTATGCTCTACATAAGGACACAAACATTCTAACTGTTAGCCAACGTATTATGCATATGCATCAGTATGTATTACACACACATTATGTAACGTATGAATGTTGGGTAATCCTGCTAATTGTATACTGTGAACTGGGAACCAGAAAGTGCTCAGAATAAAATCCCTTTCCTCTGTACTCACTGGAAGACACCATGGGAAGTCGATCTAAGTATGTCAACTTCAGCTACTGAAGTTATTTAACTTAGATCGATCACCCACCCGAGTGTAGACCAGGCCTCTGTCTGTGTATAACAAAAGAGAACTTTTAATAAAAGGGACAAGGAACCAAGCATTAGTTTGGGAAAAGACCAAAACCACGTTCAAAAGCATGTAGCCATAAGCAAAACCCAGACCACACAGTGCCTGTGCCTCAGTTTCCCACCTTGTGGTAGGAAGGTCCAATGAACAAATGTCCCTTTAACACATCACTCTATAAAATGAGAAAAAAAATTCACAGTAAGCAAGAACAGGCAGGAAACTGTAGAACGGCAGACACCAAATGCTCCATCTGAAGCATCAGGTAGTTAAAAAGGAACTGAGTGGCAGCATAGAATCATAGAATATCAGGGTTGGAAGGGACCTCAAGAGATCATCTAGTCTAATCCCCTGCTCAAAGCAAAACCAACACCAACTAAATCTCCAAATGGTCCCCTCAAGGATTGAACTCACAACCTTGGGTTTAGCAGGCCAATGCTTGAACCACTGAGCTATCCCCTCCCTATATGCCCTCATATGGGAGCACAAATTGCTGCTCTGTGAAGGCATGGACTGATGGATACTGTTTTATAGTCTTCATCAAAAGTTCACAGGCACTGCACATCTTTCAGTGGACCATTCATAAGGACATGCACGCCAAGAAGAACAGGAGAATTCTAACCTGAGAGCCATTTAGGTACCACGCCTTGAGCCGGAAAGTGTTCAGGCTGAGGTGACAAATGTTTCCCGAGTCCTGAAGGAGGCAGCTGGGAGTCAGCAAGAGATTGCTGGCCTGCCAAGAGGAGAGGCAAGGCAGATATGGAAATCACACCTGTCTCGGCGAGGTTGGCGCAATCAAGATTATTGTAGTTTTGTCCCATCTGATTTTGTTGAGGATTAGTTGCATTGGAGAGAAGGCATACAGGAGACACTTTATCCAGGAAAGGAAAAAAGGCATCCCCAAGGGAATGGCGCCTGATGTGTCCCTTAAGCAGAATTTTGCACATTTCTCATGGCAGTGGTGGCCAAAAGGTTTATGTACAGAAAACCCCGAGTAAGGAATATCTATGTGTCTGTGGATGTGCTGAGATCCCAACTCATGATCCAGAGTGAATTGTCTGTGGAGGGCATCAGTTATGGTGTTTTGAAGACCAGGCAAATAAACTGTTCAGCTTCACAGAGTTCAAAGCAGAAGGGGCCACCAGATCATCTAGTCTGATCTCCTGTAGATCACAGGCCACCATCACCACACAGTACTCCTCTGCTAAACCCATCTGAAATTGAACCAAAGTATTTCAGCCCCCAAGGAAACTAGATTTTTATGTGCCACAGAGAATAGGAGGGCCCTGCAATGGTAGGGAAATGATTAAACAATATATATCCAGATATACCTTGACAAGTGACCAATACCCATATGCTGCTGAGGAAGGCAAAAAAAAACTCTAAAAAACAAGTTCACTGCCAATCTGACCCCACATTATGACGATCAGTTAGATCTTGAGCATGTAAACAAGAACCAGCCAACCAAGCACCTGAGAGAATATTTGGTGCCATGTCACAGCCCTGACCCATCCCATCTAATGTCCCATGTCCTGTTGTGGCCATCCCCCATGCTTCAGAGAAAAGAGATTAAAAACAAAAACAAAACCACCATACACTGGCAGGAGGGAAAATCATTTCCTAACTCCTGCTAGTGGCGAGCTGAAACTCGGAAGCATAAGCTTTTAGGACTGTAAGACATAAACCAGAAGTGGGCCCAAGGGCGGCTGAGCCCTGCCTGCTACCATCACAAACAACCCAGTCATACAACCTTCTTCTAATTTCCATCCTGAATTTGTTCATGGCCAGTTTATATCCATTTGTTCTTGCGCCAACATTGTCCTTCAGCTGAAAGAGCTCATCATCCTTCCTGATGTATTTATAAACAGCAATCATACCCCTTCTCAGCCTTTTTTTTTTTTTTTTGCTACTAAACAAACCTAGTTCTTCCAGTCTCCTAAGAAAGGCCCTCCATTCCCCGATCATCCTAGTAGCTCTTCTTTGCACCTTTTCCAGTTTAAATTAATCTTTTTTTAAACATAGGTGACCTGAATTGAACATAGTATTCCAAATTAGGTTTTACCAGTGCCTTATACAATGGCAATAATACTTCTTTATCTCGAAGGGAAATGCATCACCTGATACATCCTAGAATCACATCTGTCTTTTACTCGGACAAATCACATTGGTGGCTCATAGTCATCTTGTGATCAACCCACACACCCAAGTCTCTCTCCTCTGTCACTTCCAACTGATGAGTCCCCAGTTTGTAGCAGAAATTCTTAAGATTAGACTCTGGGAAATTATCCAGTTCCCCTGATTAGAGTGCATTAAGCTCTAAGTTTTTCTTGCACCTCAGATATGGCAATTTCCATGTCTAGGCATTTATTTCCATCACCCCTTTTGCTTTCATACACATGTTCCATGTGATCATCCTTAGTGAACACCGAGGAAAAGTATTCATTTAGTTTTTGGGCGATACCTAGATTATCTTTCATTTTCTTCCCATCCACACTGCACAGTGGCCCAACCTCATCCTTCTTTATTTTCTCTTTATCTCTCTTTTAAAAACTCTCTTATTTATTTTAATTTCCTTGGCAAGAGCTAATTCAGCTCGACTTTTAGCAATTCTCACTTTATTCCTAACCTATTTTCTAACCTCCACAAGGTAGCTTTCTTTGTGATCAATCCCGTTTTCCATTTCCTATATTATTCACTCAGCTGGACCTGGAGCCTTTCCCTACAAGTTTTTCCTCTTGCTTGGGATGCAAACTTCAGATAGTTTTTGTATAATCGAATAAAGAAATTCCAAGCAACTTCCACACTTAAGTCTTTGTGCTCTTCAGTACAGCTGACTTCTTTAACCAATTCCCTTAATTTCCCCAAGCCTGCCCTTTTGAAATACAAAACCATAGTTGATGACCTGGCTTTGATTATCCTTCCACTTAATTTAATCAGTCAGTCCAAGGTAATTTCCTACAATTATCTATTCTGTGATGTCCTTACTACTTACCAAAACCTAGTCTAAAATTGTATCACCTCTTGTTGATTCAGTGATAATCTGCTGTGGTGGGCTTCTCACCAGTTCCATACATCACCTGTCTTTGAGCTGAGGAAATGGGATCTCATTCCCCCTTGTCGATTTATGTAGTACGTAGCAGGCACTATCGTCATCCATTATACAGACGGCCTGACCTATCATGGGAAGGAAGTGCTGGCAAACTTATCTTACAGCTCTGCGTTCCAGAATGTTGATATGAAGGGCAGAATCCTGGGCAGACCATCTACCCTGGATAAGTGTAGTACTGTAAATAGGCTCCCCACCTTAGGAGGGATGCGTGCAAAACTATCGTGACAGTGGGAGGGAGGGGTTGAAGAGAACTGCTAAGCACACCTTGTCTAGATTCTTTCACCAGTTGAGGGAAACAGGTACATGGCTGGGGATGGAGAGCAACTTGTTCAGAGTGTCTCTGTTGGGGGCATAAACTCTTTCTGAGCGAGTTTTGGGAACAAAGCAGTGGTAAGTGGGTTTATAGTGTGACAAAGGTACACATTGCCACATGCTTGAGAAGTAAATGAGTAAATACTCTGAGGGCAGTAGATAGTCCGAAAGGGAGGATTCGATACTGGTAAGTGGTCCTGACTTACAACAAAGCATAGGAATATCTTGTGACAGGTATATTGTGACATCAAAGCATGTGCCTTGAAGGTGAAGTAGTCCTCTGGATCCAGAGATGGAATGATAGCTACGATGTTACCATCTTGAACCTCTGCACTCTGACAAAGGTATTCAGCACTTTGAAATCTAGTATTGGCCTCCATCCACCCTTGTTTTTTGGGGACCAGAAAGTACTTGGAATAAAATCCCTTTCCTCTGTACACACTGGGAACTGATTTCACATCTCCTGTGTGGATGAGGGAGAAAACCTCTCATCTCTGGAGAGGTTTGTGAGATGGATCCCTGAAAAGGGATGGGGGAGTATGGTGTGAAAATGGATGGAATCACCCAATGTTATAACCTCAAAGATCATCTGTCAGAGGTAATCTGCTCCTATGTGTTGCAGAAATGGGAGAGATGATCCCCGAAAGGTGGAGGGAGGATGGGGAAGGATGGCGCAGCATCAGATCCAGGTCATGGGGTGCCTGAGGCTCTCAACTAAGGCATCAACATGAATGCTTTGTAGATGATGTCTGCTGTGTCAAATCCAGGGGCAATGGTTGCAATAGTTTGCTCTCTGCATTCTGAATTTCTTTTTAAGTGACTCCAACAACCTCTGGTACCTGGGAAACTGAGCTGACCAGGATTTATGAGCCGGCTGAGACTGACTAAACCTTCTCTTGTTTGCAGGCCTATCTACGCCTAGTGGTCACCCTGGAATCCTTCAGAGAACGCAGGGACTCATCTGTGGACTTACTGAATAATTTAAGCCCACCAAAGGGGAGGTTCTCTGTGGTGTTTTGGATTTCAGCAGAGTGCTGCAACCATGAGATTTAATGCATGACCACAGCTGTGGAGATGGAGTGTCAACTGCATTGAAAGAAGCTTGTAAATCTGTCCTCGCTAGAAGCTGTCCCTCTGCAATGAGGGCATAAAATTGCTCCCTATGCTTTTGAGGGAGATGTTAAATAAATTAACAATTGAACAGTTAATGCAGTTGTCCTTTTGCAAGAATCGCCTGGTGAACAGCAATTCTGAATTGCAGGGTGGCAGGTGAGTAACTTTTATGTCCATAGAGATCAAGGGACCAAAAGTCCTTATCAAACTGTGTAACCTTGGAACGGTATTGCCTGTTGCATTTGTTTACTGAATCCATGACCAAGGAGTTAGGGGTTGGATGGGAAAATAAAAATTCTGAGTCCTTAGCCAGAACATAACTTTTATCTGCTCTCTTGGCTGTTGGGGGAGGGGGAACAGTGGCAGGAGTCTGCCAAATTGTCTTGGCAGGTTCTAACACCATCTCATTTAGAGAAAGGGCCACCTGTGCTGAAGATGGTACATGAAGAACCATCAAGAACTTATGCAGAGTCTCTTGGACTTCTAACAGTTTTTGAAGAGTGTCCGCTGCCCTTTTCATCAATTTCTGAAATTATTTGACATAATCTAACAGTAGAAGGAAGGGATATAATCACTTCATTCAGAGAGGATGATGAAATATTCATCTGAGGAGAAGTCTTGTTTCTTGCTCCTCTTGCAATGGAAACTGCTGTGGGGGAACAGAGAGGATCTGGGAGTGCTGTCCATGGCATTCCCTGAGAGCACTAGGTACTGTGGAAAACTGTTGGCAGTATACAGCCCAAGGGTACCAATATGGCCAGTGGGAGGATGTTCATAAGGAAGTGGAGGAGGAATTAAGGATTGGTCATACCAAGGAGGTTGCTGAGGACAGGATCGCACAAGCCTTGAAGTACCCATTGATGGCGCAAGTTCAGGAGAATTTGATCTAGAGAAGGATTGCAAGTGCCACACTTCAATGGGATGTGAGGAGAGGTGGTTGTTGCTGACCAAGAAGGCCAGAGATCAGGAGATGCAGTTCTTGAATCCTGGGATCTTAGACATACTAATCACCTCAAACAGAGGTACCAGAAAGCTTCCCCCCTGCCCCCTTGACTCCTAAAAACGACACTTAACTATAAGAAACGATCTAAAAACTGTTTATAAATAATTACAGTTAGACACAGAAGAAGTTATGCCAGCGCTGTGGATACTGAAGAAGTTTCATCTCAGACCACAGGTGGTAGAAAAGAAAGAGAGAGGTGGTTGGTCTACACTGCCCAGTATGCCTTTGATCTAGAGCATGAGGAGGAGGGGGTGCAGGGACAGGCCAACAGACACTGCTAGCAAGAATCTTCTGGTCTTAGGTGCATGGAACACATATGCACCCACAATGGAATATACATAGGAACCATCACCCAAAACAAAGTTCTTCTGTTGAGTTGTCTTCATGTCTGTTGCTAGAAAAGTGTATAAAGTTGCAAACCAATCTCTGATGAGAGACAGTGTCTTATTAATACCAATTAGGATAGGTTTTTGGGCATGTCTCTCTGGAGACAAGGAGCTAGAGGCTAGGACAGAAGGGTACTTCGGTGGTAACCTGAGAAACAAAGCAAGCACAAGAGGAAGCTTAGATTGAGGTTTGTATTTTGTTATTTAAGCAATGAAGGCAAATTCCAGAAAGGGGATGCGTTCTGGATGCTAATTTAGTTTATCCTTTCTGTACTGAGTGTAAGGGATGTCTGCCTGCTCACAGTATACTATCAGGAAATACATGCACATTTTGAAAACTTGTACTGGAGGAAAAGGGTAAACCGAATACATTTAGAAACTAATCAACTTCACTTTTCTTTGCAGTTCGAAGATCATAAGTGCAGAGCAGTTGATGCATCATCTTTGCAAAAACACAATGCTTTCAGCTCACTTACTAGTGGACAGGTGTACACACCACACAACTGCCACTGTTATTTGCACCCACTGGTATGCCATCTCTCACAGAAGACAACGATTAAAGCATTATGGACAATGACCTCCTACCACCAGGACCCATTCAGTCGCTCCCAAGACTGAACGCCTTTCTACCTAATCCCTCTCACAATGTCCATTCTCCATCACCACTGACAATGCTACTGTTCTTATCTTCCAGTCTTGTAACATCAGTGACATCTAAATTCTCTTCTCTCCCATATCCAGCATCTTGCTAACTCATGACACTTATTACTCTCACATATAATTAAAATCTGCCTTCCTCACTATATTCAATGCTCAAACCCTTTGTCCATGAGTTCAGCTGCAATTACTCTTCCTCCTATCCAGCCTTCTCACTCATCTCTCCCTAGTCATTTAAACAAAATATTGCCATTTAAAATTATCTCTTGCCACACCCCACTTCACTGAATGCCTTCAGCAGTGTTTCTTTTACTACATCAGATCCAACTTCAACTTCCCTACATCCATCTCAATGTGCTACAGTGCTGTTCTCATTTTTCCCTAGTCCATTCTCCTGCTCAGAAGACTCCTCGGAGTCCTTTTCTGTTATAGATCCTTTCATCTTTTTCACTTGCTCTTGGCTTTGCACCTTCATTCGTATCGACCAATTTGCCTTGAACATTCTCCTAATTTTTGTCCACTTCATCACAGACTTCTATCAGGAACGGCCATTCTTCCCATCAATAATCTCTACACCCACCCAAATTTTGTCTATCAGGCTGTAAGCTCGATAGAGCACTGACTGTTTTATTCTGAAAAATGCAATCTTTTACAGAAATGTATATAAAGGATTAATAATGGCAGAGGTGTGGTTCTCTCTAGTGTAAAGCTGAGGTACACTGTCAGGAAAACATGGAAGAAACTTGTGCCTTCACAGCTAATAACCTACTTGTTCTATAAACAGAAAACTTCACTCGTTAATTTAGCATCTTTTACTAGCATTCAGTTCACACACACAAAAACCCTCACCTACAGTAAAGCAGAACTGTAGTCATAGTAATACTGTATAATGTTAAAAACCACAGAGTTTATGCAGGAATGGCATGACAAACCCATGTGTACAGCAGAAAAAAAAATCTCCCAAAAATTAAACTTTAAATTACTAAAGCAAATCTTTATTTTGCAATTAAACAATTAAACTATATATTTTTTAAGTTTGTACCTAAACAACGATTTGCCAATTGAAATTAAATATATCCACAAAATATGTATAACAGCATTTATTTCACATAATAGAATGAAATTGTTCTTAAGACTAAAACAAGACTTCTTAAATGTTAACTAGCATATTTCTCTTGGGAGCTGCTGGTATTCTGTAGAATGTTAGTGTATCATATTAACGGCAAGAACTTTTATTTTACCAGAATGAGGACACATAATGCTCTTTAAAGTATACAGTAGCTGCAGTGACAAGAGCTGAATTTCTTTTCACATTGTCCAGTGTTGACCAAATTCAAGTTTATTATTCAACTGAGCAACCTAGACGATGTGTTTTCTGAATAGGTTTATCTGATGAGCAACTGTACAAATTCATAGGCAAAAATCTACTTATGGGAAGAGCATATTTTAACATTAACAGAAAGATTTTAGAGAATTGGGCTAAACAGCAATGCAGCTATTCAGCCTTGGGGGATGATCTACTTACACATTCATAGTCAATCGCTGAGCACTATGGAACCCAATTGAAATCGGACATATGCAAAGCTGCAGCAGAAAATGCAAACGTATTACCCATAAGTGACTTGCAAACAAATACTGCCACCAATGATTGTGAATATGATCCAGACAAGATTTCCCCACTATGTATTTTCACATATACTATAGCACCTGTTACAGAAAAACACACAAGAATAGTTTTGCCAAACTCACTAGTTAAAACTAGATCACTGATAAGTGAACTACCTGAAATAAAGTTACATCTACATAATAGGAAATTAAAGTCTAGTTTCTCTTATTCGTTAAGATGATGTTATGGATTGTTACTGTGGAGCCCTAATATACTGAGATCATTGCACTGGACGAGTTTTGGATATATTCTAATTAATAAACAGAGAACAAAACAGCTTAATGTAAACTGTGTTAATCTCTTCACTCATGTTTCAAGAATTTGCCTAGGAGTAACGGGGTTACAACTTTTTAAAAACTTACTGTTGTGCATTATCTACTTATCTTTAGTTATCGAAACTCAAAATAAGTTACAACACAAGTACAAAAATGAATTACCTGATTTTCAGGTTATTTACCTAATGTTAAAATAATGCTAAGCAGAAATACTTACAGTAAACATAGCTAGCTGAGAGAACACAGAGATGAATTCAAGAGTACCCTGCAGTTTATGTTTGCACCTTGTTTTTAGTACCAGACTTTAAATTATTATAACACAGTAGAACGGATACTAAAAATTGTCAAGACTTGTTATTTGATAGTGTCAGGGACACATAAGTAAGCCAAAACTGGTTAGAAAACTGTAAAGCATTTGTACCAGGGTGCCATCCAAATCAACTCTGTACAGAAATCAGTTAAGCATCTCTCTCCAAGTCCATTACAATTTATTTTGTCCAATAGTGAAGTCAGCAGTAAAAGCATGTGATAAAGTGCTATTTGAAATTTAAGAAACTTAGGAAAAAAGGACCTTAAAATACTAAAACTTGCTAAATATGAAATAATGCAACAAACAAAAGTTGTCAGCCAAGGTCTGTGAAGCAAGAACTAACGCTGAGGAATACACAGAAGATGTATTTTGGTTATTTTGTGTTCTTTCAACATCTAGCCCAAAAAAGCAAATAACCAGAACATTTGATTTGAAGGTGATGAAGCATCAACATATCCACAAATAATGTTTTAAAAGAACGCAATGATTCATTACTCTCTAATTTCTCTCAGCTCAGATCACGAGTGAAATTCACCAACCTGAAAAGGGTCAGCTTAAGGCCTATGCACCCATTAAATCCTATGTTGGAAAAGTCCTCTGAAGTGGTGTATGCATCTGTGGCAACTCTGCATAGGGGTGAATCTGACATGTTTTATCTAACTAGTCACCTCTCCTCTGCAGACTGATAACCCAACAATTTCAGCTTTGGTTTGTAACCTTAGTGCGACAATAGATAGGACAAAATAAGTTTATTAAAGCAAATAAATCACTTTCCTCTCCTAGCACCTTCCCTATCACCATTAATATACTTTTCTTTGCAATTTCAACAAATGAAATGAGATGTTCCTTTACACAGTGGATATGTTTATTGAATTTTGGCATTGGACCCCAGCAATGACCTACAGCAGGGGTCGGCAACCTTTCAAAAGTGGGGTGTCGAGTTTTCATTTATTCACTCTGATTTAAAGTTTTGCGTGCCAGTAATACATTTTAGCGGTTTTAGAAGGTCTCTTTCTATAAGTCTATAATATATAACTAAACTATTGTTATATGTAAAGTAAATAAGGTTTTTCAAATGTTTAAGAAGCTTCATTTAAAATTAAATTAAAATGAAGAGCCCCCCTGGACTGATGGCCAGGACCCTGCAGTGTGTCATGGAAAATCAGCTCACGTGCCGCCTTTGGCACGCGTGCCATAGGTTGCCTACCCTGATTTACAGCATGTGCAATGGAAAAAAAATAAAAGCACTCCTCTATTGTTTAAAAAGGTTATTTTAAAAGAATGGTTTTAAGTGTTTAAAAGGAAAGTTGGGTACAGGAATTAGCAAGCCACAGATAAGCCGACATTGCTGTTCTGATGCAGTATAATGCATAGCAAATCAGAGACCTGGAATTTGTGATGCATGTGAAATTATGTTTGTCACCGGCGACTAAGTTTTGAGTAAACCAAATTTGAATGTGAGACCAGAATCCTCCCCAGACCAAGACATGGGGCACCTGCAGAGCAGGTCTGCCGGCTCTCCTACAACTCATGGGCTGGATTTCCTACTCTCTGCCTGGAGGTTTGTGGATGTTGGAGCTATACAGTTTGCTGACTTACAGCCCACGCCCTTGCAATTTCCCTTCACCACAGACCACCTCCCATGCCTCATACATACGGTAATAGCTGGAATAGCATGCAATTCTGCTTCACCGCATGCAGGGGGCTGTGGCATCTTCATGCATGACTATTTTCTGTTTCCCTGCATGTTGGAACTGCAGCAGTTCAGCTTTCCTTTGGGTTCTGCAAAGTTATCTGCTGACTTTCCATGGGAAGGTGCCAGGTGCATGGTTCCACAGCAGACCTTCTCTTGGTCTCTTCAATTGCTTTTTGAATGTTTTGATGATAGAGGATGGCAGAATGACTAAGAGGTTATCCTAAAAAAATGCTGTTGCAGAAGGAGACATGTAAATTACAGTAATTTCAAACTGTAATTTGTGGAAACTGGGAAGAAACATGACCTAGTGCTAACTGTAGTTGGCTGAATAATCAAGACTTTTGTTACTAGTGACTGGGGTAGAATATTTTGGAATAAAGAGCATAAAAGTAGTTAAGTTTTATTGCTTAAGAATATTGTATTATTTGAACACCAAATACCTCCAAATGCAGTATAACTGAGTGCTGATAAAACACATTTAGCTGGCTCACATAAAGTTACTTCTCAGAGTGATTGGCTGACATCTGTATATGCTTCATAAAAAGTTACCTGTATATTACTTCATATTTAGCAAAAAAACAAAAAACCATGCTCCTTCCCCCCAAATACTCAAAAAATTCAAGAGCCCCAAATTTCTGCATTTAAAAGAAAACCCTTCAGCAAAGATACTTAAAATAATAAATGGCAGTTGCAGTTTTCAATCATGAAGCCAAAAAGAAACAAACAAAAAATCTGTAACATTATACATTGGCACAAACTGTCATAATATTGCTGTTATTTACAACAAAAGCCACTTAATTTAAAAAAAACGCATTAGTATCATGGAAGTGTTACAATTTTTTTTTTTTTACATTTTTTTCCTTTTCTTCCCCATCCACCCCAATTTTTATTTTAAACAAATGGTATGAAAATAATTATCCATAAAATCCCACAGTCATAACACTAAACACGCATAGGTCACTATGTCTGAAAGATACATTCATGTTTTGTACAGCATGAAACAGTTTTTTTTTTCTTTTGAGGCTAATACAGATCTTCATAACCCAAAGTAAAATATTTAGCAGTTTTGACTTTTTTCAGCCATAGAAAAATATTTTTAAGGCCATTTATACCACAATAGATAGAAACATTATTTTTTTTAACTAATGCTTTATGGTGTAAATAAGGCTTTGGTGCTTTTCAATGCTACTCAACAAAGTCTTAATTATCACCATTTATGTGCCTTTAGGGAAGCTTAAAACAACCTAACACTTGTCTATAAACTCGTATCCCTAATTTCAGCTAATATACTGATACTTTAGATTTTTTTTTCACTGCAGCTGATTACACTAGATCAGTTCAAGTCAATGGAGATGAAGATTTCTAAGAACTCTTATGTTCTTGTCTCTATTTGAAATCAATACAAAAGGACAGTAAATAATATACTCCACTCAGTTGTGGTATAAATGGGTCTTGCAAACTCAATCTGCTTTGGCAACCTTACATAAGAATATTTAAATATGTAAAATATCAGTAGTATACAATGTTGCTATAAATTCTCCATTCCTCCTTTCCCTCAGTAAGAGTATGAAAAGGGGCAATGCCATTATTTTCACTTACAACTTGGCTATGAACATAAAATATCTTAATACAATAGATGTATATTTTAAAATTTAATTTTTTAGACATTAAGTGCTTAGTTAAATTAGTTGGGGCTGTCGATTAAATGCAGTTAACTCGCGATTAACTAAAAAAATTAACTGATTAAAAAAATTAAATGTGATTAATTGCACTGTTAAACAATAGAATAATACATTTCAATTGGCAAATATTTTTGGATTTTTTCTACATTTTCAAATATATTGATTTCTATTACAACACAGAATACAAAGTGTATAGTGCTCAGTTTATATTATTTTTATTACAAATATTTGCACTGTAAAAATAATAAAAGAAATACTATTTTTAATTCCCCTCATACAAGTACTGCAGTGCAATCTCTTTACTGTGAAAGTGTAACTTACAAATGTAATTTTTGTTACATAACTACACTTAAAAACAAAACAATGTAAAATTCTATAGCCTAGAAGTCCACTCAGTCCTACCTCTCGTTCAGCCAATTGCTAAGACAAACAAGTTTGTTTACAAGAGATACTGCTGACTGCTTCTTATTTGCGTCACCTGAATTTGAGCACAGATGTTGGCATGGCACTTTTATAGCCGGAGTTGCAAGGTATTTACATGCCAGATATGCTAAACATTCATAAGCCTCTTCATACTTCGGCCACCATTCTAGAGAACATGCTTCCATGCTGATGATACTTGTTAAAAAGAAGTGTGTGACTGAACTGCTTGGGGGAGAATTGTATGTCTCCTGTTCTCTTTTACCCACATTCTGCCATGTATTTCATGTCATAGCAGTCTTGGATAATGACCCAGCACGTTAGTTTTAAGAACACACAAAGAAGGTACCAATGTGAGATTTCTAAGGATAGATACAGAACTCAACCCAAGATTTAAGAAGCTGAAGTGCCTTCCAAAATCTGAGAGGGATGAGGTGTGGAGAATTCTTTCAGCTATCTTAAAAGGGTAACACTCAGATGCAGAAACTATCCAAACCTGAACCATCAAAAAAGAAAATCAACCTTCTGCTGGTGGCATCTGAATCAGATGATGAAAATGAACATGCATCGGTCTGCTCTGCTTTGGATCGTTATTGAGCAGAACCCGCCAACATGAACACATCTTCTAGCTGAAGCATGAAGGGACATATGAATCTTTAGCGCATCTGGCACGTAAATATCTTGCGATGCTGGGTACAACAGTGCCATATGGAAACCTGTTCTCACTTTCAGGTGACACTGTAAACAAGACATGGGCACCATTACCTCCTGCAAATTGTAACCAAACTTGTTTGGCTGAGCGACTGGCTGAAGTAGGACCGAGTGAACTTGTAGGTTCTAGAGTTTTACATTGTTTTGTTTTTGAACGCAGTTATGTTTTATACATAATTCTACATTTGTAAGTTCAACTCTCATTATAAAGAGATTGCAGTACGGTACTTATATTAGGTTGAAATAAAAAATAAATATAAAATGAGCACTGTACACTTTGTAGTCTGTGTTGTAATTGAAATAAATATATTTGAAAATGTAGAAAACATCCAATAATATTTAAATAAATGTATTCTGTTAGTGTTTAAGAGTGCATTTAATTGTGCAATTAATTTTTTTAATCGCTTGACAGCCCTAGAAATTTGCCTTCGAGCTAGCCAATATTATGGCTCAAAGTGCTGTCACGTGGAAGTCAAAGCTTGAAAACTTTCCAAAGTACTACAGTACAGTATAACAATTTTGTTGCAGACAGTTTAAAACAAAATTAAGATTAAAGCCAGTTTATTATTTTTATCTCTCTCTAATCCAGAGAAAAAGTATTTCTTTTAGATGGCCGTCAAAATAGGAACAGTTACTTTTAGCTTAATATCTAAAGGTGTTTTTACCATTTATGCTCAGTAGGTGTGAGATAATATCCTGTGATCTTTCACGTTCTATTGACTAGAAATGGACTACCAAGGAGCGATGGATTTTTTCAACACTTCCATGTAAAACGTCTTTATATCATCATCCCAGGTGTCAAAATAAAAAACATACCCCTAATCTCTTTTTGTTACGTGAGTGATGTAAAACTAAAGTCTCTGAAACTGCACCAAAAGGCTCCAATCCTACAAGGTGCTGAGTCCCTCCTGAGGTACTGAGCACCTAGCAGGATTACACCAACTATGGCAGATAAAGATGTCAATCCTACAGACTGGAGAATATAAGCTGAAGTGAGATGGTTCTTGGCAGCCCATTCTGATTAATAAAGCCTCAATTTAAATTTGAGTAAAATTACTACCTTTCCCTATCAATTTCTCTAAGAAGCAAGCCATGTTGTCAGTTACCTGGCAGTAGCAATCAGCTTACACTGAACTTTTAAATAAGATTAACCAGTTCATGGGGGATAATATTGACTCGAAAGTCAACTCTAGAAATAAACATAGCAGAATTTCTTTGTAAATAAGGACTACAGCCCATCTAATATTAATTATGTTCTTCTTATTTCTAAAAAATATTTAAAACTCTATATCTCTTCTATTTGGCATCACGGTTTTTGATGTTTACAAATTCAACCAGGACTTCAACTGATCTGAATTCACTTTCACTTTTTCTTAAGTATTTTATAACTGTCATCTCTTCTAAATGCCCACAGAAGAGAGTATATTATATAGAAGAATTTTACAGTATTTAAACTTTCTCAGTCTAGAACTTTCTCTCTTTTAATTCTACACTTTATATAGCTTATTAATAAAACTGAACGGATAATAATTTTCAGGAAATCAATAAAACAACAAACCTTTTAAATATTGGCACGTAAAGTTAGGTTTCTGAAGGGTAGCCAAAAAAGTGACTGAACCCCTACTTACTGTATTTCAAGCTCGATACCTTGCTTATCAGTTGGTTTCTCCCAAACTGGAAAAAATATTGAAAAGGGACAAAATATACATATGCTTACAATGAGCTCAGATACTGTATCAAACAGGCAGACAAACTACTCATTACAAATATGCTAATAACTTAAATAAGAAACAACACACACAAAATGGAACAATTTAATTTTATACAAGGATAACAGAAAAAAATGACAGGGGTCATCAAGAGAGTAAAATAAAGTTTTGGGACAATTTGACAGTGTTTTATTCCTTACTTTAATAATAATAATGATAATAATAATTAAAAAGTTCAGTACGAACATGGCTTGAAATCAATGGATGAAGACTTAGAAAAATAACTGATTAGCAGATAATGGAAAGGAATTAATCACACTTGATGGTAAGTTTAACCTTCAATATCAGTGGTATTAAAAAGTTATAATCTAATTAAATGAGAGAGATTTTTGCAATGGTAGGGTAAAATGAGTTCTAACAACCTACTGGCTTTTCATTATCAGCTACTAATAAGTTACCAATTGGAAGGAATGTGTCAGATTTTCCATATGATTTCACAGCAGCAAACAATGCTCACACATTAAGTAGGTGTGATTTGCTACCCACAGTAGCATGCAGGTATTTTTATAAGGAAAAAGGGAATGGTATTCTGTGACCCTTTGCAGTACCATATTCAAAGCACCAAGGGCCATGTATTAAAATATAAACCCATTAAAATAAATGACAGAATAATACCTTCCTCATAGGGTCATATGAGTGCCTTTTCATTAGACATACTTGGTAAGTCTCAAGGCACTTAAGGGGTTAAGACGCAATGCATGCAATAGTTTCCATTACATAATGTTAAGTCACATGATTTGGAATTCACCAGTGTTATGACACAGAAATCAATTGTGCCATTAGTTCAAAGAAATGTTGTTTATATTTTACAAGGTGCTGGTAAGTGGACATTATGCAGCTACTGCTGGGTTAACACAGATTCCAGCTTTTCTCTAACCACCAGCTGGTCTCTAATAGGGGTGAAGAGCAAAGTGTGCTGCATCAGTAGGCAGTGTCTATCTAATATTGGCAATATTGCTGATGTTTTTAAAAACAAAAGTGAGGATCTGTACACTGTAAATAAATCTAGCACAGGAAGAGACCATGGCTTAGTGTAGATTTTTGTTTTGTTTTTAAAAGACACAGTTGTATACCAGAGTCAAATAATTCCAAGCCTTGTTTGTAGCAATTCGACCGGAAGGGGAGTATATGGCACTACAATGAGATATCATAAGTTACCTTGAACACACTCAGTTCATTCAATTTATGGTTTGTTCGGAGCAAAGCATGAAAATAATAAAGTCTTCAAACACATGTAAGTAATAGAGTTTTAGAGACTGATTTTTGTTTCAACATAAAGTGCAACAGTGCTGAAGTTTTCAAAGTCCTTTGTCAATTCTTCATTGTTCTCCGACACCATTTCCTGCAATCAGAGTTATGGCACAATGAATGCTGCCAGTTTATTACAGAGGACAGGATACTTCAATATGGATCCTAGCCCTTTTGTTCTTATTTATGCAGTGATGTCTTTAAAGGTTTAACAAATCCTTCTTCATACACCTTCAAAATAGCTTCACAAACAAATCTGTATTGACTCTGAAAAGAAAGTTGATTAAGTTAATTGAAAAAGAAATATAACTTATATGATTAAGATAGAGATAGAAAAGGACTCTCAGGTCACCCATCCTATCTTGAAAGGGCAGAATTGTGCCTCATCAAAAGCAGCAGTTTGGTAATTGTACCTTTATTGAGGAGTAGGGACTAACTCCAACCCCATGGATTAACAGTCTTAGGTTTTTCTACCTCTAACAGGTTAAGAAATAGCGTACCAGAACTACCTTGCCTTTTCCCCTTTCCATTAATTTTGACATATGAGTTGCTCATATCTCACAAACTTCTAGAATGAGAAACCAGTGCTTTATGTCATCAAAAGCTTGAATCCCGGCTTCTTAATTTCTAAAGCATTCTATTTTCCACTCCAGCAGTTCTTGAGATATGAATTACTAAAACCATGTCTCAACTAAACAAAAAAAAGCAACCATAAAATACAGCCACTATCTTGCAAAGTGCCACAGATATAAATGATTGCTGTATAACAATAGTATTTCTACCTTTCCAATGGCTAAATCAGTTTTATATAGCCCTGGTTAATGAACAGATGATAGATCTTAAACAAATGCCTGTCACATGGATTTAGAATGTTAATTATTTATTGTATCATTACATGTGCATCGGCATTGAAATATTTACATAGATTAGTATAAATATTTTTCTGTTTGAAGATTTCTCTAGAAAATTGACTCCTCAGTTCTTTTCATTTATGACACGGGAAGAATGAACATGGCGTAGTTCCACCTTGTGGAAAGTGCATGTATCAATCCAGAAATGGAAAGGCAGGAGGTAGTAGTCTAAAGCAGTGGTCCCCAACCTTTTTGTGGCCAGTAGCACATTCATGTTTTCAGAAGAGTGTGGTGGGCACCAACAACTACTCACTTACAGGGCTGGCTCCAAGCACCAGTGGAGCAAGCGTGTCCTTGGGGCAGCACATGCTACAAGGCAGAATTCCGTCCGTTCTGCAGAGTCAGAGTGTTTTTGTTTGGTTTTGGTTTTTTCTGGTGCCAGTTCTGGGCAGTGCGGAGAGAAGTCGGAGAGAAGCCAGGACGACACAGAACACTGGCACCCGCAGCCTGCAGCCCTGGAGTACTCTGTCCCCAGCGGGCGCAGGTCCCTGGCTTCTCTCCCCTGCTGGGCACTAGGCAGACCCCACGCCTGCCGGGGACAGAGAACACCAGCTCCTGGAGCCTGCAGCCCTGGAGTTCTCGGTCGCCGCGGCTTCTCTCCGGCTTAAGCTGCAGCCCCGTGCCCGCCAGGGACCGAGAACACCAGCGCCCACAGTCTGCAGCCCCAGAGAAGCTGGAGAGAAGCCGCAGCCCCACGCCTGCCAGGGACCGAGAACACCAGCACCCGCAGCCTGCAGCCCCAGAGTTCTCTGTCCCTGGCAGGCGTGGGTCCGCGGCTTCTCTCTGGCTTAAGCTGCGGCCCTGTCCTGCCAGGGACGGAGAACACTGGCACCCACAGTCTGCAGCCCCGGAGAAGCTGGAGAGAAGCTGCAGCCCCGCGCCTGCCAGGGACTGAGAACACTGGCGCCCGCAGCCTGGAACCCCAGAGTTCTCTGTCCCCGGCAGGTGCGGGTCCATGGCTTCTCTCCCCTGCTGGGCACTAGGAGGGCGCCATGGTGCCCGCGGGCACCACGTTGGGGATCACTGGTCTAAAGAGACATGATAACATGCAGAGTTTAGGCAGTCCCTGAGAAAAAACACTGAATCTGGTTTAGTCTGTTACACTGGTGATGTAATAGTTAAAGAGAAGGATTTCACTGAAATTTTGCCTTATGTCTATTTAAGCTCAACTATGAACTGCTGTCAGATGGAACTTATGTCTGACTCCAAGACAAATGAAAGTTCTTAAACAGATTCTAAATTTATTCTCAAACAAAAATTACCTTAAAATAGAATTAAGGTAGAGAATACAAATCAGTAACTTAGGCTAAAGTACATTACAGGGATGTTGCAATTATCCCCAAACCAAGCACTATAAACCTAGGAAAACTCCAAAGATACTAAGAAAAATGTGCAAACACACAGTTAAGGCACCCAAAAAATTATAATCCCAGATTGGATTGAACTGATTTTTAAAGACACAATAGATTTCTTCTCTGTGTTCCTCTCTATTGTGTCACTACAGGGCAGAGTTAAAGTTACTTTTTGTATTGCCAGAGCAGAATTACACAGCTGGATTGTATCACCCAGCTTTCCCCTAATTCATCTCCTCCAAATTCCTTCTGCTTCTTGGAACTCTTTCCATTTCTCTTCACACATACTCCAGTACCTTGTTCCTTCCTGTCACTCTCCCTTTCCACATCTCTAGTTTCACTTTCCTACTCTCTCCATTCATTAGGCAGATCTGGCGCAAAAGATAGCTTTTGAAAAGAAATATTTAGAATTAATAGTGATTTTTGCCATTTATTTTCATTATTAAAAAAGTATGTCTGTCAGCAGAAGCTGCTACAGAGAAACTCATGAAAAATCACTGAGATATCTTATTGTTCTCAGTGGACCAATACCATAGCAACTCTCAGTTAAACTGCCCTCTTTCAAAATATCCAGCACCTCTTACTGTCTTCAGTGAAACCACTGAGTAACATGAGATTACTTTTCTACAATGTACAGTAGTAAGTATGATACTTACAGGTGTTTGGATCATCATGGCCCTTTGATCTCTCATTGTTCTCACAATATCTAATGGATAAACAGGCTGATTGCACTCAATAAGACACATAGCTGTTTCCATAGTGATAAGAACCCCTGTCCGTCCAATCCCAGCACTGGAAAAGAAAAACGTGTCATATCATTAACCACCTTCAAACTCTTTTTTTAAAAAATGATACACTCCTAAAATGTAAAAAACATTTTATCATTAAAATCTTCAATATCTAAATATACCCCAGAGAAATCTATGATTAGTACAACAGAGGGTTACTGATGACATTCTACTGTAAGAGCAGTGTTTGTACATAATGTTGGAAGTTTTCTGTCCTTCCTGGATATAAAAACTCAGTGGGAAATTTTCAAAGCATTGGATGGATCTCTTATCCTTCTGAGTAAGTTTGCATTTTTCTATCTCTGCACATTTCTTTGTCCTCCTAGAATATAAAACCTGAAGAATTTCACAATATTTTGCTGCAGTATAACCAAGCAATCTATTTTCAGGGGGTTCCAAACTCCCAACTGCTGGAGAGCTATTCGGCTCACCACGGGAGCTGAAGAGCCCTACACTGAATAGCATTCAATATCATTTTGCTGTGAACAAAAAAAGACAAGTTACCTGTTCCATAACTGGTGCTCTTCGAGATGTGCTGCTCATGTCCATTCCACATTAGTTGCGTATGTTCGCCACATGCACCGGTGCTGGAAGTTTTTCCCTCGGCAGTATCCATAGGGGAGCAGCTCTAGCGCCCTCTGGAGTGGTGCCTGCATGGTGCTGTATAAGGGGAGCCGCCAGCTCCCTCCACCCTCAGTTCCTTCTTGCTGGAAACTCTGACAGTGTTGAAGGAGGGTGGGTCATGGACTGGACATGGGCAAGACATCTTGAACAACACTAGTTATGGAACAGGTAACTGTCTTTTCTTCTTCAAGTGCTTGCCCATATCCATTCCATGTTAGATGACTCCAAGCAGTTCCTGTGGAGGCAGGAAGTTCATGGCTGTGGAGATTGTAATACAGCTCTGCCGAACCCAGCATCATCTCTGGCCTGCTGAGTGATGGCATGAGACGTGAACGTGTGCAGCGAGGACCATATCGCTGCTCTACAGATGTCCTGGATCGGGATGTGCGCCAGGAAGGCTGCCGAAGACTCCTGTGCTCTAGTCAAATGAGCCCTGATGATCAGCAGCGGCGGAACCTTTTCTAGTTCATAACAGGTCTTTATGCAAGAGGTGATGTAGTTGGAAATCCTATGCGAAGAAACTGGAAGTCCCTTCATCCTATTCATTGTAGCAATGAAGAACTGCATCGATTTACAGAAAGGCTTGGTATGCTCCAAATAAAAAGCCAAGGCCTTCCAGACATCCAGTGTAAACGCAGTCTTGTGAGACTTAGGACAGATCACTTGCAGGAATACGTCCTGGCTCATGTGGAAGGAAGACACCACCTTCGGCAGGAAGGACGGGCGGGTCACAGCTGGACCTTGCCCTTATAAATACTGTGTAAGGCGGTTCTGTGGTCAAGGCCTTAATCTCTGAGACTCATCTCGCCGACATCACTGCCACCAGGAAAAGTGACTTTCCAGGACAAGTAGGAAAGGGAGCAGGAGCCTAGCGGCTCGAAAGGCAGGCCGGTGAGCTTGGAGAGGACAGAAGCCCATACCTCCGGGTAAAGCCTCTTGAGGTCCCTCAGGAATCTGACAGTCATGTCATGAGAAAAGACTGTCTGACCTTGGATTGGCTGGGGGAACACGGAGATGGCTGCAAGGTGCACTCTGAGGGAAGAATGCACCAGACCCTGGTTCCTGGGCTGCAGTAAGTAGTCCAAGATAGACTGCACTGAAGAACGCGAGAGAGAAATGCCATGCTCCGACATCCAGTGGGAAAACCTTGTCCACTTGGCCAGGAAAGTTAGTCTCGTGGATCGCTTCCTACTGCCCAGGAGGACCTTCTGGATCTCCTCCAAGCAGGTACGCGCCTCCAGATTCAACCATGGAGCATCCAACCCGAGACGTATAGAGACTCGAGACTGGGGTGCAGGAGCTGACCGTGATCCTGTGACAGCAGGTCCAGATGGTAGGGAAGGGGCAAGGGAGGGGCCACCGCCATGTTTATGAGTGTGCGGAACCAGCGCTGGTGAGGCCATGTGGGGCAATTACGATGAACTGTGCCTTGTCCCTCTTGATCTTTACTAGGACCCGGATGACCAGAGGGTACGTGTACATCAGACCCTCGGCCACGACAGGAGGAAGGCATCCGAGGGGGAGCCCTTGCTCAGGCCTTGCTGGGAAGAAAACCGATGGCACTTTCTGTTTCGCCTGACGGTAAACAGATCTACTTGGGGAGTTCCCTAGCTCTGGAAGATCATGCAGGCCACCTCTGGGTGGAGTGACCACTCGTAGTGAGAGGAGAAGTCCCTGCTGAGGTGATCTGCTAGGGCATTCCTGATGCCTGGGAGGTGACCAGATTCCAGATGGATGTGGTGGCTGATGCAGAAGTCCCAGAGATGGAGAGCCTCTTGGCAGAGAGCCAACAAGCACGCTCCTACTTGCCTGTTGATGTAGAACATTGAGCCCATATTGTCCATCAGGACTCTCACCACTTTGCCCGACATGTGCGGCAGGAAGACCCTGCAGGCCAGCTGGACCCCTCTGAGTTCCTTGACATTTATGTACAACACTGCCTCCTCTGGGGTCCACATTCCCTGGATCCAGAGATGTCTGAGGTACGCCCCCCAACTGAGGTCTGAAGCGTCCGACACTAGCTCAACAGATGGAGCAGTACTGTCGAATGAGACTCCTTCCAGGACTTTCTTGAGATCAGTCCCCCACTGCAATGAGGTGAGAACTCATAGACTCTAGGACTGGAAGGGACCTCGAGAGGTCATCGAGTCCAGTCCCCTGCCCTCATGGCAGGACCAAATACTGTCTAGACCATCCCAGGGGAATGGTGACAGTCTTCTCCACGTGGTCCCTGGATTGGGAATAGGTCGATGCCAGCCATTGCTGCAGGGGCCATATGCGGACTACCTGGCCTGGCAGACCACATGTGTGCAAGCTGCCATGTGTCCAGGCACAGGCACACCCTAGCCAATTTCAGGAAAAATGCGGATACTTCCGTGATGAGGTCTGTCAGGTCCTGAAACTTGTCTAATGGCTGAAATGCTCTCACCTGGGTTGAGTTTAGCATGGCCCAGATGAATTCTATCCTTTGAACTGGAACAAACATGGACTTTTTGTGGTTGACCAGTAATCCCAAGGAGTGGCATGTGGCTTGTAGTACAGCGACATCGGGTTGGACCTGAGCCTTGGAGCTGCCTTTGACCAGCCAGTCATTGAGGTACGGGTAAATCTGGATATGCTTAAGCCTGAGGTAGGCCGCAACTACAGACATGCACTTGGTAAACACCCTTGGTGCTGTACCAGGCCAAATGGAAGGACTACAAACTGGTAGTGAGCCTGGGAAGATCGCTACGTGAAAATATGCAACTTTCAGATCAAGGGCAGCATACCAGTCTCCCAGATCCAAGGAGGGGATAATGGAGGCTAGTAGACTATGCGAAACTTTAGTCTTTAGGTATCTGTTGAGGTCTCGCAGGTCATGTATGGGACGCAGACCACCCTTAGCCTTTGGGATCAGAAAATACCAGGAACAGAAACTCTTGTTCCAATAAGGAGGCAGGACTTTCTCCACTGCCCCCAGCTGTAAGAATCCCTGAACATCCTGCTCAAGAAGATTCTTGAGAGAAGAGTCCCTGAAGATGGACAGGAAAGTGGGGGTGTGGAAATAAATTGGAGGATATAACCACGTGCCACCATACTGAAGACTCAGCAGTCTGAAGTTATTGCTGACCATGCTGGGAGGAAAAAGAAAAGGCGACTGCAAAAAATTGGGAAAATTGGATCCAGGGAATAGACTGGTAGGTCCCTCTAGGGCATGCCCTCAAAATGACTTTTTAGCTCCTTGCTTGGAGCGGTTCGAGCCTGACTGGGCAGAGGGTGGGGGCAGGGTGGCTTGCATGCTGTCTATAGCCCTTGGGTTTTTTGTGCAGTGGGTCCTACTGGGGCTGGCTTTCTTGCCCCTAGGGTAGCTGCAGTTTGAAACGCTTACGTGCCGGGCCTAGAATGTAGAGTCCTGGGGTGGTTCAGGAATCCTTCAGCCCATGTAATTTGTTGTCCCATCTGCTTCGCAAACAGGGCCTGGCCATCAAAGGGGAGGTCCTGAATCGACTGCTGACCCTCGGAGGACAACCCAGAAAGGAGCAGCTAGGATGCTTGCTGCATGGAAATGGCGTACACCAGGATGCAGGTGGCAGAGTCTGCCGCCGCTTGAACGGCCACCCTGTCAGCAGCCGTGTCCCTCATCGAGGATTGCCTGGAAATCTTTACAAAAACCTTCTGGGAGGGCATTCTTGAAGTTGGATGCGGTTTGCCACATATTAAAGTCATAGCGAGCAAGACGGGACTGGTAATTGGCCACATTCAACTGTAAGCTAGACGAGGAATAAATTTTCCATCTGAACAAGTGCAGTCTCCTGGAAACTTTATTTTTTGGGGTAGCTCTGGGTTGCCCCTGGAGTTCCCTGTAGTTAACTGTCTCAACCACCAGGGAATTTGGAGCAAGATGGGAGTAAAGGTATTCGTGTGTATGCTCTGCCCATTTGGAAATGGGGAACAGAAAGGAGGGGGTTTGCCACAAGGTATTGGATATCTTTTATAGCCCTTCATGAAGGGAAGAGGCACCCTAGCAGGGCCTGTGAAGGAGAGGATGTTGAACAGGGAGTCTGATTGCTCCTCCAACTCCTCCACCTGCAGGTAAAGGTTGGACATGACCCTCTTCAGCAGCTCCTGGTGTGCCTTAGCGTCATCTGAGGAACTGGGTGAGGGGGCTCTGTGATGGCCTTGTCCAGTGATGACGAAGAGGAGGCTGGTACCACAGGGCCAGCCACTGGGCAGGTTTTGGTACCAATGGTGCACACAGCACTAAGAGTCTGCGAGGCTGTCCCGCTGATGTGGAGCCTTGCTCCGTACCGGAGCCATATCTGGAGCAATTGCTACCCGGTGACCAGGATCCATTGGAGCGGCAACTCTGTGCCTGAGAATAATCATGGTCAAGCCTAGAGAAGGACTGGTCCGAGTGGGACATGCACCTCTGCGGGGACCTCGGGGATGGAAGACTGGCGATCCGTGCCTAGTGCTTCGAGACCAGTACCGGGATGAGGAGCGGGACCTGAGGTATAATAGGCCAGGCGCTGGGGGGGATCTCCCCTAATACGGTGACACCCATCTCAGGGATTGTTGGCGGGGCCTGTGACTCCAGTCTTCTGATCGTTCCCTGGATCTGTAACGGTGTTCTGCAACACGAAGGGCTGGTCCTGACGTTCCTGCCGGGGAGCACATGCCTCCATGGGTCTGCGCCAGGTAACCGGCAAGGTCCGCCTCAAATCCCACGGCCGGTGCCCAGGGTCCAGTGACCACAGAGGGCTCCAATGCGTATGCCTCCCTAACTCTGAGGCATGACGGCTTCAAGCAGGTGAACGGTGGCAGGATGTCCCCCGCGATGGGGAATGGTGCCACTGGGGTAAAGGCAGATGAAAGGTTCCAAGGTCGTGAGGTCTGGGCACCGATGAGGCCAGTGTGGGCAGCACTGGGAGCGTCAGGATCTCCTGCACAGCCTGGAGTGCTTCAGAAATATATGGCACCTGAAGCTGACAAAGGTCCGTCCCTGTGTCCAGGCCTTCAGGCGAGGAATGGGGTGGGCTGCATTGCTTGACATGCGCTGAGGCCCAACATCCTGATGGGGGAGATGAGTTGCCCGGTGTGGGTCTTAGCTCACACCCAGCCCTGTCCTTCCCCTTGCGTGGAATAGGAGACCGTCCCCTACCGGCCTTTTTCGACTTCTTGGCTGGGGCCATGGACAGGGATCGGTGCCGGCTCATTGAAATGGCTTGCCATGGTGCTGTGTGCCAAGTTGGACCTCTGCTCCGGGGCCAGAGTGAGCGCCGATTCCATCAGGAGTGCTATGAGTCTAATCTCGCAGTCTTTCTTAGTCCTAGGTTTAAAGGACTTGCAGATACGACACTTATCACTTATGTGCCCTTCATCAAGGCACCTAAGACAGCTACTACGCAGATCGCTCATGGGCATGGGCCGTTGGCAGTGATCGCAGGGCTTAAAGAATGGGGACAGGGCATTCCCTGACCCATGGCTAAGTCCCCGACAAGTCTAACAAAACTAACTATTGCTAAGGGCTAACTAACTCAACTACTAACTATGTACAAGAACTCCAGTTCGTACGAACGAAGCCTAAGCAATACTAGTAAAAGCAGTGAATGTTCTGTGCACTGTCACTGGGGGCAAGAAGGAACTGAGCGTGGGGGGAGCCAGAGGTGTCCCTTATACCGTGCCATGAGGGCATACTCCAGTTCCCTTCAAATTATTTTTTTTTAAAGGTCCTTCAGCCTAATAAGCTCCCTCTTTCTTCACTGTGGCAAATGGTTCATTTCAGAATCATCAGGCAGTGAGGGGGTGCTTCAGTTCACGATACCCCATTAGAAGCTTTTTACTGAATAACTCCTGTCCCATCTTCCACATTAGGACAACACCAACCCCAATTAGCTTGACTGCTGTATGTGGTAACTGAACAGGTGCATTCTATGACTAACCCTGTGAAGTCGGCCAGCTTGGGTAACTGAATTATGCTGAAATTAACACCATCCTGCTGTTTCTCTGGACAAATAACTTGGAATAGAGAGAAGTTGCCACTGCTGGACAGACAGCAGTCTCTTTGGAGGCCAGCAGCTGCGCAGGACACATTTTGGCTGGTCAGAGCAGATGTCTAAAAATCCACAACTACACTGTGTAGTAGTATTTTTTTTAGACAATCACTACGGACTTATTTAATGACATGGTCACATAGCAGGGCATCAGAAGTGAATTCCCAGCTGAGATTACAATGCATAGTGCTGAAGTACTATGCATTGAAGATGAAGAGCTAGATTCTGTGTTCTACTTTATGCTGCTCAGATGGCATAAAATGCCCCTATAGTTGTTAGAACTGGCTCCCAGGGCAGTTGGATGGCATGCTAGCCTTGGTCCCTCCACTCCATTCCTGCACTGAACTTTGCTCTTAAAGGAGTGGAGAAGCTGGCCTAAAGCCTTGGCTTGTAAAAAAATAAATAAATAGGAAATGTACTAACCAAAAGTTGGTGACAAAATGTTTAAACTTGAAATAAAATAATCTCCAGTTAGGAATCTATGCTTCAGAAGGTAAGCATTAGCAGGATCCTGCTTCTGTACACGAAAAAGGATGTGTCTACATAAAAAAACCCGCCTAATCTCAACATCTTTATAATAAAAGATAAACTACAACATGAAGGTTCCCAAGTGGCAAAATAGTGAGAAGTCTTACAGAAAGGATATTTATTCAAAATTAAAAACAAAAAAGGCTTGCTTTTAATTTCTTTATGTGTATGTACACACTCTTCCGGAGTTAAGAAACCTCAGAGAACACCTAAAACTGAGGCAATTTACTCTTGAGCATGGTAAACATGTTGTTTTAAATTAAAATGTTTCATATTAAGAGAAATTACAATAAAATAAACACTTGGTACTGTCGGGAAACCAGTGTTTTCCATTTGTCAACATGATTGGGAACCTGTATTTGCGTCATTATATGTACCTTAAATGATACAGTTTGAAGGTGTTTCAGACCAAAGTGAAAATGTTTGCTTTTAAACAAATTGAATCTTATAAGTACACATTAATAAAGAAACTGTAACTTATCTTGATCAGTTTTATTTTTAATACAATTTAGAATTTAAATATTCTACAAAACTTTAATATGTTCCTTTATAATTCTGTCCAGAAGGTGGCATCAAAGGTTACCATATAATGTAGTGGTTTGAATAGAACTTTATCATTAGGGGCAAATACAATATTGTATGAAAAACTGCTCAACAAAAAGAAGTTAGGAATATACTCAGGATTCCTATGGATAATGCTCCAAATATCAAGATATATATGCACTGTACCAAGATTTAGTGTATCCTTCATTAGAAAGAATACAATTATTTTAGAAAATTAGAAAAAATGTATCCAACCCTAAAACAGAATTAGTCCTTATAATTCAGATTAGCACTCTTTCATTTCCCATATGTTAAGCTGTTTGATAACAAAGCAGAGGAAGAGGAAGTTATTCATCTTGTGCAGTAATGATGGTTTTTCGAGAGATGTCCCCCTATGGATGCTCCACTGTAGGTGTGCTTGCATCCCTGAGCTGTTGATTGGAGAACTTTGGTAGCAGTGTCTGTTCGGCCCACACATGTACTGTCCCCTCTTCATATTCTGCCATGAGCTAATCACCATTGCCTGGCGAACCTCCATCAGTTCCTTCTCTACCACAGAGTCCCTGACAAGAACTCTGAAGTGGAGGGAAGAAGGGTGGGTCATGGAGCATCCATAGCAACACACATCTCAAAGAACAAGTTACTGCACAAGGTGACTAACTTCCTTTTCTTCTTCAACTAGTGTCCCTATGGATGTTTCACTATAAGTGACTTCCAAGCAGTATCCCTAATGGGAGGAGGCTGGGGCTTCAGAGTTGAGTCTGCTATGAATGGTAATACTGTGGAGCCAAAGATAGTGCCGGAAGCAGAGTCCCCCAGTAATCACAAGTGTTCTGCAAAGGTATGCACAGATGTCTAAACTGCTTCCCGGCAGATTTCCAAGACAGGGACATTCTTCAGGAATGTGACAGAGGAGGAAATCAACCTTGTGGAGTGTGGTCAGAGAATAACCTTTTTCTGAAAGAACTGTATTAGGACAGTGTGCCATCAGTGCTGCTATCTCCCCAAGTCTCCTCGCTAAGGTGATTGCCACCAGGAATGCTGTCTTCATAAACAGGTATGGGAGCAAACGAGTGGCAATGGGTTCAAAGGGCAGTCTAGTTAGGTGAAGCTTCCTATCTTCCAGGTGAATCTTGATGCAAGTCTCCAGGTGGCTGGAGAGCTGCTTGCATTAGAAGGTGTGTTAGTCTCAGCTCTCTGTCCTTTCGAGACCACAGCTTCAGCTGTTGACAAAAAACACACTTCTGGGGAAAATGGCTTTCCCTGAGGCAACGGACACAATAGGAATATCCGTCCATTAAGGAATGGCCTGTTTACAGGAGAGGCACCTCTTAAACTTCAGTGAACCAGGCATACCCCACACAGGGGTAGTTCCCAGAAAAAGGGGAAGTAGTAAATAAAGTTTGTGGGGGAGGGGGTTGTTTTTTTTTTTGTTTTTTTTTTTTAAGGAAAAAAACAAATGAAACTCTAAACTCACAAAAGAAAGATTAAGTTAGAACAATAGGGTTAACAATCTGATGAACGGACAGCTAATAGCTTTGTCTCTAGCCAGGGGTGGTTGAGAAGAAACTGAAAGGGTTCTCCCCTGCAAGGCTGGTTAGCCTTGTGGTAGAGCACGAGGAGGAGACAACATATGTGCAGGCCAAATGGACACTGCTACCAAAATTCTCCGATCAGCAGTGCAGGGCCGCATGAGCACCTACAGTGGAGCACCCATAGGGACACTACCCGAGGAAGCAACAGTTATTTACTGGGAAGTCACTGATTTGCAAAGAACATAAATGTTGACAATTTCTCTCTCTATAGTTCTCCCTTAGCAGCAATTAGTGTTCAGATATACAGATTTTTAAATGGCTGATATTAACTCTTTTTGGTCTGTCTAGGCCACACATTAATAGTTTTGTGGCATAAGTACTGTATTCTAAGAGAGTTGGACACCAGTTTAAAAAAACATAACTCAATGTAGTTTCATATACAAAGTTTTTCCTGCCAATTTTTGTGGCTTTACAATCACTTGTGTCTATTATTGCAAGGAAGGCAAGATTCACTCTAATGGATCTGCAGTTTTTTCTATTTTCCTGGGATCAAACTGGAGAGAAAAAAAGGTGGTGGTATTCTTCCATGCTCTTACAAGAAAGTAAGTGCCAGCCAGGTTAGCTGTCGAAACGAGAAATCACCGCAGTAGACTTGGCAGATATTCAAAATATGTGCATCACATGACATCCCTAGAATCCTTGAGCTTGAGTCCCCTGGGTATGGGTCCTTCTTGACTGAAGAAGAAATGTGATAGTATCTCTAAAATGCCACTCACCTGAGTTACCCTCATGATACATCACACACAGTAAATTGTGCAAGGTCTGTGACCCTCCCTCTCTTTTCTTACATGAAGCATGAAATAGCTATCAGTGCTGTCATTAAAGTTTTCACCATCGGGCAGCTGAATTAACACCTCCCTGAGATGAATGAGGCACTTGACACCTCCCAGAGGTATTATTCTAGGCTCTCTGCAAACTAGCGCCATGTCTACACTAGCACATATGTTGGCAAAACTTTTGTTGCTCAGAGGTGTGAAAAAACCACTCCCCTGAGTGACATAAGTTTTGCCGGCACAAGTGCTCATCTGCACAGCGCTATGTCGGCAGGAGAGCTACCACCGCTCATCGAGCTGATTTTATTATGTCGACAGGAGAGCTCTCTCCCATTGGCGTAACGCAGCTACACAAGTGCTCTTGTAGCAGCTCAGCTGTATCAGTACAGCTCTTTGGCTGTAAGCTTGTAAATACAGACATGGCCTCAGTCTCTGCAACAGTAATTCCTAGTTCACACTTTTGAAGTTTTCTTTGCAATCACATACTTTAGCTAGAAATATACTTTAAAAAAAACAAACAAACGAAAAAACCTTTAAAGTTAAGATTCTGGAGAAAAAGAAGTGTTGGTATTCTGCACTGCCACAGTGTCCAAGCTTTGCCTTGGGCAGAAGAAAATGTATTTCCCTCCCATTCCTGTGTGAAAGACCCAGACAAAACCAGGAGAAACTGACAATACACAAGAGGCTGTCAAATGCACAAAGTAAACATACTGGGGAAAAAACCAACAATTTTTGCTCTAATCTTTTCCAGTGTAGTGGGGTGGTCACTCACTCCTGCCTTAAAAGGCTTAAAACAGCCCAGGGAGAGAGCTGTAGCAGGGAAGGAAAAGCGGGGCTGATTGGGGAAAGCAGCTTCAGCTGGAAGCCATGCCCCAATCAGGCCAAGGCTGGCTTAATGAGGGCCCAGCTGGCCCTTTAAGAGGGCTGAGGCCAGAGACAGACTCTCTCTAGTTTTGAGAGGGAGGGACCTGGCTGCAGGGAGTAGAAAGATGGTACCTGGAGTGGAGCAGAGCTGGGGGAAGGCCCAGGGAGCTGGGGAGCTCCGGCCTGGAAACCCCACAGGTTGCGACCTAGTGGAAGGCCAATTAGGTACTGGGGTCGCAGGGGGCAGCCCATGGGAAGGCAAAGGCAGCAGGTCCAAACCCCCCTTGCCTATGATGAGTGGCTTTTACACTGCAGTCTGCCCCAGTGAGCAGGGGCTAGATGGTGCCTAGCAGTAGCTCATGACTGAGGCAAGGTGGGGATAGAAGGTTGGGGGTTCTCCTGGGTGGGGAGACCCTGAGACTGCAGGGATATTGCCAGGGGGCAGCACGCAAAAGACAAGGGGGCCAGAGGCAGGGGACATCGGACTGAAGAGGGCACTCCGGAGGCTGGACACACTAGTTTCCTGAGATGACCAGCAGGAGGTGCCGCAGTGGTGAGTAGTGCACCGAGACATCCAGTTATAATAATCTTAGGTCTTACGTGTAAAAACAGTAGATAAAAAAATTAAGTTAAGTTCACGGTGTCCCTTTAGCCTCTGTTTCCTCACCTATAAAATGGGTATATTACTTGACAGGTTAGATTGTAAGGGTTACTGTTTATACAGCATTTTGAAGATGAAAGGGCCAAAGTCTATTCACATATGTATGCCTGCAATTCTCAAAGAAGTCATTGGGTGATGTGCATGTTGATTTGAAGACAAAATTTGGCATTAACTATTATTCCTTCTACTTACATTAAGTGCTGTGGAGATTCTGTGTTAGATGGATTCTAAATGTGAATGATAAAATGTTAACTGTCACTAAAAACTATTTAATAAGAACAGCACATTAATAGTCTATGTAAATCTGAAATACACCTTAAAGAAAACATGAATACAGTTGTTTTCATTCATGTCAAAGTAAACAAATGTTAAGTATTTGAATCTGGTAAATATGGATACACAACTATTCAGTACTGTAGAGAAGACAGACTTTAGTGAAAAAGTGATTTATGTCACTATTGTACAAGATAGAAAGAGAGAGATCTTGTCCTTATGGATATAAGATTTATCCAGTTCTTTTTGAATTTTGCAGTTCACAGGCACTGTATGTATAGCAGTTTCCTAAATGGGAAGTGGTTTCGTCTCCCTCTAGAATTACCATGATCATTACTAACCTATCCACAGGCATTTTACCTATATGAAACAAGACAGTGCATTTGATTCTGAAAACTGCTCACTCAACTGTGATGCTAATAGCAAAAGGTATAGAGAATTATGGATAACTGTTCAATTCAAATTTTAAATCCCCTTGTCTCTTTCCTTTAACAGGAACTCAATGAAATTTATAATTGAATTTAATCAGAAATGGTGAACAATAAAAGACTAAATAAAATACAGAAGAAAGCATGTGATAAGAGGCATTCAGTCAGACTATTTATGAAAGTTAGAAAAAACAAATACCTGCAATGAACAACAACAGGTTCTTCTCTGCCAGCTCTCTTTTTTCGTACAAGACACACAAAATCCAGGAAGTCACTGGAATCATCAGGAACCCCATGATCAGGCCATGCTACATACTGGATCTGGGTGAGCTGACGAGTTTCATTTTTCTAATCAGGAATACAAAATTTGTTCAAATGTAATTCAGACTTCATAATAAAAAAAACAGAGAATCAACTATACTCGCATAATTATCTCTCATTTAGACATCTCAAAGCACTTTATGAATATTAATTATTTGCCAATACATATTTTAGAATCCTATTTTTCCTTATAAACAATAATAAAAGGCACAAATATGTCTTTATAAGCCATTCAGAGTACGTCTCTAGAACAGACAAGCTATTACTTTGGCTTTTCTGCTAAAGTCTGTTTTACTGTTATCTAATCTTTTCAATCCACTCCGTCTGTTGGTGGAGCTCTCTGGGGCAGAAACAGTCTTGTTTTGTTATACATAGTGCCTAGTACAATCAGACCTTGATCCTGACTAGTGCTCCGAGTTATTACCATAATATAAACATAATGCATCAGAAATGGGCTGGAATACATTTCTAAAATTCACTACCAAAGTGCATTGTAAAATAAGTAACCACGTGCAATTTGGACAGAAATACCATATACCAATTCAACAAAGCAGCAAAGAGATATGACTAATAATGCATAAGAAAGAGAAGATTGCTATTTTAAAGTGTAGTTCTACTCTGAAAAGCAATTTTCTAAAAGTAGTACTATGGGTTCCATGTTTGCTGCACCTAAATGGCAGATCACATTTTCTCAACTTTAAAGTGAAAAGATTTTTTCCCTCTAATGCCCAGTACCAAACACAGCCAGGCATCTTAAAAATCAGGCTATGCCTTTTCTGCCTCACACATTATTAGCAATACATAAGAATATAAAAGTGGCCCATCTAGCTCAGTATCTGTCTTCTGACAGTGGTCAATGCCAGGTGCCACAGAGGGAATGAACAGGCAGTCATCAAGTGGTCCATCCCCTATCGCCCATTCCCAGCTTCTGGCAAACAGAGGCTAGGGACACCATCCCTGCCCATCCTGGCTAATAGCCATGGATGGACCTATCCTTCACGAATTTATCTAGTTCTTTTTTGAATCCTGTTATTGTCTTGGCCTTCACAACATCCCCTGGCAATGAGTTCCACAGACTGACTGTGTGTTGTGTGAAAAAATACTTCCTTTTGTTTGTTTTAAACCTGCTGCCTATTCATTTCATTTGGTGACCCCTATTCTTGTGTTAAGGAAGTGTTATTTACTCCTCATATTTACTTTCTCCGCACCAGTCATAATTTTATAGACTTCAAGTATATCCCCCCATAGTCATCTCTCTTCCAAGCTGAAGAGTTCCAGTCTTATTCTCTCCTCATACAGAAGTTGTTCCATACTCCTAATAAAATATTCTGCAACAGAAACTTAGTTAACAATTATTTTGCCAGAAGAGAATCCAGCTCTCACATTCTCAGTTATGCTGGCACTGCAGGAATAATAAGAGTAAAAGATAGTCAAAAACTTGCCCTTGTCTATAAAAGAAACACATCTAACTGAATACACCCACCGATCAAACTTGTTGAATAAGAAGATATTATTTTTGTGCTCTCTTTTCTAACCATAACCACAACAGAACACACAACAGGTAGCCTAAAATAATAACAATTTCTAATTTAAAAAAAATCAGGGAATTGGGGGATTAAAGAATGTGGAAAATAAACATGACCTGAGGAGACTGCAGAAAGTGGAGCCAGAGGTATGTGGTGGCAATTCTGTATGCATGAGAGAAAACTTAAGTAGAGGAGAGTCTAGGAAAGGCAAAGAGGGAAGGAAAGGGGCTATGCAAGCAGATGGGCGAGGGAAATGGAAAGAGAGGGACCAGCAGGTGACGAGACCCTGAGTGCCATGGCCACAGACATCTACAGCTACATGTGGTATACACTGAGGTGTGTGCTAGAGTGCTGAAATGTAGAGAGATTGACCAGACAGTGGAACAGGAGAAGCAGCTGTGTAGTAGGAAAATTTCAGCTTTCTGAAATACAGGTACCTCTTGATGCACTAATTAAGTGCTCAGTCAGGATTACAGAATTACATTTAATTTATAATAAACATCAATAGCTAGTTAAGTACTTACTACATAAAAAGTACTACAAAATATACAGTAACCAAGATTTCTTCCACCACGTATCAGCCTCAGCACAACTTTATTTTCTACCCTGACTTATTTGGTTTACTGAAGGCCTTCTCCACCCAACCACATCCACATGCCTGCTAGACCAAAGTAATACTAAAAAAATTCCCAGATTTCTCCTATTTTTGGAGGATCACTGACTAGGCCTCATAAATCCTAAAATTTTGGAAGATATTCCTGTATTACATCTTCAAATTCATGTAACCCCTTGCCCATGGAATTCTCAAAATTGAAAGAGAAAAATACAGCTGTCCCCTTTTTTCTTTTTGCAAAATTACACCATAACAGCCATTTGACTAGCAGTCTCCATTAATTATGATGTAATTTCTCTCAGGAGAATCTCATTCTTTCTGATGCCATTCTGTGACTTATTATTCACTTATATATAAAACATACTGTACAACATCTGAGATGCAACAGAACACTGGGAGAATAGGCCTATTCTATGAGAAATTTTACAGATAAAATGACTGTTTTGGATAATTCAGCTGCAATAAACAACAGTGAGAACTTCCCAACTGATCTTTACTGCAAAAGCGTACAATATCAGAAAGTTTCAGTTAGTTGGGGAGTCATTTCATTCGATGTTTTAAAGATGATCATCTGCGCTCTGAATTGCACCTGGAAATGCAAAAGCAACCAGTGCAGAGCTCTTATCTTACTTAAGGGACGAAAAAATGGTAATCTTATTATTGTGCCAATCTGTGGTAACTGTCAAAATTACAAAAAGTATATTTTTGGAAGAACTGTAACTGTTTCACCTCAACAGAGCCACTGTCTTTCAAAATATCAATCCTCTCTCGTCTTCTAAGTTACTAGGAATTGGTTCTACCTGCAAATCCTTTTTCTTCAAGTTAATACATGAAGGATACTTACCCATAACCAGAGTTTTTTTAGATGGAACCTGCATATTCCCAACATTTAGAATTGTCCCCATAAATTTTGCCACCATATATCAGAAATCCAGGCTTTCATTTAAAAAGATGAAGCTTAAAGACATTGTTTTAGGAATACTATCCTCTTAATGTGGTTTGTTACCCTATTAAGAAATGTTTACTGAAAACTGTCCTTAGAGACACAATGTGTTTCTAGGCAGCAACAATGAAAAGTTTCTAATTTCTATCCTAATCTAATGCTGTTTGGAAAAGATCAAGGGAATATATTAAAATAAATCTCTAATAATTTCTTATTTAATTATTGTCATGGCTTTAGCTTTAGGATTATCTTGGATCAAAAAGCTCTTAGATAATTAAACACTCTCCCATATGACTAATATATTGCACTGTACCCATAACAAGAACAAGATTAAATTTCTGTTCAATTCCCTGAAAAGATAACACTAAAACTTTTTTGTGAACAAAAGGTATGTATTCATAAAAAAGAAAATAATTCACACCAAATAAGATCTTTCAAACTGAGACTCATTTTCTATGGGATTTTAAAATTATCAATTAATTGGATATAGTCAATAGTCTACATGTGGACGTGTTATAAAACTGGAAAGAATGTCCGCAGTTAGGTAATTCCACTTTGAGGATTCCACAGAATTTGACTAATAACTATATTATAGTTTTACCTCAAGGTTAGTCAGTGTCATCTCTCTGAAGACATAAGCAGGATTTCCTTCCTCTGAATGGCAGGTAATCTGGAAATTTCCATATGATGAGCTTCCTGTAGGCTCTGGCCAGTACTGATGGCACTTAACCTAAGGTCAAGAGGTTTTCAAAGATGACAGTCTTTAGATTCATAGAACATTATTTTTCCTCCTTTCTAGATTCAGCAAGTTCCCTTCTGAGCATTTTGTAATTACTACTGACTTACTTACTGAACATACAGCAGGGGTTTATAATTGAAAACGAGCTATTAATTGCATAACTGAAATAAAAAAATTCAAACTAGAGTAATTGATATTAGTCCTGAGCAGATGAATACAATTAACCAGTTTCAGCTGTTTTTGTGCATATGACATAATCAAAGGATCAAATTTTGACTCTGCAAATGCATGTAACTCCATGAAAGTTCCGTATGAATAGCTGAGGGCAAAATATGGTTTAAATTAGCTTTGCAGGATGAGCAGTTGCCATTCACCTTGAAGGCACCAAACTTTTCCTTGGATCTATCTGTGTGAATATTATAACTACACTGCCTGCAGGCACTTAAATACTTGATTTTCATACATAAAGTCAGGTAACATCATGTAGAAGTCTTGCTTCTCTTCTCAACTTTGCTTCCTTCACACAGGCCACAACTCTTGAGTTTAGTGTAATTGAATAGTGATGCCTTTAACTTTTGATATTACTTCTTTTTAAATATTCCCTTTTGACACCATAGTGACAGGTCCCTCCTTAGATCCACTCCTAACTTCTAAAACCCTAAAATAATCGTTCCGTAACGCAGATTTACATGAAAAAGAAAACATGTTGCTATAATGTGAAAGGAGGAGGGGGCCAGTCAGCAGTGACTAAGATTACTTCATGATGGGACAAAACTAAGGTGCATTAGGTGGTGGGTTTACCAAAATCTTTATGGTTAAATGAGAACTTTAAAGAAGACCAACTTTACGACAAACTGCTTAAATGTCCAAATATAAATAGAGGTCCTTTCAGTTCGCATACTTTTTATCTTTCTAATCCACCCGGCAGGGTCTGTAAAAGCAGCCATATCTGCAGACTTTCTGCTCCCCTGAGACACTCTGGCATGCAGTGGGATAGTGACTTCATTAGCTCCTTGATCAGCATTAGAGCAGGGAGTCTGCCGATAGGTAAGACAAATGAAGTTCTTTTATTTCAATATTTAGCAGTTCTCAAAGAATTCTATAAATATCAGTATTAAAAAACCTTAGAGAACTGCTATTGTGGGTCTGTTATGAGATCTGCAAAGAAAATTAAAGTAAATTAAAAGGGCACTTGAACTGAAATTCCCTCTAATTGTGTTCATTTGGGAGCACACAGCATCATATAGTAAAACTGAGTCACTGAAAAATAGTTTAAAAACATTTAAAAAACACACCTACAATTATTTTTATGGTGTTTAACAGGTCTGCCAGCACAGCAAATACACGGTTATTTTAACAAGAAGAATGCGCACATACACAGCTGAACTGAAGTCTGAATTAATGTGACTATCCTCAACACAAACCAGTTTTGCTGGCCAGGATGGTAGACATCTACTGTAAAAACCACCAAATAAAACTCAGAATTATGATGAAATTTCAGGATATTGCAATCAGCCAATTATGCTTATCAAGTTCTCCAATTGCCACTGAATGTTACAAATAGTATACCAGCTGTTTTATGAAATACACCAGGTATGTGCTAATATTTGAATGGTACTTCAGTGGACAGAGGCAACACAACGGGCAAAATTATTAAGGAGACAATATCAATCAGAGTTTCAGGTGTAGCTGAAATTAGGTGATGCCACTACGACAACATGCACATAATTATTTAGAATTATTTTCTTATTAATAATTTGTATATATGCAGCTAACAACATGTAACATACAGCTTTTTCTATTAAAAGAAGCATATATAAATATGGGGTTAAGAACTAACATGACTAACTACTCAAAAACAAATCTTTTTAAATAGAAGATTGCATGTATAGTAGTCAATTTGCAAACACTAATAATCTTTCATTTGATTAAGCAAATACCCAGAGGCAGTACTCCACTGTGTGGAGGTACAGCATGAAAGTAATAGAATCACAGAATCATAGAACTGGAAGGGACCTCGAGAAGTCATCTAGTCCAGTCCCTGGTGCTCATGGCAGGAAAAGGTATTATACAGACCATCCTTGACAGGTGTTTGTCTAACCTGCTCTTAAAAATCTCCAATGATGGAGATTCCACAGACTCCCTAGGCAATTGATTCCAGTGCTTAACCACCTTGACAGCTAGGAAGTTTTTCCTAATGTCCAACCTAAACCTCCCTTGCTGCAATTTAAATGCCTTACTTCTTGTCCTGTCCTCAGAGGTTAAGAACAACAATTCTTCCTCCTCCTTGTAACCACTTTTTATGTACTTGAAAACTGTTATCATGTCCCCTCTCAGTCTTCTCTTCTCCAGACTAAAAAAAACCGTTTTTTCAATCTTCCCTCATAGGTCATGTTTTTTAGACCTTTAATCATTTTTATTGCTCTTCTCCGGACTTTCTCCAATTTGTCCACCCACATCTTTCTTGAAATGTGGTGCCCAGAACTGGACACAATACTCCAGTTGAGGCCTAATCAGCGTGCAGTAGAGTGGAAGATTTACTTCTCATGTCTTGCTTACAACACTCCTGCTAATACATCCCAGAATGCTGTTCGCTTTCTTTGTAACCGTGTTACACTGTTGACTCATATTTAGCTTGTGGTCCACTATGACACCCAGATCCTCTTCTGTAGTACTCCTTCCGAGGCAGTCATTTCCCATTTTGAATGTGTGCAACTGATTGTTTCTTCTTAAATGGAGTATTTTGTATTTGTCCTTACTGAATTTCATCCTGTTTACTTCAGACCATTTCCCCAGTTTGTCAAGGTGATTTTGAATTTTATCCTAACCTCCAAAGCACTTGCAATCCTTCACAGCTTGGTATCATCTGCAAATTTTATAACCGTATTCTCTATGCCATTATCTAAATCATTGATGAAGATACTGAACAGAACCGGACCCAGAACTGATTCCTGCGGGACCCCACTTGTTATGCCCTTCCAGCATGATTGTGAACCACTGACAACCACTCTCTGGGAATGGTTTTCCAATCGGTTATGCAACAACCTTATAGTAGCTCCATCTAGGTTGTATTTCCTTAGTTTGTTTCTGAGAAGGTCATGCGAGACATATCAAAAGCTTTACTAAAGTCAAGATATACCACATCTACTGCTCCATCCCATCCACAAGGCTTGTTACCCTGTCAAAGAAAGCTATCAGGTTGGTTTCACATAATTTGTTCTTGACAAATCCATTCTGACTGTTACTTATCACCTTATTTATCTTCTAGATGTTTGCAAATTGATTGATTGCTTAATTATTTGCTCCATTATCTTTCCAGGTACAGAAGTTAAGATGACTGGTCTGTAATTCTTCGGATTGTTCTTATTTCCCTTTTTATAGATCAGCACTATATTTGCCCTTTTCCAGTCTTCTGGAATCTCTCCCATCTTCCATGTCTTTTCAAAGATAAATGGAGAATGGTGGATTTAAGGCTGATCCATGGATCTGGATCCAATTCTCCAAAGAACTCCATAGTATAATTGGTGATTGTTGTGATGTCACAACATCACAAGGCAAATTTATGACATTGCAAAGCAAACAATATAACACTGGTCCAGGCCTCCTTACAGGATTAAATCATCCCTGTCCAGAAACGTTAATCTAGAAAAAATGACGACGTTTTTGAGTTGACATAGCTCAGGGGAAAAAAACCACACCCAAAGCAGGTAACTTTGTTTACTACTTCACTGTAAAAACAGATTAAGTCTTTAAAAATTTATTTATGAAACATGAGAATCAAGATTTATACATGTTTCAATACTACACTAAATGTTAAGACTAGTTGCATAATCCTGAAAGAAAGGGTTTAAAACTGAAACACAGGAGAGCCTTAACAGTATCAATACCTGTGAGCACTCCCATAAAAAAGAAATTCATAACGGCCCTGTTATACCGTAGTCGTTTATGGCCGAATCCAAAAGGGATTTTTAAAATAATATATGATTAGATTTCAAGTCAGAACTTTGACTTACTCTGCCCCTTTCAACTTGAGTGGTCAACATTACAACCATAGATGAACCTTGTTCCCAAGTCATCTGCCAAAAATCAGGACAAGTGTTCGGTAATGGGCCCTGACAAGCAATGTACTGGTTTATTATGCTGGAAGAAGAGATTTCCATCTAAAAGGAAACAAATTAATAATTATTTTAGTTGTTACACAACATTAATTTATGCACCACAAATTTAGACTTTGCTAGAAAATTTAAATTAGATTTACAAAAAATATAGGAAGAATGAATCAATAATATCAATACTATTAAAATGTTTATCACCAGACCACAGATAAAAGAGCTCACAAAACAAAAGAAACCCGTCAAGACTGAAAAAAAAATCTTCTTATTTAAAACCATTAAGAAATCCAAATATCTTTCATTTAATTAACGGACAGACTTTAGTTGCCAAATACCTGAGCTGTCAAGACCACAGGTCATAATGAAGGCATACGAAAAAAAGTGACAGTTCAGTGTCAAAATAATTTTTGTAGACGTATATACATTACATCCACTGTTTACAATATATGATAATTAAAATACTAATCCTGGAATGAAATATCTTTCCTTTCTATTCCTGAAGTGAAAAGTTAGCTGTATTTTGTTATTACTGGCTACAAGACAAAGACCTACCAGGCTAAATTTTGCTTTTCTTGAACATTGAAACAACAATGTGCACTGGGTTACTTTGCGCCAGTTTTAACTCTAGATAGCTACTTTCTCCCAACAATGACCCCATCTGAAATAAAATTCAGGCTCTTGTTGCTGCACATAAAATCTCTCAATCTGATTGAGAGTTAGTAGGAAATTATCAACCACTGTCTTTTAGATAAACAAAACTACTAACACGTAAGCCAACTGATGAAAATACTTCCCATCCGCTCTAATCTATATTAGATTTGAGAAACATTTTCAAAAAGAGTGAATTATCTTATTTTTACATTTTCTGCTGAAAAGCTGCAGTAGCAATTTATAAATCAATTGTTCTTCTCCAGAATGCTGCCACAATGTACTTACAGTATGAATGACATAAAATTCAACTCACATTTATATAATTTGCATTGATGTAGTCATCATTACTCTTCAAAATAACCCGTGTAGCATCATCTGAAAAAATATTTAAAGAACATGTTATTTCTCTACCATGTACAAATAAAGACAGTATTTTAACTTAAAACCATATACATACACATACACACACTTACAAGGCGAAATGTCTCTGTATCTATTTTTGGAAACATTTTGAGGTAATTTGGCACAAGACATTGTCATTCCAGGCTTCTTCCTATACAGTTGCTAAAAGAGAATAAAGATGGTCAGATAGTAACAGACACAACATAGGACCTGCTAGCTTTAAATTTACTACAGACATTCTAAAAGCATATAAAACAAACATGAAAACATTTTCTATTCACAAGCACGATGCAATATTAATTTTGTTCTTTTACAAGATCATTCAAGCAGCCGGACTATGAGCTCACAAGGCATAGGCTGAGAAACTGATTCGTAAACTGTTGTAGCAGGCATGCGTCTGGACAATGGCCAATACTACTGGGTACTGTGGGAACAGCAGACACAGTCCACTGCATCTTAACACAGTGTTTTGGGCTGGCAGATACATACTGTGAGTAGACCTTACTGGCTGTGCTACTGCTATGCCCCGAGCCTGCCACCATCATCCTCCTGCACTCCTACACAGTGCTGCAATGAATCTTAGTCTCCCAGTAAATGGAGTGTGTGTGTGCAAGCATTTCCTCTGCAGGAGTTCTGCTGTATTCTGGTACATAGGCACCTATGCGGAGAGGTCGTGAGTTGCTGCCCCTAACTGAACCAGCACACTTCTCAATTCAAAGAAATATAGCGAAGAGCCCCACAGTGCATGGAATATTACATGGATAACAATATATACTTCCTGAAGACTCAGGGTAAAATGAAAAACACGTTAATACAAATTCCGTTTGGATGATTAACAAGTGTATATCTCATCATAGATTTGGATGGCACATTACAGGGAGAATCAACAGTCCCTGCCATGATGATCTTACAATTTAAGCTAGGCAATGTGACATAACTGTTTATTTTCATGAAGTATGCATAATGCTACTTCTATTCTTTATTCTTAATTTTTATTTTTATGTATTTATGTTTATTCATGTCTATTTTATTTAGTTTGCATCAAAATACAAATCATTGTAAGAGAAACTTTGGAAGATATGCTCTTTTTTTCTCTTTAGCTAATGTATTTCAATTAGAACATAAGCATGGAAACAGGATTCTTCCTTTTTTTCATTTGGCTCCTGCTTTTTAATCCTTACTTGGTTATATTCCTCATTTCCAATGTCACATCTGAGATATAACTACAACAAAAATGGATAGCAAGACAATCTATTTTTATGATAGCTTACATTATAATGATTATTACTTTAAAATATTAAGGAGTTTTTTCCTCCATATCACTTTAATGCTTCACATATAGTTTATTTATGAGGCACAAGTTGATAAGCTATAATATTGTGTGAGGAACTCCTGCTGAGTTATTTTTGAACCATAGTTTATCTACACCTAATACTCTGCTAACACTGAATTGCATGAACCACATCCATCCATCCATTAGCATAATTATTTTAATATATTTTATTTCACTGTACCATGCCCTCATTCACTGTTGAGGTTAGGCAGGTACAATTCCTCCAAAGTCAATGGAGTGACACTCATTTACTCCAGGGGTAAGTTTAGCCTCAGTAGAACAAGAATAGTAGTTCCAATTCTGCCTCTATTTACGACTGAACAAGAAGCAAAAGGGCTGAAAAGTGAGCTTGGATATAATCACAATGGCATCAAAAGCTATTTTATTTAAGTTCCTGCATGAAATTAAAAGAAAAGATGAAATCATTACTGTATATCATGCAAAACATAAATATGATTTGAAATAGAAAATTATTTCCTCAAAGCATTAGTTTTAATAGTTCTACATAAAATGAGTGATCTAAGTCAACCAATTTTCAGTAATCTTAGTTTTAATTCAATAGGTTTAATCAGGCATTGCTTTAGTCTTCAGTTTCAGTTTAAAGGAACACGAGATTGGTAAACCAAAAATCTGGTTTACCTTCTTTCCTTTTTAGAACTATTTGCTAAATGCATGCATTTTTTGTATCATTTAGTACAAAATGAATGCTTATTTTTTAAAAACAAGTACCAGTGATCTATATGATAGCCAAATGATGTCTAATCATTATATAAGCACATGATGGAGGAAAGAGTTTGGCAAGGAAACAGATTTCAAGGTTCCAGGGAATTACTATAGACACTAAGTAGTAAAAAATTTCTACAGCTATGAAAAGTGCTCTATATAATTTATTGAGCACAAACCTGTCCTAAAGAGATTCCAATCCAATTTAAACACAGTCCATAGAACAGGATCAGGTCTATAAAATATATACCATATTGACATTAAAAGGGGCATCTCCATTTGTCTAGTTACTTTAGTAATGTAATAGATTAGTTAATATGGCTGCAGGACTAGATAATTTCAGAAACTAAGCTAGAGTGAGCTGTGTCTGTATTTTGATAGGATACCACCAAAGAACACCTGGGTATTGAAAAAGTGGCTGTGTTGATTCAGAAGATGGTATTCTTCTCTGAGAGACAGCAATGAGCCAATGTACAAGCATGGTATTAAGGGGAACTGCACTACTCTCTTCAAAATAAATAATAAAAATCAACTACGTATAAAAAAATTCTATTGCATTTTCCTAAAACTAGGGTTGTATTTCCCAGTACTTTGTCCCAATACTTAGATTTCATCTAAATCTTCCCTGCCATTTAAATCGTTTATGGTATTCTTCACTTCCTGTTTTAATTTAGGTTGTCATCCAGAAGAGATGACACTGGGACTTCGGTAAAGCTTCCTACACCCTTTAGGTATTCGTGGATATGAAAGATGTTACATAAGCATAAGATCATTATCATTACAAAAACTTGGGAGTTCCAGTTATAAATAACTTTACAGCGTATTAAAAACACTTAGATTGTACTAGATAGTTAACGTTTATTCTATGGTAACTATTTTAACCTGAAGTGTTTTAACACAGAAGTTAATTGATGTTTGGCTATTCTTTCTTTACAGCAGATGAATCAATTACCTTGCTGACAGATTCTAAACTCAGTCTAATATCATTTAAATTTGTTCTGTTGAAGCTAATTATTACCCAGAAAGAGATTGGCATGTGCATACAATTACAGGTGGTACATTACTTACATCAAACTGAGCCAGAACAGTTCCAGTGATAAGCCCCTCTGCTAGTTGAATCATAGATTCCCACAGAGCATTATCATCCTGATGGACACCATCCAGGGGGGATTTCTCAGGGATGTACTGGAAGTCAGGCTCACTCTCCAGCTTCTCTTCCACCACATCATAGACAGCTACAATAAATAAAGGAAGGAAGGTTGAGGGAGGCTCTAACCTAACATGTTCTTTGGCTGTAACAGTGAATGCTCATCTTTTAAATAAGAAAAATAGCAATTTAGTATTGCTTCTACAGGAAAATCTGTGGTAGAGTACCACTAGGAGTCAGACTTTAATCCATATCAACAAAAAATTCAGTGTTGAAACCATTATGCTCCATCCTAAAACTACATTGTATGGCAAATTGCCGGTACTGTTTTGCTGGGTCTTGCGCTTTCTCTTCTTTGGGGAAGGTTCAGGGCGCCATTGCTTGCCTCTGAACCGGTATTTTAATTACTCCACTAGTGTCCTTGAGGAGGGGAGTGGAGAGGGAGGGACCTGGGCCCGCCCTCTTCTCCAGGTCCCAACCCAGGGGCCTGAGGTTTGTGGTGAACCACTTGAACTAGCGGTTCCTTCCCCTGGGTTACTTCCCTCTCCTACCCTTCAGCTTGTGAAGGAGCTTCTTGCCCTCCTTCTACATAAGCCATGTGCCCCTTACCTAGGGTTTCTGTTGGGCTTCCCAATCCACCGCAGCACTCCTCCAAACTTTCCTTTTGTCTCTCTTCAAAACTCTTCTCTTCTCCAACTCCTTCAAACTGCTCTCTGCTCCAACCAAACCTTCCTGCTCCAACTCCCACACTGTCTGACTGACGTAGGGGTTTTTATCACATGACTGACTCTGGTGCTCTAATTGGCTTCAGGTGCTCTAGTTAATCTATACCAAACCTTCCTCCCCTTGCAGGGAATAAGGCTCTCTGCTAACACTCTCCTGCTACCCTCTTGGCCATGCTGTATCACAATTGTTATTTACTTTATTGTCGAGTAAGAAATGGATTTTCACATAATCAATACTGCTAAAACCCTGCTCCCTAGCCCTAGTCATACCTTGCCTTGTTTACTGTAACTTTCTCCTCTTTGGCCTCCTTAATTTCCATATCACATCCCTCAAGTCACTGTAGTACCTGTTTATCTTTTTTGTTTTGCGCTTTACTTGGCAGGGAATTAATTAGGCTAAAACTGGCAGGCCACTGGCTAGAATGACATTCGTAGGCCCCACTATAATTCTGTGAACACTCTGTGTAAAAGTACTGCCTGTAAACAAATACGTATTCAAATATACACAGTGAAGTACATGCTATAGCTAGCACACAAGCGTATGAAAAGTTTGCCCATAAAGTAGAACACTGTAAAAATGTGAATGAGGAAATTATGGCTACTTTTTAATTCTGCACTTTAAGGCTTTTTATTTCAACCACAACTATAAACGCCACACAAAGGGGTATTAACTTGGTAAATCCATAAACCAATTTAGCAGATTTTAATTTTATATGACTATGACAGAGGAAGAAAATATACAAAAACAATGAAATGGCTTAAATACATAAAATTGGAAGCAACATGGTTAAATAAAAGAAGCCAGAATCATGTGTCAATTGGTTGAGGTAATCTAGTGGATTGATTTCAACTACTCCAATTATTTCTCAGTATATTTTTCTGCTACATGGCTCTTTATTCTGATTGGGTAGTGGAGCAGAATTAAACACCCAGCAGCTGACTGCTGACAACATTCCAACAATATAAATGCCATGAACATACTGTATAAGCTTGGTTTTTTTAAGCATTTTCTTTTCTTAAGATGCCTCCAGTAAAAATGTTACCAATAATTCTCAATTGCTTTGAAGATATATTTTAAGTCCTTGAATACTATCGTATCTATGTGACAATTTCCAACGACATCCAAACTTGCCATTTTGGGATGGACTATCCTCCATACTACAATCAATTTGTACAGTCATCTGGCCAATTTGTACCTAATGTGATTCAGGAATAAAATTTATGTCGAGCCCTCTTGCTAAGAATACCCAATTATTTTTCATATCCCTATTTTGTGTATTTAAAATTTGTTTTGAACACTTACTGTTACAGGTATGAATGCTTGCAGTACAAGGTATTTCTCTGTATTTGTATATGACTGAAATGCTGCCTTCTTGTTGTAATCTTATGTACTTTTTCTAAGGGGGAGTACCTTTTTGTAAAGAGTATTAGCATCCTTAACCAGGACACAACGTGAAGGCTAGGGAGAAGAAGAGGGAAGATTTGTTGTGTTACATAGAAATCACTCACCATTGGGTCGTACTAGGAGCACAAGTTCCCCTGAGTGCCTCTCACAGCTCTCTTTAATAAACATGACAACTTGATCATGGGTATGTTCCGCTATATCCCTGCCATTTATCAATACAACCTGGTCCCCTTCATTCAAACGAGGGACAGAGAGGTCAGCCTGCAACATGAAACAAATTTAATTTTACGAACACAGAGCACTCTAAAAACAAAGCTTTTGTATTTTGTTACTTTAAAATAGCAACATAAGAAACAGCATAATTGTTCAGGAATGTGGATTCTGCCAGACTCATTTATATAGTTGCCACACTGGATCAAATGACATATAAAGTGTTACATAACACAGTAGACAGTGCCATTCATATGAACACTTCAATTCACAACCAGGAGGAGTCTGTCATTTCAACATGCCTTTCTGATGCTGTTACTCCCTGCTCCTTGTATGTATGCTGAAGTTGAGTGCTTGGATAAGATCTCCAGTGTTTGAATAATATTCTGCATTAACACTGGGGATGCAGGACAAGCTCAGAAATCTCAGAAAGAAGAGCAGCAGCATGGCAAAACCTTGACCAATTCAATTTCACAAATCTAAGAGCAGCAAGCTTCTAATATCACATTCAAGGTAAAAAAAAGATAGGGGCAGGGGGGCGGCAAAGGAAATGCACCAAATCCAGGTAATCTGGGCAAAAAGAACCAGCAAGTGAAAATACTATTTGTTACAATTTAACCATGGTTGCCGAGAGGAAAGGGCAGTACATTCCCCATTTATCGTCACCACAGCATTGCTAGATGTTTAATCCCCCTTCACTTAAAATTAACTGCAACAGAAACAAACCAATCTGTTATATAGAAAATAAATTAGGAAAAAAATAATTAACTGGGATGAGAATAATCTAAGATGTCAACATATACATTTTAATGATTTTATTTAGATCAAAGCTACTTTGTTGTTTTAATGTAAGCAAATGTGTGTCTTATTCTATTAATTTCTGACAGGTGCACAACACAGAGCTGGCATCACAAAGGCTGAATACCAGGTCATTATTTCTGGCAATCAACTGCCACAATATTGTGCCTAGTTTGAAGACACTAATGGTGCTCACTGAACACCAGAAACACCACCACAGAATCAGACCTGGTTCAATCTAAATCTTGACATTACTCACAACTTCACATGTCAGTAAAAACAAAAGGGATTTGCAATTTTTAACAGCATAGAAGTTTGTCTCAACACAATTTGTGACAAAATCCCATTAATGTTTAAACTAAAAATTTATGCTAAATAACAATGTTTTTAGGGTGAGTGGGGCATTATATATCAAGAGTCAAGAAACATCTATTATAACTTATTGTAACCATTTGCAGTGATGAAACTTCACTGTATTGAGAAAATATTCATTTTTATTATTAAAACATGCACCACACTAAACTATGAACTTTAACTTTCAAGAAAGAAAGAAAAAAAGACACAAACTTACAGATAGCAATGTAAGCAGTTTACTTTTATTTAATGCAGGAATTTGTAGAAGAGCATGTAAGTGATATTGGGGAGACTATATTCTGTCTGCAGTTTATTTTCATTCCACTGTCCTCCTTTAATTAGCAAAGAAGTATTTTTAACATTATGTTTTAAATATATTTAGTTCCAACACTTAATTGACCACTAATTTCATTTATTATGTGAGGCAGTTAAGGAACAAGCTGTCAACAAGGTATAGGGACTACTACACTAAAAGTAATATGTTAGAGCAATTTTATTCCTAGCAGAGAGTGGTCAGAACATTTTCCCTCAAGGAAAAAGAAAACACAAAGGAAAGGACTTACAATAATTATGATCACGTACATCTAATTAGAGAAACAAGGTGGGTGAGGTAATATCTTTTATTGGACCAATTTCTGCTGGTGAAAGAGAGATGAGCTTCTCTCTCTCACCAATAGAAGTTGGACCAATAAAAGATATTACACCTCACCCATCTTGCCTCTCTAATATCCTGGGACCTATATGGCTACAACAACACTGCACATATCTAATTAAACACCACCACTTCCAAGCTTTTCTGACAACTTACTGGTGTTCCTGGAGCTACCCTGGACACTATTACAGGCATCTTCTGGTCATATCCTCCCTTTAAAAACAAGTCAACAAGTCACAAATCATGAGTGTCATTGACCAATCTTTAAAAATATGAATAGACATCCATTTTTCATTACCTTTACATTGAAGCCAAATCTTCCATTTTCATCTGGTTTCATTCTGATCAAAACAAGATTGTCATGGGGAATACCACCATTGGGCTAAACAAAAAGGAAGTATATAATATTACATGTAATTTGTTTTCAGCTAATGCAGGCTTTAAAGAAAGATTAATACTACAGCAGTTCCAAATGTCCTCATCAAATGTCCAATAATTGCTATTGGGCCCTGAAAAAGCAGCAGTAACCATGTAAATTGTTTCTCTCACCCTAGTTTGATGAGGGGGATCATGCACTCAGAGTTGCTGTGTACAGCTAATCTGTAAATGTGTTCTCCTGGAAGCCAGCTGGCAAATCAGAGAACTACCCAAATCATAAATTGACTAATAAAATTACAAGTCATGTAAATATAACAGTTACTGCAGTATCAAGTGGATAGGTTACAAATTTGCTGTGACTGAAAATGTACTGTTATATAGCTTGGGTAGGTCACATAACCTGTGTGTCTTAGTTTGCACTGGCTACAACTTGGGTTTAATATGGGGGCAAGTTTTGCAGGGAGCTCATGGCCCTACAACTCACCTCTACATGAACAGTTTGAAATACTAATGTGAGGTTTACTACTCATGCTCCAGCGCTATGTGGAGAGGAATATGGAGTGCCCTATCCTGACAGAGCTCGGTGACTATAATCCCCCTGCCACCCTCTCACATTGTTTATTTGATTGAGACAACATCACAAGTCCTCTCCCTCCACCCCACAAACTCCTATCAGGAAATTCCCATCCACTGCTCCTCACACCTCTTCCCACATACAAACACAATTATACATCATTCCTATGCCTCATTCAGCTCTTTCAGAACAGCACTGATGCTGGTGGCATGACACAGCCATCTGTGGAAGCTATAGACCTGAATCTTGTGCCTTTCAACAAGGTGCTCTTTCAATGGCTTTGAATTTGCTTGAACTAGTCACTCATACTTATCCTACCTCACAGGGATGAGAGGTGGATTAGTCATTGTTTTGCACAGCACTTAGAGGAGGATGTAAAGTGTTAAATATTAAACAGTGATACTTCAAGTTAAAGGGACTGGTATTCAACTTTTTAAAAACCCACTCGCTTCTCACCACATTGGATTATTTGAATCCTGAAAAGTTAAACTTGCAAAAGAACTCTGGAGTGCGTGGTTGTAGGGGCTGGAAAGAAGTGTAAGTTCACCTGGAGGATCCAGTTTGATGAACTTGAACCTTCAAAAGAAACATCCTTCTCACAAACCAACTACCCTATCACTGACATGACTACATAGTAGAAAGCCCTTGATTCCAGAAAATACTTATAGTGTTGGAGAGAGGAAGGTTTGGGATAAGAAACAGTGCAAGTTAGGCTAACTATGCTTTGTGTAACTGCAAGCCCTGCAAACGTAACTTGAACTTTGAGAGTTAAACTCAGTTTTTTCCCTCTCCCACAACATTCAGATTTAAGGGCTCAGCACACCCAATTAATTAGACCTTCAATAACACCTGTGCAGTCTCATTGCCTTTACTGGGTATGCACAGATTACCTCATTGGATCTTAAGAAACATTATGTTCACAGAATACAATGCAGCTTATTCTCCCACAACTGCATTTTCTTTGCTGGGCTAATGGGAGTAAAAAACAGTTGAAAGATATTTTTGTCACTTGACTCAACTAAACATGACAGAATACACACCAGGAACAGATCTGGGAAGAAGGTGTTATTTTTACAAAGACAAGGTAGATATCTTTTATAGTCCAACTTCTGTTGGTGAGAGACACAAGCTTTTGAGTTTACATAGAGCTCTTTTTTAGGTCAGCTCTAGCCTGAACCCAGAAGTCTATGCAGCAATGAAACAGCAGCAGAGCCAGAGCCCAAGTAGGCTGCCAAGAGCGGGTTTTTCTTTGTTATTAAGACATACCCTAATATCCTGGGACCAAGATGGCTACAAGAACACTGCATACAACTGTGGAAGATATTTTTACAGTCATTTTTGAGAGCAGAACTACATTTTAACACAACTTAGGTTAGCATAAATATAGAAACAAATGGCTAGAAGTTTTATTTCATGATTTAATTTAAATGAAATAAATGCAGTGTTGTCAACTCTCACAATTTTACTGTGAGTACACAATACCTGGTGTTTTACTTAAAGATCCAACTCAAGAAACATGCTTCCATTTATAAAAATATTTTTCTAGCCCTCAAAGTTGCAGATACAATTTTGAAAATGTGACCTAAATGAACCCCTAAAAAGCTCAAAATCCAGAAAGAAAATAACCCAAATTTATTCTTTTTCAAATCTTAATTTTGGGGGTTCTGACTCATGATTTTTGAAAGTGTGAGATTGCCACTACTTTTTATGTAGTATTTACATATCTGCCTTCTTTTAAACCTATGGACAAATTCACTGCCAAAATGGGAAGTTGGTTAGAAACATCTGCAAATACAGGAAAACTAAGGAAGTGTCACAGGGATAAAGTATGCCCCTAAAATGTCTTTGTATGCCATTCCAATAATGTAACTTGGTGAAACTGACACAGGAATATTGAAAAAATGGAAAGATTAGTTGGGGGGGTCAGTGAACAGATCTGACTGGTGAGATTGTGTGTGTGTGTGTGTGTGTGTGTGTGTGTGTGTGTGTGTGTGTGTGTGTGGTGTGTGTGTGTGTGTGTGGTGTGTGTGTGTGTGAGAGAGAGAGAGAAGAGAGAGAGAGAGAGAGACAAATGCTGCAATGTAATGCACGCATAAAAAATATATCAGTAGTTATTTCTACAAAAGCAGAACGATCATCCAGAGGAAAAAACAAGATCAACAAACTTGACCCATCAGCTACTGTGGATTTTTCAGCGATGCTGGGGACATCAAACGTTTCATTAATATGGTATCCAGTTCTTGCTGGAGTGTGAATAATGAATTTGGTTCCAACTGTTCTTTTTAGATTGTTTGGGTGTAGTGCAGGAGGTTGTCCATCTATAGGGTCTCTTGGATCTAGATACAAAAATTAAATGTGAAGCGAGAAAATTTTATGAAAATTCTTAGGACTCCAAGTAAACTGAACAAGTGGCTAAAAGTTGAGAGTTACAAAAATCTGACATTTTTTTATCTGAGGGATTGATTTTGTGGATACGATTTCTACAGCATATACATGCAAATATATATGTTGTATACAGTGTATTTTTAAAAAATCATGAACAATCAAAGATTGATTAAGCTAGAGCATTCTTGTTCAGTGCATTGTTCTTTAAACAGTTTACCTACTCTTAATCCACTTAATCCATATGTTGGAGATTGCTTTATAAATCTCATATTATACTGTGACAAGTTCCTCCTCTACCTTGGTGGGTCTTGTGCTTATTGGCAGATTTGCTCACCTCAGTGATCTTCTCCGCAGTCTCAGTCAACTCTCCTGTGTCTGATCAGGAGTTGGGAGTCTGGGGGAACCCGGGCCCACCCTCTACTCCAGGTTCCAGCCAGGGCCCTCTGGATTGCAGCTGTCTATAGTGCTCCTGTAACAGCTGATGACAGCTACAACTCCTGAGCTACTTCCCCATGGCCTCCTCCAAACACCTTCATTATCCTCACCACAGGACCTTCCTCTTGATGTCTGATAAGCTTCTACTCCTTAGTCCTCCCAGCAGCACACCCTCTCACTCTCAGCTCCTTGCCACCTTTTGTTCCCAAGCTCCCCACACACACTTCCTCTCCTCTGGCTCCTCCTCACCTGACTGGAGTGAGCTCCTTTTTAAACCCAAGTGCCCTGATTACCCTGCCTTGATTGGCTGCAGGTGTTCTAATCAGCCGGTCTGCCTTAATTGGTTCTAGCAGGTTCCTGATTACTTTAGTGCAGCCCCTGCTCTGGTCACTCAGGGAACAGAAAACTACTCATCCAGTGACCAGTATATTTGCCCTGTACCCTACTGGCCTGGGTCTGTCACAATACCTAGTAATCTATTTCTAAAACAAATATACATCATTTTATATTTTTCCCAAGGAGAAATGTAATTAATTTACATCTTAGACTGCCTGTAAATTAAACTTTAAAAATAAAGCTAAATTCAGTTTTGAACAAATTAGCACAATTAAGAATCTGACAATACTCATGTTTTGTACTTTTAACAGCAAGATGATTTAAAATCCAAGCCCACATGAAAAAACTTCAAACACTTTGTACATTAGCTTCTTAAAACCACATTTGATTTGCAAGCACTAAACGTATGATTGTGCATGCAGTTCTCAATTTCCCACTGTCTAATTTGCAATTGAGTGCATATTACTCAGCAGCATATTTTTAAATATTACCTTGCATACAAAATTTAGCCTAAGAGAAAATATGTAGAGTCAATTTTTTTTAAAGGCATTTTTACCGGATTGATCTTTAACAATACTGCCAAAAATGAGAGTCGCTCCATCAAAAGTTCACATTTCTAGACTAACGTGCACACTTATTAGGTCTGAGACTGTGGTGCTGTAGCTTTAATAACAGCATACTAGTTTATGCCGTGTATTTATCTATTATAGTGGATACTCCCTTGACCACTTCTTATGGCATAAGAATTTAAGTACATAATCTTCTCATGACAAATGCAGGACTCATCTTTCATTTTAAGGCTTTATACTTATAAATGAAGTGGAAGATTTTCAGAGGCACAAAGGAGCAGTCAGGTGCTTCGCTCCCTTTGACTTTGAAAATCAGTCCCTAAATACTAACAATCCACAAACTGCATTAAAATTCATTTTTATTAAGCACCTACCTACTTATTACGACGCAGATGGAGCACTACAATAAAGCTAGGGCCTAATCCTGAAAACATTTAGGCACATAAATAACTTTACCCCTGGGAGTATTTGCACTCAATTGGTCTGATCACATATGAGCCTTATTTTGCTAACAGCTAATTATGAGACCTCATAATACTTCAACTCAATTTGCTGCAAGTATCTTGGACAGCCACAGATGAAACTCAATACTGTATAATTTATTTCACTGTAATTAAAGCAAAACACAGTTTACAAGGCTCTAGTCATTAGGTAAAAAGGAAAAATATGGTGGTTGTTATCCAAGTAACATTAAATAAAGGAACATATTATGTATTTTCTGATAAATAAATTATTTAAGCCACAAAAAAAAGTCTTTGCACATGACAGTGGAATGAGAAAAGGAGTACTTAACTTAGAAAATTATACAGCTTTCCCCCTGAAGTTTTGATGAAATATAATTAAGGCCCTTTGTACTAGGTATTGACTAATTTCCCCCCCGCCGCCAATTCCCAGGTTTTTGAAAAAGATAGTCTGGGGGTTTTAGTGATTTTTCACACAAATTTTGGCTTTTTCAGGACCCAGGAATTTTTCAAAGGCAAGCAGATGGGCTGTGTTGAAAGGCTGGTGGGGGAGTCAGTACTCACGGGTTGCAGCCTTCCTTTCTCCTCCAGACCCTGGCCCTTCAGCATGGTCCCATTTGCTCTCTCTGTGAAGGTGGGGACTGAGATGGGCAGGGAGCCAAGTACTGGCAGATGAGATAGCCTAATTGCTGCAGGGGGTAAAAGACTGCACCCTTCAAATACTGGCCCATTCATGGACAGAGCCCCCTTCTGACCCTGGTCCTTCAGAATATGCCTTGATGAGGCTGTGCTGAAGGGCTGGAGTCTGGAGGGGACTGTGTCCATCAGAGGAAGAAGATGGGGTTCTGTGCTGATGGTCATGGCTGCCTGGACCAGGCTCCTTGACTCCCTAGCTCCCTGTGACACAGACCTCATGGCAAAAAGTCCAATTTTTTTTGCAAACTTGTCCTTAGTCACTAGGGAATAATATATCTCAGTGATGGCCCATTCAAACAGAAGGGAATTGTCACCCTGTCCTGTTTAGCCAGTGATATAATACCAGGTTCAATGGTCTAGCCTTACTCCATCCCAGCCCCGGTACTTAGCCAGGGAGTCTCCGGTATGTCAAATCCTGAGAGTTCTCTAGAGTGTGTGAATTCCTGCAGTACTGACTGAACTGGTGTCTATGACTGTCAGTGGGTCAGCATGGAGGGGATCAGGGATCTTGGCTGTACCGAGCGCTCAGAGGCTGAATGGCTTGCTAATGATGGTGCTGATGGTACTACTAATACTGGCAGCATCTTCTTAGCAGTGGTGCAGTCTTGTCCTTGCCTTTTTCTGTCAGTACCATTGCTTTGGTGCCTTTGCCCATCTGGTCTTTAGGCCCATCAGTGATACCTGCCGCTTCAGTACCACAGCTCACGGTGCCCTCGTGAGCTATGGGTACCGTGTTTATACCGTCTAATTACCGAACACGCTGGTGATCTTTTTTGCTTAGCTCGGGGCTCACTCTGGGGACCCACAGTTCTCCTCACGCAAGGGGTCTTCAGCTGTTTCCTGTGAACCATAGCTCCTAGATGTCAAAGGCTATTGGGAAGATTCACTCCGTCTGGGTGACTCCTGGCACAGGTCCGGGGACAGCTGCCACCATGAGGAGGAGATTTTGTCTCAGTTCTCTCTCCTTCTGAGATCTGGGCTTGAGTTGTTGGCAAAGACCATACTTTTGAGGAATATGGCTTTCCCTGAGGCAATGGCTACAGGGGGAATGTTTATCCACTACAGGGATGGCCTCCTTGCACGAGAGAAACTTCTTTAAGTCTGGTAAATCAGGCTTACTCTGTGCTAGGGCAACCTCAGACAAACAGGAAAATAAAGTGGGTTGGGGTTTTTTGGTAGGAAAGAGAAAATAAAGAAAGCTCTACAACTAAAAAAACCCAATTAATTAACTACTGAAATGCTGAAAGTGAAATAATTATCCAGTGAATGGACAGCTAATAGCCCTGTCTCTAGCCAGAGGCAGTTGAGAAGGAACTGAGAGGGGCTCACCTGTGCAATGTTGAGGGGAGTAGGGGAAACAGCGCGTGTGTGGGCCAAACAGACACTGCCATCTAAGTTCTCTGATCTGCAGTGCAGGGATGCAAGTGCACCTGCAGTGGAGCACTCATAGGGACACTACTCAAAAGAACCATTTCTTTCCATCTCACTCTCGTTTCTAGTCAAATCTATTCCTTCTTAAATAAACCTCCTTTGTCATTTATAGTAAGATTTCACACGTGCTGTATGGTTTACAGGAGGAGTGGTTTAAGGTAAAATTAGTAAACTGAGGCACACTGGCTCCTTTGGGGGTAGAAGATCTGGGATTTCTCTGAGTAGCCTCTTTCAGTGACTGGATATCACAGGGGAATGGTTCAAATGGAACAGGGAGAGGGGTGCACCTGCAAGGTGAAGACTGGGTTAAACTGCAAGGTGAAGACAGAGTTTGCACAGCCCAGAGGCAGTGGTGCCAGAAACGGGGGGTGAGGGCACAGCCCTCCCACTTTTTGAAAGTGAACGGGCCTGTCCTGTCCACTATTTGCCGAGGCGGACCTCTTTCCTCTCCACTTTCCCCTGAGTCCCCCCATCCCGGTCAGCATGGAGCCTGATCAAGGAGCCTGGTCAGCTGTGGGAGCCATGCAGACCCTTCACCAGCCTACAGTGTTGGGGAAACCGAGAGCAGCCCCTGGCCCGAGTCCTGCCCGGCCCAGGGAAGGTGGAGGATCCACAATTCCGCAGCAGCTCACCACAGCTGCCTACATGGCTCTCCTCAACCTGACTCCAGCTGGGTTGGGGAGCCTTGGAGCCACAGCCTAGCCATAGTAAGAGCTGTGTGGGCAGATGTGGGGAGCCACGGACCCTCCACCTGCCCTGAGTGGGGGAGCTGGGGGTGGGGACACAGGTCCAGCTTGGCCTTTGAGGGAAGAGGGAGGAGAGTTGGGCCCTTTGAGGAGGGGCCTCAGGGGAAGAGGGGGCGGGGAAGGTTTGGGAAGGTTCCCACACCCTTGCTCATAGAAGAGTGCTTGAGTGGCTAAAAGGCTAGCGGTGTTAGGGAACTCTCTCACACCAGAGGCAGGGAGCAACAACGTGATTCACAGTCCTGGGTAAGCCAAGAACTGTTGACTTTAGCAGTTGGTCCTATGGCATACAGCCCCATCTACTTCCTCTGCCAGACAGAGCCTGTGCAGGGGAAGCAAATGGGGCTACCTTGAATAGCTGAGGTTGGAAGGGGGCTGTCTTGCAGGGGAATCAATAGTCACAGGGTGCAGTCTCTTTTGCTGCCTTTCTGACCCCAGTCCTTCAGCATTGTTCGCTTCCTTTGCATTGGGGGAGGGGAGAAAGAATGAGAAGGACAGGGAGCTGGGTCCCAGCAGACCAGACTGCTTAACCACAGCAGGGAGGAGAAGTCTTCCTCAACAGCCACATGGTGAATTTCCCTTCACGCTCCATGAGTTCTTGGTTTTTACTGATTTTCTCCCATTTTTTAAATTTTTAAATAAAACGCAATAAATTGCTGGAAAATTAAATAAGAAAACCAAACAAAAAAAAACCAACAAAAAAGAAAATGAAAGGCCTTAAATATAATAAATAAGACTCTTTTTTAAAAGTATAAACAAAAAATTGGAAACCTCAAACTTAAGTCATGTTGACACCCATCTTGGCAGACTTATTATTTCTACATTTAAATGGATCTTTTATCTACCAATTTGACAGATATTTATGCTTAACTTCCAAATTTTATCAAATTAAAATTTTTGTACCCGCAGAATGGTTGCAAAAACCCTCATACTATTTCTTCAAACTGTAATGACAGTAGAAGCTAAGATTTGTAAGAATAGGAAATAAAAGCATATTGAATAAGCATATTTCCTAATAGTAATTTCCATAAAGAACTTGATAACTTGTTCTGTCTTTTATCGGAAGCGGCAACATATGTTTTATTTTTCCCTCTGCAAAGTTCCAACAGCAGCAATGGAAACAGTCTTTCACCAGTTTTTGTAGAGAGAGAAAAACTGATTACTAACATTTACTAATTAACTTTCAAGGCAGTTATAAATTATTTAGGCACTGGCCCATGATTAGTACTTAGAGCTTTTAATAGTCTGCTTATTTATTCAGTGAAGAGTCTGGCTGGCAAAGTTTACTCATCTTTTTAAAGTGATGGAGAAGAAGATATGTTTTCTTGTAAATGTTAACTTCTGAAAGTTAGCAATTTTAAGATGTTTAAAATACACAAATAATTCCAAGAACAAAGCAAAAAGGTGATCTTTTTGGCTACCAGTCTGCATATGAGAGTTAATGAAAACCGAGAATTTTCTACAGAAAATATAAACTAATAGTCAACATTTGAAAAAAGATACTTAAATTAGCACTTTAGTAGTAACAGTGCAAAGAGCTGTAATATTTAGCACAATGAATTGTGAGAACTAACAATCCAGCCTGGGGCAAAAACTTTATTACTTTATATCTGCTCAGCCAGCTCTGAACTTCTTTATGAATGCTTAGACAATGACAGCAAAAGCAGCCTATTTTGCAGTCAAAGCAGCTCTCTGTGTTACCACATTCAGCAATTTGCATAATAAAAAAACAAAACAAAAAACCCACACTGACAAACTGCATGTATTTGATATAAATATTCAGTCTGCCTTTTAATATACCAACAGAAATAGTTTCATAGTTGTAGCATAAATTTATGAAAATAAACACCGGTTATGTATTACTGAACAGTAGCAAGTCACCAGGACCAGATGGTATTCACTGGAGAGTTCAGAAGGAACTCAAATGTGAAATCGCAGGACTACTAACTGTAGTCTGTAACCTATCATTTAAACCAGCTTCTGTACCACATGACTGGAAGATAGCTAATATGACAGCAATTTTTAAAAAGGGCTCCAGAGGTGACCCCAGCAATTATAGGCCGATAAGCCTGACTTCAGTACCGGGCAAACTGGTTGAAACGATAGTAAAGAACAAAATTGTCAGACACGTAGATGAACATAATTTGATGGGGAATAGTCAACATGGTTTTTGTAAAAGGAAATCATGCCTCACCAATCTACTAGAATTCTCTGAAGGGGTCAACAAGCATGTGGACCAAGGGGATCCAGTGGATATAATGTATTTAGATTTTCAGAGAGCCTCTGACAAGGTCCCTTACCAAAGGTACTTAAGCAAAGTAAGCAATCATGGAATAAGAAGGAAGGTTCTTTCATGGATTAGTAACTGGTTAAAAGAACAAGAGTAGGAATAAATGGTCAGTTTTCAGAATGGAGAGAGGTAAAGAGTAGTGTCCACCTGGAGTCTGTGTTGGACCCAGTCCTATTTAACATATTCATAAATGATCTGGAAGAAGGGGTAAACAGTGAGGTGGCAAAATTTGCAGATTATACAAAATTACTCAAGATAGCTAAGTCCCAGGCAGACCGCAAAGAGCTACAAAATGATCTCTCAAAACAGAGTGACTGGGCAACAAAATGGCAGATGAAATTCAATGTCGATAAATGCAAAGTAACGCACATTAGAAAACATAATCCCAACTATACATATAAAATGACGGGGTCTAAATTAGCTGTTAGCACTCAAGAAAGAGATCTTGGAGTTATTGTGGATAGTTCTCTGAAAACATCCACTCAATGTGCAGCGGGAGTCAAAAAAAATCTAACAGAAAGTTGGGAACCATTAGGAAAGGGATAGATAACAATACAGCAAATATCATATTGCCTCTATATAAAATCCATGGTATGCCAACATCTTGAATACTTTGTGCAGATGTGGTCGCCCCATCTAAAAAAAAGATATACTGGAATTGGAAAAGGACAACAAAAATGATTAGGGGTATGGAATGGCTGCGGTATGAGAAGAGATTAATAAGACTGGGACTTTTCAGCTTGGAAAAGCGACGCCTAAGGGGGGGATATGATTGAAATCTATAAAATCAAGACTGGAGTGGACAAAGTAAATACAGAAGTATTATTTACTCAGTCTCATAACACAAGAACTAGGGGTCACCAAATGAAATTAATAGGCAGCAGGTTTAAAACTAACAAAAGGAAGTATTTTTTCACACAATGCACAGTTAGTTTGTGGAACTCTTTGCAGGGGATGTTGTGAAGGCCAAGACTAACAGGGTTCAAGAAAGAACTAGATAAATTCATGGAGGATAGGTCCATCAATGGCTATTAGCCAGGACGGGCAGGGATGATGCCCCTAGACTCTGTTTGCCAGAAGCTGGGAATGGGCGACGAGATAGATCACTTGATGATTACCTGTTGTGTTTATTCCCTCTGGGGCACATGGAATTGGTCACTGTCGGAAGATAGAATCCTGGGCTAGATGGACCATTGGTCTGACCCAGTATGGCAGTTCTTATGTTCTTTCAAAAATTAACGTAGGAGGTATTTTAATTATCTCATGAAATTACAATCAGAAACATCACAACGTACTGTGAAATAGCAAGAGGAATACGAGAACAAACAGCAATATTTAATATTTTCTATGATCTCAATAAACGTCAGTTATTCAGAGTGCTACAGTATGAACACATTTCTACACCTTTCTACAACAGATACTTTCCTCTATGTGCTGTTGAGGATCGCATGTCAAAAGGGAAAGTTGCCACAATGTTAAATGCAGGATTTTAAAGTTTATTATCCAGATTCCAGGAAACACCTGTAATTTGTACTGATAGCCCAGTTGTGTCTGCAATAAAATAAGCTAGGTCAAAGCTTCACTGACCCTAAATACTACAGGAATCAGGATATACTTTAGTCTCTAGCTTTGGAACTAGATTTAAATTTTATTTAAAAACTTTTCAGCACATACATGCACTGAGATGCATCTTATTTACAGACCTTTCAGTCCTAGTAGAAGAGTCAACCTAAATGAGTTCAGTGATCTCTATATCTGTTATTGCAAATATTTCATCATAAAAGTGATGAGAACAGTTCAGCAAACCCACTAGTTTTATTTGTTTAAAACAGCACAATAAAGACTAAACTTTTCTGGTAGTGGAAAGTGTACTCTGCAAATTAAAATGAACAGAATCTGTAAGTAATGCAAGGCATCTCCTCTAGAATATTGCAGATATAAACAAGCTTAATGCTCCAAGGATCCTGAGAGGTATAGCTCTCTTAGTTCCCTAACTTTAAACTCTCACAGTTTACAGTCCAAAGAGCTTTTTATTTTAAACATAAAAAGCTCATTTGTATTATATATATTTAATGCATAAAAGTGCTCTGCCACATGTTACCCAGACTTTAAATTGGTGCTAAGTAGTTTAAAGCTAACTTTCTGTCCACAGATTTTTTTTTATGATGATCTCTATCCTTTTATCATTATCAAATCCTGAATCTCCAACATTTTGACACTTCAAAGAAACAAGGAGGTAAAATTTTCAAAAGCACATAAATGACTCAGGAGCCTAGGTTCTATTTTTAAGTGACATATGTTACTCATGTGACAAACTACATGTTTTAAAATGTGACTTATGCCAGGTCTACACTACAACTTGTGTCAGCAAAACTTATGTCACTCAGGGGTACGGAAAAAACACCCTCCTGAGTAACCTTATGTTTGCCGGCATAATTTGTAGTGTGCATATTGCCATGTCACCAGGAGAGCTCATGGAGGTGGTTTTATTATGTTGATGGGAGAGCTCTCTCCCATTGGCATAAAGTGGCTATGTAAGCTCACTAGTGTAGACATAGCCTTAGAGGCCCAAGTCACTACGTTGTAGGTATATAATATATTTGACTACGTCCCAATTTTGCACATCCAATTCAGACAAAATTTCAGTCTTTGTCTAGTCATAGCTTCTCTGCTTCTCTCACACACACCTTTACACTTTCTTCCATGTCACATTTTATGCACGGAACATCAGTGCCTGAACCGATCTGCAAAGCCACTACCCTTTCCTAGAAGGCTTTTCAAGACTCACTTCTGTGGTGATCCTTACAAGAAATCAGCTATTTAATAAACAGAGTAAGGGGTAGTTTGAGAAAGCTAATAAACACACTACCACCAAGCCAAATAGATAGAGCAAATATGTATATTTGTACAAAAAGTTGTTTATATTACACTGTGGCACTCTCGCCCACTTTTTGTATGCTGGTCTTCATCTTACATTATAAACTCTTTGGAGAAGGAACCACATCTCTCTCTGTACAGAACCTACCACAATGGAATCCTAACATGCTACTACCATAATATGAATATCACACAGCAGCAACAGACATAAAAATGTCTCTGTTTGAAGTCAGACAGCTTTGAAGTCAGGTTCTGGCAGGATTAAAAATTGGAGTTTTATATTATTAGGAAGAGGAGACTGCCAACACTTATTCTAACATTGTAAAGGCAAGATACATCAGCTATTAAAGTTGTTAGAATTTTATGTCTTATAAATGCTTGATTAGGTCATTATAAGAAGTGTTTTACATTTATTACTTTTAATTTCTCCCCCAAAACAGTCCTGAACAGCTGGTCTGCTAATAAATTACAGGCAGAGAGATGCAACAGAAAGTTCACATACAATTTCTTAAGCACTCTCTAAAAATAAAAAAAAATCCTAAAGCAGATTTTCTATGACACCTAAGGCATATATAAAATACATGATGGTGTTGAAAAAATGTTTTATGGGTTTTCCCTGGAGATAATCTGTACAATTTGCTTGTTTACTGACCCATCCTAAAATTATGACAATTATTTTATACCACATCAAGAGTTCAATTTATCTACAAAGAAATAGATTTGATGGTGATATGAGAGAAAAATAGTATTTATTATGCACCTTCTACCATTTTATTTGCACTCTGGCCATTAATCGAGATCTATCAAAATTTCTAACATTTGAAACCTATGAACAACTTCAAACAACCACTTCTTTGTTTTAAAATAAACATGTACATTTTTCCTATTTTACCACAAATACAGAATCCCCCACCAAAAATGGCCTTTGTCTAGGCCCCAGCATGAATGTTAACTAGCTCTGCTCAGTGACAGGTAATCTGTGACCATGAAAAACTAGAAACGTGCCTTATATACCAATGAAAAAGGAAGGTTTTTGATCCCTGAAAATAATGCAACATTTCCAAACCCATGCCACTAAAACCTTTACATCAGACCACAAAATCAGGCATTCTCTTTCCTTCTTGCAAAAAAAAATCTTGCATACACACAGAGAACGATACTAGCATAACTCCATGAAACCTATCTATAGGCACTGAATAAAATTAAGACATAAGTAAAATCCTACATCATTGTAACGCCTGAATTATGGGTATTTACTCTGGCAACTATCTTTTTACCAGAGCTATATTAATGCCCTCTAAAAATAGTTATATATAAATTAATGTTTTTTGGACCTGGGCTTTACTGATAAAGATTAAAGGGAACTAAATAAACTCTCCAAGATAGGGACTCTCTCTATCAGGGTCTCAATGTGCTATAGTAATAATATATTAATGGCTGAACTCACGGTGATGATTCCAGAATGATGCTATTAGCTTGGGTGGAGGATGGAGATCTGTGATTTGCAAGAACTTCACTTGGTGAGGTGTGAACTATGTGGTCCACTAAATGTCCAACTGAACATGGTCGTAAACGAGCTCCCTCTTGAGTAAATGCAGAATTGCGACTAAATAGGAAAAGAATAATTAAGCAGTTAGAAAATTCTCCAGGATTGATGCTTTTAATTTGCATTGTCCTAAAACTATAAGAGTACAATTTAAAAAAAAATTTACTTTCCTTCTAAATGTAAGCATATATTTATATACATAATTTTACTGAAGAATTTTAAACAGTGAATTGTAATTCCATTAATTCATTTTCACTCATTCAATTAATTTTTCTTTCAATTCCATTATTTCAAATTCTCAAAACCTTTTTATTATTTCAAAAAATACTCAAATGATAACCAAATCAGAGATATTATGAAGAATGGCTTATTCATCACTTTGTAAAATGAGTAAAAAAAACAACCTCTCTTGCCATAAATACTGAAGGTCATGAAATACTTTAAAGAAAGGAGTTCTGCTTATACTAGTATGACTCAGTGGACAGACTGGCAGTCAAGAGGACCGGAGGTGAAATCCTGGCTCTATTGAAGTTAACGGCAGAAATCTAATTAACTTAAACAAGGCCAGGATTTCAGACCTGGATTCTATTCCAAACACAGTCACCAACCTTACTGTGTGACCCCATGACAGTCACACTTCAACTTCCTGCCTCAGTTGTCTCATCTGAAAAATGGGTTGTTTGACACTTACCTTCATTTTAAATGCCTCGAGATTTATGGGTGAAAAGTGCTTTATAGAATCTAAGCATTACTATTAAACCAATATTTTAAATGTAAAATGTTTCAGATATTAGCATAACACTCTTTGGAATAACTTCTAAAGACAAGAGACATTCAATGAGAAATCATCACATATGCAGTATTGAATTGGATAGCTCTCATTCAGCATCACTTTCAGCAGACGAAAAAGAACTGCTTTCCTATTTTGTAAAAAAAAAAAAATAATCAAGAATGCTTTTCATTCATCATAAACAGAAAACAAGAAAGCTTCATGATGTTTGAAAAGTAAATTTTGCAGGTAACAAAAGAAATGCAGAACAACAGGCATATTAACTTATTAGCATTTTTTTACAGCCTAGACCTAGAAAACATGTTAACCAGAGGAACTGGATTATAGAACCAAAAAGTTAAATTCTAAAATGATTCTTGAATAAAATACTTATACAGCTGAAGGTTTTATTAATGTCATCTCTTCAAGCCATATTTATCATCTCACATGCTCCGTTAACACTGACAGACATATTCGATATATTGCAATTATAATCCAGCTGTTAGCTGTCATGCAAGGAAACGTCCAGGGAAATACCTCAAACTATTACCGTATTTAGTGCCAAATGTTACACTTTTTTATAGGTTGGATGCTTTTGAGATGCATCTAGAATTATTATATACCAAAGAATGTCAGGAAAAATAAAATTTAGAACATTGAATTCCACATAAAGGGATGCTAAGAGCTAATCTGTAGAAACTCCCTTGTGAAACAAACAGCTTTATTTTGGTAAAGAACTAATGTTTTGTTATAGCACAGGGATAACTGACAAATAAGAGGTGAACAGGCAACGATGACTGCAGAGAGGATACGCCACTCTACTTACTGATTTGGGGTTCCAGGTGGAGAGCGTGATGGTAGGCTCTGTGTTTCCAACCTGTCATCAGACAATGAATTCCTACTCACTACCTCCCAGTCCATCCCACTCATCAATTTCCGTGCCAAGGGTTTACTTGGAGATCTAGAAGAATGAAGTAAATAACTGATTTGAAATTGTCAGATAATTGCAAAATTACGCAGATTACACAACAACATTTTGGAAGTTCTCTCATAAAAATCCGAAGACCATGGGAGGTAGAAAGATAAAGTAAGTGGCAGATTTAGAGTTAGTGGGGCCCTGCGCACAGTTCATTTTCGGGGTCCCCCTGGGACAAAGCCAAGACAAAGAAAGCCAGACCCCTGTCCACCCCAGGCGTGGGTCTAGACCTGGGTGTGGGCCTCAGGGCGTCAGCTGGGACCATGGATGCGGGTACTAAAGATGCGGGCAGGACTGCCGACAGAATTGCTGGCTCCAGGCCCCCGGAAGGGACTGGACTCAGGGCTAGCCTCCATCAGCCAGACCTTCAACGCTGTTCGGGCTGTGCCATCTGGGGCTTTGGCAGTGATTTAAAGGACCCGGGGCTCCAGCCTACTGTTGGTGTTTTGCCCAGCTGGTGTTCTGCCTGCTTCTCCGGGCTGGCCAGCAGGGCGGCAGTGGAGCCCACAGAACCTGGGCGCGGGGCAGCAGCCGAGACTCCGAGCAGCAGCGCACAAGTGGAGCTGCCATGGGACTGGAGAAGGAGACAGAAGACATCAAGATCTTCATAGTTGAGGACAGCTTCGGGTGCCCCGGTGGCCCCGCTCTGGCCAGCCCAGAGGAGCAGGCAGAAACCCACATGGGCTGAACACTTATCTGAAGGGGGGGGGGCATGGCTCTACCAGTGGCCACCTGAGTGCCCCACTGCCTCCATGTGCTGATCTCTGCTTGTCTCCCCTGGCCACTGTGTCCTTGCAAAGCAGGCGGTTGCGATCCCCCTTGGCCGCTGCACTGCAGCCCCTGTGGCCAGGCACCTCCCTGTCTCCCCAGGAGTCCGGATGGCTCTGTGCTCCTAACGCTATGTTTTAATGTAAGTGGCACAGGGCAGCAGCCAGGACCCTGGGCAGTAACAGAGCCCGCAGAGCCCTGGGTGCCAGCCGGGACCCTGGGCGGCAACGGATCCTGCAGAGCCCTGGGCGCAGTGCAGCAGCCGGGACCCCGGGCAGCAGCAGAGCCCGCAGAGCCCTGGATGTGGGGCGGCAGGGGAGCCCGCAAAATCCTGGGCAGCAGTGGAGCCTCGCATAAAATGCAATGATGCTGCAGCATCCCCCGCACCGCTAGTTCCCACGCCTATGTTTTGGGGCCCCCGTGCCACGGCACAGTATGTTTGAGTGTAAATCCGCTCCTGAAGATAAGATAAAATTTCATGAGGAAAATATAAGCACTTTCAATATGAATTCATCGTGCTGTATTTCCTGTTTTTACCATAAGAGAATCTAACTTTCCCTGCATAATATAATAATTACAACTGACATTATTTAACATTTCTGTTATTTAAGTTAATAAAACAATTTGGATGACATACTAACTGGTATTAATAGGATCTGCTGGATGCTTTCTATAGAACTAAATAAGGTATTAAAATTTCGTCTAGATGTAATTAACACCAACACACCTTGCTTTCAAGCTAGTGCAGTAAAAAGTCTTCAAAAATGAGCTTGGCATAAAAGTTAATACTAAGAGAAAATGCTATTTTTGTCCAAAATGAAAATGAACTTAATTATGATGCTCTGAAAAAAGCTACAGAAAACTAATAGGTAGTAATTACAAAAACAGAGTGAGATTTTACAAACTAAAAACAAAGAAGTTATATCAAATTTTGGATTAGAAGAATTTGAGGCTGCATTTGCAGCTAAGAATTTGAACATTTACCACACAGAGTTACAAGGATTCATTTTCACATTCATTAGTGTGCTTAAATCTATCATTTTAAAAAGGAGACAGTGCATTCTAGTACTTCATGACATCAATAATTCTTTTATCCTTTCAAAACAATATTGCTCTAAACCACCTAATTTGTAGATACTAAACTTTGAAAACCTTCCTCAACACTTTATAGGCTGCAACAGATTAATACAACTTTCTCTAAGATAAGAAAACTCATGCTTTTTTTTAATCTGAAAACAATATCACTCAAAAAAAAAACAACTCACCTTATTTACTGTACTCAGGTTCTGATCTCTTAAAATACTACTCTCTGCTACCATCATAGACAACTGAAGAGTTTACCAGTGAAGTTTATATTCAAATATTTTATTTTAATAACAGTTCTAACCTCAGAGTCCCACCCACTTATGCTTGCTGTCTCTGTTTCCTGTTCTTTGGGGAAATTTCGAAGAAAAAGTTACCACACTGCAGCATGAGCTTTTCGATGCTGTGGCTTTTTGGTTTCTGACCTGAGTACTAATTTTCAATACCTCTATGTCTAATTTCACGCAATCTCTCCTGGATAACTTTTTTAGGTATACTCTGAAATATTTTAGCTATTGATTTAATTCTTCTTCTGCATCACTTTAATTACTGACATTCAAAATAACTTCTAATGCTGGGAAGAGGTAGACCACCAAACCATTTTAAAATGCTTGCATGGCCTTTGAAAGTTCAGTAGAATCCTGAATTTGGATGCATCAGTGGATGCGTTTTCATCTCCATTATAAGGAATAGCCATTTGTAGTGAGGTGGAGTGGCCTCCCTTTGGACTTATGAAGGACCACTACCCTTCCCCTAGTGGGTGGAGCCAGACCTGACCCGCCCTCCACCAGAAGTACCAGGGTGGGACAGGAAGTATAAAGAGAGGGCCCTGAAGCTCAGTTGGGCAGGAGCCACGGAAGGAGACAGACCTCTCCAGTCTGCTGCTGACCCTGGGGAGATGTTGCTGGGACTGCTGTCTAAAGATTGCTCTGCCCCGCCCAAGGGGGCGAGAGCATCAGATTGTTACTGCTTGTTCGCCTCTGCTAGGCGGTTACAGAGCTATAGACTTCTTACAGCTCAGCTCCGGCAGCGATACCTGAGCCAGAGTGCTGTTGCCTAATACAGCAAGGTGGAATGGCCTCCCTCCCCATTTGAGTGAGGGACCACTACACCATTTAACACAGTTCACTAACCTTAAGATTTAATCCTGCTGTCCAGTCAGTCTGCAGATTCAGAGATGTTACTAAACAGATCCATGGAGCTGGGAGGAGGCACTATTTGAACAGGGATAAGGACTGATTTTTTACCTGCCCAGCCAAACACAGGGGCAGTTGTGGAGAAACCCAGCACGGTAGCACACCATTTAGGAAAATTATGAATTAATAGCCAGGAATATGAAATTCATTATATATAACACCTGAGGAGAGGCTGTAAGCTGCTAGAGCTTCAAACAGAGAATCAGCCCAAACACACAAAAGATTTAAGCAGCACTACAGAACCTGACTGCATCCCCTTTAAGCAGAATTACTGCTCATGTTAAGCAGGAGAAGGTGACTTACTGTAACTGGATGTTTTTCGAGATCTCAATCTGGATTCCAAACATGGGTGCGCATGCACGCCATTGCCAGAGAAATTCACAGTAGTGTCCGTTGACCCGCACATGTGTTGCCCACATGGCATGTCTGAGGCTTTAAGAGGTTGCCCGGGTCCATGCCATTCCAGTTCCCTCTTGCCAGACAATAGGAAAGCCTGGAGTAGAGGGGATGAAGGGCAGGACTGAAATCCAGATAAGGACCACACATCTTGAAGAACCTAACGTAATAGTAAGTAATCTTCTTGACTTCGAATGCTGGTCCCTAAATGGATTCCAAACATGAGATAGCAACCAGCAGTATTCAGCATGGAGGCGGGCATGAAGGTGCTCCAGCAATAATAGTTCAAAGGACAGCATGACCAACTGCCACATCTGCCGCTGGAAAGGCTAGGACACAATGATCTGTAAAGGTGTGAATGGAGAACTAAGTGGCTGCTCTACAAATATCCTGCCACGGGATGCCCACAAGGAAAGCCGACGTGCTGCATGAGCCTGTGTCAAGTGGGCTGTGACCCATGGAGTGGGGGGGAAACACCAGAGAGTGCACAGCAGTCAGTGATGCAGCAGGAGACCCAGCGGGAAACATGTTGCAGGGAAAGAGCGTGGCCAGGATGGCAATGAAGAGGCAAGGGGTGGTGCGGAAGGCTCAGGCGCACTAGAGGTAAAAGGCCAGTGCTTAGCATACATCAAGGGAGTGTAGGAATTTGGGGTAAAGGCATAGGGAGACCCTGTCATGGTGAAAGGTGGGTCTGTCATCACGACTGTCAGTTTGTTGATGCGTTGTGCGGAGGTGTTGATGACCAAGATCACCACCTTCAGAGAGGTGAGCAAGGGAGCAGATGAACAGGGGTTCAAAGGGCAACTTAGTGAGGGTGGGGAGAACAAGGTTGTGGTTCCAGGGTTGGTTTTTCTCACCGAGGTGAAAACATCAAGGAGACCACAGAGGAAGCGAGCAGTAGTTGGATACATGAAAACAGAGAACCCATCCACAGGTAAGAGGAAGGCACTGAGTGCCACTAGGTATATTTGAACAGAAGAGTAAGCGAGGTCTGACCAACTAAGATGGAGACAGCAATCCAAGATCACAGAAAAAAAAAAACAGAGGTCGTGGTGCTGTGCCCAGGCACTCAAGCAGTGCCACTTTGCAAGGTAGCAAGCCCTGGTAGATGGGTACCTACTGTGCATGAGGACCTCGTGCACAGGGGCAGAACACTGGCAAGCTCCATCCAAATACCAGGTCAAGAGGTGAAGAGGGCTGGAATTGGGGTACTGGAGGGGGCTGTGGGCATGAGTGAGGAGATCAAGGAGCAAGGGTAGGGGAATTGGGGGATTAGTGGAGAGATGAAGGAGGTCTGGAAATCAATACTAGCGGGGCCAAGCAGAGGTCCCAAGGAGAACAGTCCCTCAGTCCTGGTGGATTTTGCTTAGGATCTGGGGAAGCAGGAGAATAGGAAGGAAGGTGTAATAGAGCTCCACTGGTCAAGGGAATGAGAAGGGCATCTCCCTGTGAACCAGGACCAAGGGCTCCTCTGGAGCAGAAGAGGGGGAGTTTGTGGTTGGTCAGTGTGGTGAAGAGGTCCCATCGAGGAGTGCCCACTCATGGAAGATGGAGCAGAGAACAGGATTGTGGAGTTCTCATTTCTGGTTTGCATGTAAGGAGTGACTGAGTTGGTCCGCAGGGGAGTTGTTCATGCCCAGAAGGTGTACCTCTTGGAAGCTGATGCTGTGCCAGAAGCACCAGTTCCAAAGGAGGATGGCCTTGGCACAGAGGAAGAGGGATCAGGCTCCACCCTGCTTGTTGACATATACGACTGCTGTCACTTGGACATGGCGATGGTGGAGAAGTGGCAGAAGGTTCAGCAAGCTAAGCAGATGTCACATGGTTCAAGAATGTTGATGTGCATCCTTGCCTCACGGTGTGACCAGAGACCCTGGGCCACGCAACCGTCTAAGTGGCTCTCCAGCACGAGTGAAGCATCGGAGGTGAGAGTAGTGTGAGGCATGGGCAGAGCGAATGGAACTCCTGAGAGAACCATGCTGCCTGAAGGGCCACCTTGGCAACTACCTTGCCCTTGTCTGTAAGACGTTGAAAGTTCTGCTGTTTATCGGGGGCAGGAAGGCTTGAAAGTCCGCAAGTTTTGGGTAGATCAGGAAGTCCATTTGCCAGCATGGTCTGGTAACTGGCACTGCAGAATTGAATGCCCTTGGAGGAACAGACCTTACAGTCAATAAGGTTCAGCTTTTTTGCTGCCCAGTCTAGGGGTGTATGTGGAATGGAGATGTTGCTGGCAAGCATGTTCTGTGGCCACCTGGACTACCAAGGAGTTTGGACGAGAGTGGGAGAACAAGAAGTCTGTACTCTTAGCTGGAATGAAGTTACCTACACTCACCCATTTTCTAGTGGGGGCGCAGGAGGCTGGCGTGTGCCAAACTGCTTGTGCCAGTTGGAGAATGGCATAGTGTATGGGCAAGGCAGTTCAGGAGGGCCCAACAGACAACAGAATGTCTAGGAACTGATCCTGGTGGTCCTGGACATCTTCCACAGGGAGGCTGAGGGCCATCGCCATATGGCAGAAAAGGTCCTGGTATTGGGCATGGTCATCCAGAGGTGAGAATGCAGGTGAGATGATGGCATCATTAGGAGACGAAGAAGCCCCAGCTGGGACAGAGGGAGCTGTCGGCACCAATGGTACAGAGGGTGCTGGAAGACTGGAGGCTTTGTGGGGATCCTCGCAGACAGAAGGATCAGCGGGAGGTGAAGACAGTCAGTGATGTGGGCATGAGGAGAGTCCACAATGGCAGCTCAAGTCCCAGGCAAACCAGTATGGCAAGCACAGGGGTCGCCCAGCATGGTAGGTGAGCCATGAGTTGGCTGCTGGGCTATAGTGAGGCAGATAGGGTTGGCAGCGGGGATCCACGCTGTAGGAGTGAGCCGGCGAGAAGGCTGTGTCCTGTTCAGAAGACCAGTCTGACTACGAAGAGGGATCGGGTAGAGGCGGGGCTGTTGGTGTCAGAGGAGATGTCAGTGTGGGGTGGAGAAATGGAGGGCGATCCATGAGGAAAAGTTCTGTGGCCAGAGACAGAAAGCCAAGGACTACTGGCTGTGCAGAATGCTGAGGAGAGCCAGAGAAGGGCAGCAGCTGTTCGGCTGTCGGTGCTGTAGGGGAACAAGCGTCCTGCAGCGTGCAGGACCAGGTGGGACAGACCAGACGGTTTCGATGGTGTGGATGGCACTGGAGGTGATGGTGGCAGGACTGTCACCACAGCTGAGAGGCGGTGCCAGCGGAGCACAATGCTTCCTCTTATACTCCGAATGAGGCTTCAGCGGAGTGGGAACCTCAGAGTTGACATGAGACTTCTCACCTGACCTGGTGCGGCTCGGGGAGGTAACACTGCATTTAGCGGCTGTCCTCATTGGGAATCTGTCCTTATGCCCATGAGTGTGCATCCCACGCAATGGGATTTGGGTGGAGGTGGCAGCGCTGCTGATGCTGCGTGGGAAGAGTAGAGTAAAGCGCCGGCAATTGCTCTTGGTTTTACCAATATTTTTTTTTTTTTATTCATCTGTGAAGAAAAAAGTATATCCTAGGAACAAATGGCTACATCTCCCATCTTAGCACTAGAGGTACTGGGAAAACTTCATTTCATAATCTGTATTTTGGACCCATGTCCTGCTTGGCAGGTGAAGGCCAGTGGGAAAGTCCATTGCTGATGATCAATTCCTCATTTAAGGAGCAGTAGAGGTTTGCTGGCTAGTATTGGTTCTGCTTGAGAAACATCTCAACACAGACAATCTGGCCAATTCCTTACTTGCGGCAAGTCTTCCTTTTACAAGTGAGACAACACTTCTTACAATGAAGCATAGGAAAAAAAAATTCTTGTTAGGTGGGTAGGAGAAGAGAGGAGTCAGTGAATTTGAGCATCATCAGCAGTAAGCTTCTCTTATCAAGCTAGCTACATATGCAGATAAGTGCCTCTCTTGACATCATCAACTATTTAACAAGCTGTATTTCAAAACTGCTAAAATTTAGGATGCTATACTGTATTTTTCAGTTTGTTCAACAAGTGTAAGTAAAATATGCACTAGTATTGCAGTTACAAATCTGAGGCCTGATCCCAAGCCCAGTGAAGTTAACGAAAGTCTTCCCACAGACCTTAATGGTCCTTGGATCAAGAAGCATGATCTTGAAGGATAATCATGCAGAAAGAACAGCAATTACTGTGGGTTTTTGTACTTGGTCATTGTTTTATTTATTTATGTATGTTACAACTGATATTTCTCAGGACAGTTGCTCACAAAGATAATAGAACTATCTTCCTTACACTAAATTCGGTATTCTGTACTTGTATGTTAACTATCTAGTCCAGCCCCTTGCACTGAGGCAGGACCAACTACAGGCAGGTATTTGTCTAACCTGATCTTAAAAGCCTCCACTTATGGGGGATTCCACCCTTGGAAGCTTATTGCAGTGTATAACTAACCTTATAGTCAGACAGTTTTTCCTAATATCTAACCTAAACCTCTTTTGCTGCCGACTAAGCCCCTTACCTCTTGTCCTTAACATATTAATTATTAGGTGTACTCTCAGTCTTCTTTTTGTAATACTTCACACCCAGTTTTTTTAACCTATCCTCACAGGTCAGATTTTCTCAACCTTTTTATCACTGTTGCTCTCCATTGGACTCTCTCCAATGTGTCCATATCTTTCCTAAAGTGTAGCACCCTGGATTGGGCACAGTACTCCAGCTGAGGCTCACGAGTGCTGAGTACAGCAGGACAACTACCTCCCAAGTTTTACACGACAGTCCTGTAATTCTCTGCAGAATATTAGCCTTTTTCACAGCTATATCACATTGTTCACTCATCCTCAATATTTGATCCACTATAACCCTGAGATCCTTTTCTGCCGTACTAACACCTAGCCAGTTATTCTCCATTTTGTAGTTGTGCATTTGATTTTTCCTTCTTAAGTGTAGTACTTTGCACTTTTCGTTACTGAATTTCATTTTGTTGATTTCATACCAATTCTCCAATTTGTGAAAGCCTTTTTGAATTCTAATCCTGTCCTTCAAGGTGCTAGTCACTACTCCTCCAGTGTGGTGTCATCTGCAAATTTTATAAGTGGATTCTATACTCCATTACCCAAGTCATTAGTGAAAATACTGAATAGTACTAGACCCAGGACTGACCCCTATAGGACTACACTAGCTACATCCTCACAGTTCGACAGCAATCTATTGATAGCTACTCTGAGTACAGTTTTTCAACCACTTATGCACCCATCTTATAGTAATTTCATCAAAACCACATTTCCCTGCTTTGCTTATGAAAATGTCATATGGTACTGTATCTACTGCTTCCCCCCATCCAATATCGCCAGCAGTCCTGTTAAGGACGGAAAATAGGTTGCTTGGCATGATTTGTTCTTGATAAATCCATGTTGGCTATTACTTATTACCCATATCCTCTAGGTGCTTACACATTGATTAATACTTTAGATATTAAATACTGTATATTCCATTGCAAATAGCCTATTACATCATTCTATAGCAATCCTTCCCAATGTTCTTGGTTTCATAACACAGAACATGAATATCTACAACACAAACCTGCTTAATGAGGACCAACTGTAACATCGACAGAAATGCTAACCACCACCATTTAAAAAAAACAGATCTATACAAAACAAAAACTACGTCTACTGAGGCAGAAAATTCAGAAGCGCAGGTTCCAGGAACAAAATCCACATAATACCAGGGAAAGTCAGAGAGCAAGAATTAGCCTCTATATTAATCTGAAGGGACTAATGTGAACTCAGCATTATAGTTTGTAATTTAAATGCACAATAGGTAAGAGAAATTGTACTTCAATCCCTTGTACATATGTAGTATATTTTACAAACATCTGACATTTCATATTGCTTTTCTTTCTGAGGAATCCCAATGAACCTTACAAATTAATATGCAAACCATACATAGAATGCTTCATTCACTATACAAAAGCAGTTAAAATTCTGATGCCTGTATCCCAGAGTTATCAGTTAAGAGCAACAGCCCCACAAAACAGCTTAGAATAGATGTGAGGAAGAATGCTGCATTCAAATGAAACTGCAGGAAGAATTTTAGGTTAACCACACAACCCATGAAGTTGGAATCTGGCCAGGACACCTGAATTAAACACATCTACTCTTATGAATAGATACTCAGCGGACTGTTGGAGTAACCATAATCTTGGCTTTACATCTTATCAAGAAGATAGGTTCCCAAGCCACAGTGCCCACTGCACCATGGGGCATTAGTTCAGCAGCAGGGTGGAAAAACGTCAACGATTTAAAAAAATTAAAAAAAAAAAAAAAATTAAAAAAAACCAGATTTTTTTATTTAAATCGAATTTTTTTGATAAAATGCTTTTTGAGGAAAAAACCTATCTAAAGATAGTTTTAATTAAGATCCATTATAGCTCAAAGATATTTCATCATGGAATAAAGATTACAAATTCTAATTCTATAGTATGAGACAATATATTCACGTAATGTTTAAGAAAAGGTTTGTAAATGAGTTCTAACAGTTCATGGATTAGGGACCCAATCTTACGGGATTCCAGGGGCTTCTGTATATATTATTTAGGTTAATCTTTCTATCTACCCAATGGGACTTAATGCTCAGTCTAGAAGATACCATCGGAGATGCTTAGTTTCGCAGTTCTCAAACTGTGGATTTGTGTCTCCAGAGGTAACATGCTTGTTAACAGCAAAAATGTTGTTAATATTATATAGAGAGAGAGAGAGAGAGAGAGAGAGAGAGAGAAATAACAGACCTCAACCCTACTGTCCCCCCATTAATTTTGTACACAGCGTCAATCTCTTTACCTTCTCTAAACTGCAAAGTTTCAAAAGTTCAATGAATAGGAGATTGTTGGGAGTGGAATAGATCTGGACAAGGAGAAGAAGTCTGGAGATAAATGTCTGAGGGAGGGATAAACAGTAGAAACAAAGTGAACGTTTGACTTAGCATATGGGTGCTAAGAGTTAGCGGATGTGATTTGAGAGCCATTGGCCATATTCTCTGAAACTCATGCGGATAGGGAGGTCCAGGATGACTGGAAAAGGGCTACCGTAGTGCCCATCTTTAAAAAAAGGGAAGTAGAGGATCCAGGGAACTGCAGGCCAGTCAGCCTCACTTGTCCTTTAAATCGGCTTTCTGTACTCATTGACTGGAAGATAGTTATGTAATGCCAATTATTTTAAAAGGGCTCTAGAGGGGATCCTGGCATTACAGACCAGTAAGTCTAACGTCAATACCAGGCAAATTAGTTGAAACAATCGTAAAGATCAAATTGTCAGACACATAGAAGAACATAAATTGGTGGGGCCAAAGTCAACATGATTTCTGTAAAGGGAAGTCATGGTCTAACTAATCTATTAAGTTCTTTGAAGGGGTCAACAAACATGTGGACAAGGGGGATCAGTGGACATAGTGTACTTAGATTTCCAGAAAGCCTTCTGAAAAGGTCCCTCACCAAAAGCTCTTATGTAAATTAAGTTGCCACGGGATAAGAGGGAAGTCTTTTCATGGACTGAGAACTGGTTAAAAGACAGGGAACAAAGGACAGGAATTAATGGTAATTCTCAGAATGGAGAGGGGTAACAAGTGGCGTCCCCAAGGTCAATCCTCGACCAATATCTTCAACGTTATTCATAAATGATCTGGAGAAAGGGGTAAAAAAACGATGGGCAAAGTTTGCAATGATACTAAACTGCTCAAGATAGTTAAGATCAAAGCAAGGACTGTGAAGAACTTCAAAAGATCTCACAAAACTAAATGATTGGGCAACAAAATGGCAAATGAAAATTCAGTGTGGATAAATGTAAAGTAATGCACAATGGAAAAAATAACCCCAACTACACATACAATATGATGGGGCTAATTTGTACAACGAATCAGTTAAAAGATCTTGGGAGTCATCATGTATAGTTCTCTGAAGACGTCCACCAGTGTCAGTGGCGGTCAAAAAAGCAAGCAAGATGTTAGGAATCATTTAAAAGGGAAGAAAATAAGACGGAGAGTATCTTATTGCCGTTATATAAAATCCATGGTACGCCCACAGCTTGGAATACTGCGTACAGATGTGGTCTCATCTCAAAAAGAGTATACTGCATTAGAAAAGGTTCAGAGAACGAGCACTAAAATGATTATAGGGTTTGGAAGGGTCCCATATATGAGAGCGGTAAAGAGGCTAGGATTTTTCAACATTGGAAGAGGACCTAGGGGGGACTTGATAGGGTATATAAAATCATGAGTGATGTACAGAAAGTAAATAAGGAAAAGTTATTTACTTGCTCCCATAAAAAGAACTAGGGGCCACCAAATGAAATTAATGGGCAGCAGGTTTAAAACAAATAAAAGGAAGTTCTTCTTCACACAGCGCACAATCAAATTATGGAACTTCTTGCTTGAGGAGGTTGTGAAGGCTAGGACTTACCAGCGTTTAAAAGAGAACTGGATAAATCCATGGAGGTTAAGTTCGTTAATGAATATTAGCCAGGACGGGTAAGGAAGGGTAGAGATGGATGGCAGGAGAGAGATCATTTGATCATTGCCTGTTGGGTTTCACTCCCTCTGGGGCACCTGGCACTGTTGGTAGACAGGATGCTGGGCTAGATGGACCTTTGGTCTGATACAGTACAGCCATTCTTATGTTCTTAAATCATCCCAGCCAGGGCTTTGTCAAGCCTGACCTTAAAAACCTCTAAGAAAGGAGATTCCACCACCTCCCTAGGTAACCCATTCCAGTGCTTCACCATCCTCCTAGTGAACAAGTTTTTCCTAATATGCAACCTAAACCTCCCCCACTGCAACTTGAGACCATTACTAATTGTTCTGTCATCTGGTACCACTGAGAACAGTCTAGATCCATCCTCTTTGGAACCCTCTCTCAGGTAGTTGAAAGCAGCTATCAAATCCCTCTTCATTCTTCTCTTCTGCAGACTAAACAATCCCAGTTCCCTTCCCAGACAAAGCCCTGGCTGGGATGATTTAGTTGGGGATTGGTCCTGCTTTGAGTAGGGCGTTGGACTAGATGACCTCCTGAGGTCCCTTCCAACCCTGATATTCTATGATTCTAACATAAGGTTGCAGTGCTCATTTGATGCACCTCCTAGTCAAAGACTTCAGTGTTCCAGAAATAAAGGCTAATGTAGTTGAAACTGCAAAATATTTCTGTAACAACCACTTTGCAGCAGCGGCTCAACATGCTAAATCTCCCACGAGATGCAAGATTGAACTTGGTAGTGGATTCTTTTGAGCACTATATCAAGAACTGACCTAATCTGATGACAACTTGTGAACAAAATCATGAAAAAATAGATGGCACTGTCATAGTCAAAGTTCTCAACATTGGGCTTAAGAGAAATACAGTAACTACTCACTTACCGTCCTCCCGCTTAACGCTGTTTCGAAGTTACATCGCTGCTCCAGTAGGGAACGTACTCGTCTAAAGTTGTGCAATGCTCCCTTATAACGTCGTTTGGCTGACTTTACAAGGAAGCATTGCATAAGTTCCTCTTCTCTGCCTCCTCCCCTTCGCTTCCTCCCTTCTCCCAGCACTTACCCTGCCACTCAATAGCTGTTTGGTGGCGCTTAGGACTTTCTAGGAGGGAGGGAGGGAGAGAGAGGGGGAAAGCGTCGCTTCTCTGGCCACCGGCTACGCGGCTGCCCCTGCTCCTCCTCAGTCCTCTAGCCCGTGCTCGCAGGGCCCTAGGGCCCTTTAGCCCAGGGCCCTGCAGCCTCTAAAGCCTATGTATTCTGGGTGGCCCTCCCTGCGGGGCGGGGGGAGGGAGAGGGTGCGAGCTCCCAGAACAGCGTCCATGGGGACGATGCCGCGCTGCGCAGAGCCACCTGCACACCCCCTGCACCAAACAGGAGCTGCCCCAGATAAGTGCTCTGCACCTCCTGCCTACCCCAGCCGTAAGCCTCCTCCCACAACCCCACGCTGAGAGCCCTCCCGCACCCTAATTCCCTCCCAGACCCTGCACCTCCACCCTGAGTGCCATCCTGAACCCTAACTCCCTCCCAGACCTTGCACTCACAAAAGCTTATGCTCCAATACTTCTGTTAATCTATAAGGTACCACAGGACTCTGAGGCTTTTTACAGAATACAAAATGTACAGTGCTCATTTTATATTAATTTTATATGACAACCTAATACAAGTACTGTAGTGCAATCTCTTTATAATCAAAGTTGAACTTACAAATGTAGAATTATGTACAAAATATAACTGCAATCAAAAATAAAACAATATAAAACTTCAGAACCTACAAGTCCACTCAGTCCTACTGCAGCCAATCACTCAAACAAGTTTGGTTACAATTTGCAGAAGATAATGCTGCCCACATCTTGTTTACAATGTCACCTGAAAGTGAGAACAGGCTTCTGCATGACACTGTTGTAGCCTAGTAAAGATCCGCCCAATTGACCGTAGATGGCTCTCCAGTCAACCCCTGTACTCTACCCCCAACGAGAAAAGCAAGGTAAGTCAAGACGACGGGAGATTTTCTCCCGTCAACCCCCCGCAGTAGATACCGCAGTAACTCAACATAAGGTACGTCGACTCCAGCTACGTGAGTTGCGTAGCATAGGTCGACTTACCATAGTAGTGTTGACATAGCCTTAGAAATCTCACATTGGTACCTTCTTCGCGTTTTGTCAAATCTGTTGTGAAAGTATTCTTAAAATGAACATGTGCTGGGTCATCATCCAAGACTGCTATGGCATGAAATACATGGCAGAATGTGGATAAATCAGAACAGGAGACATACAAATCTTCGTATTGTCTCATTAAAACATTTTATTTCCAAGACATGGACAACCACCAGTTTAGCCATTTTACACATACATTGTTTTCCATTTCCCTACCCTTTGTCTCAGATTGTAAACTCTTCAGGGCAGGAGCAATGCTTCCTTTTGTTTATAAAGTGCTTAGCATATTGTGGACACTATGGAATCCAGCAGAACAATAATAATTAGAATTACAATACTGGAGAACAGTTTCTACAATCAGCCAATTATGATAAAATGAATCACTCTGAAGGCATTCTCAAGAGAATTAACAGCAAAATTACGGTAGTAGAGGTTATAGTGAAGCACACATTTATAAAAATCTGGGCATTTAGGGCAAATATTTTAAAGGGAATTACAATTTTAGAATGTTATTGAATGAACATACCCATAAACTTGTTAGCATCCAACAGAATGAAGATAAGAAAATTCTTCTTGTAGAAAATTTTATTATTATTTTGTACTGAGGGCCCCCACTGTGCTAGGTACTGTACAGATCGGAAGACAGTCCCCACCCTGAAGAGTTTGCACTCTTTTCTTTGCAAACACATAAAAAGGAAGACACCACAGTATCCTTTTTTCAGTTATATGATTTCTTACCGCTTCTGCCCACCTCAGATAAAAAGATACATTTCAGTATTCAAATTATAACTCCCTGGGATGGGTTAAACTCCACCAAAAGAGCAGCTTACAAGAGATAAAGCTTACATGTCCATTATTTAAAAAACAAAAAAACAAAAAATCCCCCAAAATAACAAAAAGCCAAAGAAAAGTAGTTTATCATATCATCTCTATCCAAATATACTGGTATTGGGAGGAAGCTTATTGAGGTGCACTAGTATGTGTCAAAATTACCACAAAGTAACCTACTAAAAAGTCTAAGTTGAAAGAAGTATTAATTACCATATAATTAAATTCCATACAAACAAATGTAAATAGCTTACCTGGCAAAGACCCTGTCTTTGTTTGCTTTTTCTTTACCATACTGCACAGACTGGACCTCTGTCCTCCCACTGAAAGAAAATTACAACATTGGAAATGTAAAAGAAACTTCTCTACTTAATAAATATAGGCAAACTGTGCCTCCTCAGCTTAAATGCTAAATTACACTCTCAGTTATATCCAAACCATCCCACTGACTTCAGTGGATTTTAACTAAGGGCGGAATTTGGATTTACACATTCAAACCCAAGTTTCTTCTTTCGCCTTAAAATCTGTTTTGTAACACAGAGAGATTTAGTAATATTTATTCCATCTACAGAATAAAGCTCTATCTCCTTTTCCATTTTAATGCAGCCAGAGCAAGCAACCTACATCACATACTTTCACCCTTTGGAGCTACTTTACACTGTGAATCCTCCCTGCCACAAACACTACTAAAACAAAGAGCATGCTCTCTGAATTGCTCCCTACTTCCTTTAAGGAGCCAGTTTTGTTCACTCTTGAACTTCAGATGCACACATGGCAGGACTCTGAGGCAGGTAATTCTGTAGTTAGCAAAATAGATAATATAGCCCTAATCACCACCCTAGAACAGGAAGAACTGCAACTAACTACTAATAAATAGAGAAATTCAGGTAGTAAAATTAGTTCTATGAATGACCAAAACAGGACATCTTGCGAGTTTAAAAAAAAAATACCACAACAAAACAGAAAAACATTGCTTCATGAGTCAGATAACTGTTTACTCTGACACTTGTAAGTGCTACTAAATGGGCCTTTTAAAAGCCTATGCCTATAAAAGAACAGGAAGTTAGTTACTTGCCACAGTTAGCATTTTTGTCAAAGGTATCTGGTGACAATAGATCATCAACTTGTGAATCATATTTCTATTATGAATATGGGTCAAATTTTTGCATAGCTTGAAGGTCTTAACTATTGCTCTGCCTCATCATTAGAGGAGTACATCTGCCTCAGTTACCCAATGGACAGTAACTTCCCTGCCTCTATTCCTTAAAAACAATTAAACAAAATAATTACACAGAACTCTGTGTTCAAAGCACCCCCTCCTTGTGCAGACTTCAATGCCCCTCCCTGTATAGCCCCTCATATGGTTATATAAGGACTATACCGTCCCAACCTCCTACTCACCTCCTGCAGCTAGAGTTGGAGCTCTTAGCGTGATCTTTCCTTATACTTGTCTTCACAGCTCTTTGTGACTTTCTTTGTATATAATTTTAGTTTGTACCATTAGTTAGCAGTTAGGTAGTTTCTTCCAGTGGGATGCCCTTGTAATGGGTTTGGTCACAGAGACCCCCTTGGGACTGTCACCTGACGTGCTGGAATTACCTCTGAGCCCGTTTTCCCATATGCACAGCTGTTTGCTCCCCAGGTATTAATCACTTACTCTGGGTTTATTAATAAACAAAAGTGATTTTATTAAGTATAAAAAGTAGGATTTAAGTGGTTTCAAGTAATAACAGACAGAACAAAATAAGTTACCAAGCAAAATAAAGCAAAACACACAAGTCTAAGCCTAATACATTAAGAAACTGAATACAAGTAAACCTCACCCTCAGAGATGTTCCAATAAGCTTCTTTCAAGACTAGACCTAGTCTGGGCCCAATCCTTTCCCCTGGTACAATTCTTTGTTAGTTCCAGCAGACATCTTAGGTGGAAAGCAGGGGTGTTCTCATGACTCCAGTCCCCTTTGTTCTGTTCCACCCCTTTTTATAGCTTTTTGCACAAGGCAGGAATCTTTTTCTCTCTGGGTCCCCACAATCTCCTTCTAATGGCAAGGTAACACATTTTGGATGGATTCCAGTATCCTGTGACATGGTCACATGTCCTGTGAGACCCCAGCCTTCATTCTTCCAGGGCTGGCCTGCACACCCAGGAAGGTTCGCAAGTAAACAGAGCCATTTTGTTGGTCATGCATTTGGTGGAGATTTTGTAGGTGTTGGTCTCTGTCTGAGGGGTTAGAGCAGATGCGGTTGTACCTCAGAGGTACCTACAAAATCTCCACCAAGCATTCTCAAACTACAATACCCGCACGAGGAAATTAGGAAACAGATCAACAGAGCCAGACGTGTACCCAGAAGCCTCCTACTGCAAGACAAACCCAAGAAAGAAACCAAAGGACTCCACTGGCCATCACATACAGCCCCCAGCTAAAACCCCTCCAACGCATCATCAGGGATCTACAACCCATCCTGGACAATGATCCCACACTTTCACAGGTCTTGGGTGGCAGGCCAATCCTTGCCCACAGACAACCTGCCAACCTGAAACGTATTCTCACCAGCAACTGCACACCGCACCACAGTAACTCTACCTCAGGAACCAATCCATGCAACAAACCTCGATGCCAACTCTGCCCACATATCTACACCAGCGACACCATCACAGGACCTAACCAGATCAGCCATACCATCACTGGTTCATTCACCTGCACGTCCACCAATGTAATATACGCCATCATATGCCAGGAATGCCCCTCTGCTATGTACATCGGCCAAACTGGACAGTCACTACGGAAAAGGATAAATGGACACAAATCAGATATCAGGAATGGCAATATGCAAAAACCTGTAGGAGAGCACTTCAACCTCCCTGGCCACACTGTAGCAGACCTTAAGGTGGCCATCCTGCAGCAAAAAACTTCAGGACCAGACTTCAAAGAGAAACTGCTGAGCTTCAGTTCATCTGCAAATTTGACACCATCAGCTCTGGACTAAACAAAGACTGTGAATGGCTTGCCAATTACAGAACCAGTTTCTCCTCCCTTGGTTTTCACACCTCTACTGCTAGAACAGAGGCCCCATCCTCCCTGATTGAACTAACCTCGTTAGCTCTAGCTTGCTTGCTAGCATATATATACCTACCCCTGGAAATTTCCACTACCTGCGTCTGACAAAGTGGGTATTCACCCACGAAAGCTCACACTCCAAAACGTCTGTTAGTCTATAAGGTGCCACAGGATTCTCTGCTGCTTTTACAAACTTTGTAATGATACCTTACAAGAGACCTTTTGCATAGAGCATATTCCAGTTACATTATATTCACACTCAAACATATTTCCATAAAACATTATGGAGTGCAACGTCACAGCCCTCATCGGAGTTTAATCATTGCCCTTCTTCTAGGGCAGCTCTCCCCCAAAATGATTCCCACACTACATGCTTACTGCGTCTCAGGGAAGGGCACATAAAAAAGGTGCTCTAGTTGTAAGTCCTTTAAAAAGAGGGCAAGGTGGCTAGATACTTATGATAAAAGCAGCACCTTCTCGAGCAGGCAATGAGACCTGCCTCGGCATTTGAGGACTGCTGTGGACTGTCGGGCCCTGCAAAGTGTGCCTGAGCCAGTACAGACAGGTACTTCTCGAATGAGCTCAGATTACTCGCTCAGAAGGAAGACAGACTGCTTCCCTTCGTCAGGCTCCCTGAGAAAAAGAACCTACAAAACAGGCTGAAGCTGTTCCGGAAGTCAGAGAGACTCGTTTTCTCCATCTAAGAGAAGGGCTGATTAGCACCAGTAGTCTCCTCATATGTGGGTTAGAATGGGGCCATCAGCATGCTCTCTGGTACCGAGGTGAGATCAGGGGGAATCCGTACCATTGACTCCAATACCTTTGACAGTGGCACTGTCAGTTTCCACTCTGACTGCATATCAGGAAGCCGCAGATTTGCTGTGCCTGCCTGTCCCTGACTCAGTGCTTATTCCGGACCATCTGACTACAGTGACATCATCCTCAGGAAACCACGGATTGGTGGCACACTTATTCCAATACAGTCATCTACATTGCAGTTATTGTAGACTTATCACTCAGCATCAAGGGCATCCACCTGGATGGAATCTTAAGTACTGGTGCTGACTACAATAAAAAGTCTACATCTACTGGCCCATGAGCGCCTTCGTTTTCAGTAACTATGCCTCTTCCTTCGAGGCCCAGTATGAGTTTGAGGCTGGTACCAATATTAAAGGATTGTTCCTTAGGTACTGATTGCACCGTGGGGTTGGGCCATGGATGACACTGGATGCTTGGTGGCCCCATTAGGAGTGTCCCCACTGCCACCATTAAGCTTTTTGGAGAGATCCTCACAGTCAAGCTCAGAGGCATCTCCCTCCCCTTCTCCATCTCACAGGTTATTGAGACACAGCAGGAAACATAGTGGGTACTAGGACTGGTAACTTTCCAACAGTAGACACTAGCAACCATGGACTACTACCTATTGGCTGCCAATTCCTCATCCTTATCCACAAGGACCTCAGTGGAATCCCTGGGAAGTCCCTCATTTGGCAAAGTCCCAGTTCTCTGCTCACTCTAGGACGAGATCACCTGTACCTCCAGTAGACTCCCTGCATGAACTACAGTCCTGCAGCCCCCAACAGAGGGGGCTCACTCTGTGTTAGAGCAGCTTGAAGCTTTACAGCAGTCAGATGTCATTCATCAAGGGATTCCATTTGTACCAACTGCATCTTCCTCCTTGTCACCAGATGACACAGCAGTACTTGAGTACTCATCTCCAGTACCAGAGGATTTCAGATTGTATCAGGATCTGCTCAGATGCATGGCATCGGTCTAAAGTATTCAGGCCAAGTTTGTGCAGTAAACATCCATAAATTGGTGGAGATCCTCCAACATTTTGTTCCTGGAAGAGTTGCTCTCACTATAAATTAAGCAATACTATAGCACCTAAGTCCCTAGGAAATAAATCTTCATTAACACCCACTGATAAAAGACACTATGTGCCACTGAAGGGCTTCAAATTTATTTTCTGTCATCTAGCTCCAAATTTCCCTGTTGTGATAGCAGCAAATGAGAGAGAGTGAGACAGGGAAGATATAAATCTATGCCAAAGGAAAGAGTCCAAAAGGCTAGATTTATTGCAGAGAAAGATCTACTCAACTTCCTCTTTACAATGTGTATTGCAAACCAGCAAGTTGTATTATCAAAATACGATTTTGTGAACTGTTTAAATCTGTGGAAAAGTTACCAGAATTCTTCAGGGAGGAATTCAAAGTCTTTGTTATGGAAGGCAGTTTAGTGGTGAAGATATCCTTACAGTCAACTCTGGATATAGTGGATGCTTTCTCCAGACTCATGGGCTCAGTTGTAAGGATGTGAAGAATCCCATGGTTTTGTAACCATGCATAGCTCCTGAGATCCAACAAAACACAGAAGACTTGCTGTTTCATGGTCATCTCCTATTCTCAGAGACAACTGATGAAACATTACATTATTTCAAGGACTTCTGGGCCCCACTATGCTCATTGGGGATGTAGACTCAGGCTGTAAAGATACACCATTTTGGGAATCAACAGCAGCAGTATTCTCAGTGACATTTCTGTCCGTCTTGTGAGGCACAAGATTTCCCCAGAAAGAGGAACAAATCATAGAGGAAGAAACCTTTTATGTCTGATTTTAGCCAAATGGCTTTACTCTTCCATCTTTGACTAGACAGTCAGCTTGACTGGTGTTTCAAGAGCAGCACCTCAATTGTCACTGTCCTTTCAACAGCTCAGCTATTTGAGATAGGCTATCTTGCTTCTGCAGTGCTTGCAAGACAATAACTACAGACAGTACTTTGGAACTGAGTTACACATGACATTCTTTCCACACTCACATCCTTTCTACACTCACATCCTGCTATCCCAGAACTCTGCAGGGACCCCTCCCACCAGTCACTGCTGTTACAGCAGGTACAAACCCTCTGTATCTCAGGGTCACAGAGGAGGTTCCTCAACAAACACATCAAGTACATAAGATTCCTCATGGTTACACTGGCTACAATACTTCCCACTCTGAATCACAGTGACTGGTTTGCTGCTCCCAATCTCTAAGATGCTTATTTTCATGTGGCAATCTTCCAAAGCCAGAGGAAGTTCCTTGCTGCTGGTCATATCTAACAGTACATAGTTCTTCCCTTTTGGCCTGTCATCAACTCCATACATCTTTACCAATGTGTGACAGTGATGGCAGCCTCTCTCACAAGGAGAGTAGTTCATATCTTCCTGTACCTGGATGATTGGCTACTGAAGGTATGTATAAATTGCAATTTTATAGTCCCGCAGTCCTACCCCGCAAGTCCAAGTCAGCTGAGACAAACCAGCCATGGCTGTTTCACTGAAGTGTAGACATATCCTGGCTCATCCAGGGAACAGGTCTTCAGTCATCTCAGGCTCACAGTAAACCTTTTTGATGGACTGGGTCTGATCTTAAAAAGGGGCTGTCATAAGTAGATAGGTAAGGTAAGGGTTAATTTTCTTTTGCCTGTAAAGGGGAACCAAACACCTGACCAGAGGACCAATCAGAGAACTGGAGTGTTTAAAAGTCAGGGGCGGGAATTTGTATAGTCAGGGTCTTTGTTGTTTCCTCGGCTATGAGTAAACAAGCTTTTCTTCTAACTCCATCTTATCTCAAATATTCTACTAAAAGTCTGTGAGTACAAAGGGAAACAAAGTAATTCGGCTATGAGGAGCTTTGTGTTGTATTTACAGATGTGGATTGCTGGGTCTTTGTTGTTTCCTCGGCTATGAGTAAACAAGCTTTTCTTCTAACTCCATCTTATCTCAAATATTCTACTAAAAGTCTGTGAGTACAAAGGGAAACAAAGTAATTCGGCTATGAGGAGCTTTGTGTTGTATTTACAGATGTGGATTGCTGGGTCTTTGTTGCTTCCTCGGCTGTGAGGGACAAGCTATCTTGCTGATTCCAATCTTCTTCTCATTCTACTAAGGGGCAGTGAGTACAAAACGGGAACAAAGTAAAATCGGCTATGATATGCTTTGCTTTGTACTTACTGTGTGTGATTGCTGGTCTATTTAAATTGGCTATTTTTTAAATCAGACTGGGTTATTCAGATTTTCTTAAGTAGGAGCCTGTATAAATGTTTATGCAAGTTATTAGTCTGTATTGTCTCTTTTTCTATATAAAGCTTTCTTTTTCAAGACTTGTGGAAGATTCTTTTTCTAGTAAGGCAAAGCCAAGCTGTTGGTATTTTGCATCTCAATTGTCCTGAGGGAATAGAACGCTTATCTCTTGGGAAGCAGAAAAACAGGTTTCTTGGTACGCGCAAGCTAGACCAGGAGGAAGCCTGGGAAGGAGGGGGGAAGGGGTTATCTCTCCTGCTTCTGAGACTCCAAGGGATTGGGAATCTGGGGGTCCCCCCAAGGAAGGGTTGGGGACACCAGAGAGAGGAAAGGGGGGTCAGGCCCTATCAATTCCTGACCTGGTGGCAGCCTATCAGATCTAAGCTGGAGATTAAGCTTAGAGGACTTCATGCTAGTACCTCATATTTGAACTCTAAGGTTCAAATCGAGGAATTATACTATGACAGGGGCAAATCAACTTTGAAGTCAACTACAAAAATCAAGTTCATTGGGACCCTGATAGACTATGAATCCGTAGTCTCTCTCCCGTCCAAACAGTTTCAGACAATTCGGCAACTTTGTCAGAATCTCCATTTGCGCTCTTCGACCATGATCTGGGCATGCCTGAAGTTAGTGTGCCATCTGGCCGCATGCATGTATTTAGTGCAACATGTGAGACTGTACCTGTGTCTTCCTTCAGTAGTGGCTGAAATTAGTCTATTGTCTTTATTTCCAAGCCTCTGGACACTCCTGTCCAGGTGCCCCCAGACACACTGCACTCTTTACAGTGGTGGATAGAATACAATGTGTCAGGGTGTCCCCTCTGCCTGCCCTTCACCAATCAACACAGTAGTTACCAATGCCTATACAATAGATTGGGAAGCACATCTGGGAACGTTAAAAATTCAGGGTTTGTGGTCAGAAGAGGAAGTTTCGTGTCGCATCAACCTGCTGGAACTTTTGAGCAATATACAATGCCTTTTGGGATCACATCTGAGGAACAATGACTCATTTTCACAGACAATACAATTACAATATATTGCATGAAAAAGCAGGGAGGTGGCTAATCTAATAAAGTTCTGGGACCTCTGCATTGAGGAATATATTGTATCCACAGTGGCTCACTTTCCAGGCTCTCAGAACACCTAGCTGATCACTTCAGCAGGTCTTTTTTGAACACTCATAGGTGGTCCCTAAAGAATGGTATGCTGAAGTCCAGTTTCTGGCAGTGGGGCATCCATTCCACAGACTTGTTTGCAACAAAGGACAACAGATAACGTCATCAATTCTGTTCTGAAGCAGGACTTTATCAAAGGGACTTCTACAAACTGCTAAGAGGCGCTTCCTCCTGGCCACTCTTGGAATTAGTCTTTCAGCCTGGCAACCTCATCTCATGGTTCCTCGTCCTGTTGTCCCGCTCTTTGACCCCCTTCTTGCTCCTCAGGAGCTGCCACACCTTGCCTTGACTTAGTCCTCTGGCCAAGTCACAAGAATCTCCCCCTTCCGGGGTACTATCACAGTCTTCCACGCTGTCTCAGGCAGTCCTTAACTCTACTGCCCTGAGTGAGCCACTCTCTCAATAGCTACAACAAATAGACCTGGACAGCCTTAAAGTTCACTGCCCTGATTGTGCCACTCATTCAGTGGCTGCAGGGGAACCCAGGCCCACCCTCTACTCTGGATTCCAGTCCAGGGGCCCAATCTCCAGCAGCCAAGATCTGTACTAACTCAAACTTTCCTGCCACACCCTGGACTACTTCTTATCTTGCCTATCCCAGGCTCTCATTCTTCACCCTTCTAGCTAAATCCCTATCTCCCAGTTCTGCTAGACAAACCCTTCCTCTTGGGTCCAAACACTTTGCTTCCTTGTCCCATGAAGAGTGTCTGCAGCCCTCCCCCTCTTAGCCCCCTTTCTGATATCAGCCCCCTGGTTTTATTGAAGCCCCTCCTGTTACTGCACAGGTGAGCTTCCCTTAATTAGGGCTCTCCTCACCCTAATATCCACCAGCTTGCAGCCTACTACGTTAATTGGTCCATCTGGCCTAGATTAACCCTTTCAAGGCAAGCATGGAGAGCACATCCCATCACAGTCTCTTACCGATACCATCCGTCTGAACTGGGAAGGGAATCAGATGTATGCCTTCCTCCAATCTCTCTGCTATTACTTTTGGAAAGTACATCAGGAGCAGAAAGTCTATTAAAAACCTGTGGGGCCACTGGATGATCAAGATGACAAAGAAGCACTCCAGAATGATAAGGTTATTATGGTGAAACTAAATGACTTCTTTGCATCGGTCTTCATGGTTGAGGATGTAAGGGAAATTATAGGAATTCCACAACCTCCTTAGGCAATTTATTCCAGTGCTTAACCAGTCCCTGACCATTAGGAAGTTCTTCCTAATGTTCAACTTAAACCACCCAATTGCAATTTAAGTCCATTGCTTCTTGTCCTATTCTCAGAACTGGAGGAGAAATGTTTTTCTCCCTCCTCCTTGTAACAACCTTTTATGTACTTGTAAACTGTTGTCTCTTCTTCTCAGTCTTCTCTTCTCAAGACTAAACAAACTTGTTTTTTCAATCTTCCCTCTTAGGTCATGTTTTCTAGACCTTCAATTATTTTTGTTGCTCTTCTCTGGACCTTCTCCAATTTGTCCACATCTTTCATGAAATGCGGTGCCCAGAACTGGACACAATACTCTAGCTGAGATCTAATCAGTGCCGAGTAGAGTGAAAGAATTACTTATTGTGTCTTATTATAACATTCCTCCTTATACAGCTCAGAATTATGTTTTCTTTTTTTTTTTTTTCTTGCAACAGTGTTACACTGTTGACTCGTATTTAGCGTGTAATCCACTCTGATCCCTAAATCCCTTACTACAGTACTCCCTCCCAGGTAGTCATTTCTCATTTTGTATGTATGCAACTGATTCTGCATTTGTCCTTATTGAAATTCATCCTATTTACTTTAGACCATTTCTCCAGTTTGTCCAGATCATTTTGAATTTTAATTCTATCCTCCAAAGCATTTGCAACACCTCCCAGTTTTGTATCATCCGCAAACTTTATAAGTATACTCTCTATGCCATTATTTAAATCACTGAAGACACCGAACAGAACCAGGAACACAACTGATCCCTGTGAGACCCCACTCGATATGACCTTCCTGCTTGACTGTGAACCATTGATAATTACTTTCTGGGAATGGTTTTCCAATCAGATATGCAACCACCTTATAGTAGCTCCATCTAGGTTGTATTTTCCTAGTTTGTTTGAGAAAGTCATGCAAAACAGTATCAAAAGCCTTAATAAAGTCAAGATATATCACATCTACCACTTCCCTGCTATTCACAAGGCTTGTTTCCTTGTCAAAGAAAGCTATTAGGTTGGTTTGACAGAATTTGTTCTTGACAAATCCGTGCTGACTGTTATGTATCACCTTATTATCTTCTAGGTGTTTGAAATTGATTAATTACTTGCTCCATTATCTCTCCAGGAACTGAAGTTAAGCTGACTGGTCTGTAATTACCCAGTTTATCCTTATTTCCTCTTTTATACATGGGCACTATATTTGCCCTTTTTCAGTCCTCAGGAAGACTTCCATGACTTTTCAAAGATGATGGCTAATGGCTCAGATATCTCTTCAGCCAGCTCCTTGAGTATTCTAGGATTATTCATCAGGCCCTGGTGACCTGAAGACATCTAACTTGTCTAAGTAATTTTTAACTTGTTCTTTCCCTGTTTTACCCTCAGATCCTACCTTATTTTCACTGGTATTCACTATGTTTAACATTGAATCACTACTAACTTTTTTGGCAAAAACTGACACAAAAAAGTCATAAAACACTTCTGTCATTTCCACATTTTCAGTTATTGGTTTTTCCCCCCACATTGAGTAACAGGCCTAGCCTGAAATGTAGGGCTGAAAAGGACCTTGATATATCACCCAGTTCAGTTCCCTGTGATGTGGCACAACCAAGTAAATCTAGATCATCCCTGACAGGCGTTTGTCTCATCTGTTTTTAAAAACTTCCAATGATGGGGATTCCATAACCTCCTTTGGAAGCCTACTCCAGAACTTAACTACCCTTATAATTAGAAAGTTTTTCATAACATATAACCTAAATCTCCCTTTCTGCAGATCAAGCCCATTACTTCTTGTCTTAACTTCACACCCCAGAATGGTATCAGCCATTATCGCAGCCAACAATTACTTACCAGTACCGGAACTTTGAACCCAAAGTAAAATAATGTGCAAAAAAGTTCTTCTGAGGCAGCAGTGGTCTGTCCAATCGGAAGAATGTGTGATGCTCAACACAAGCTTTCCACAAATTCTTACATGCCCGGTAATTCACCATATTGAATCCCAGTAACATTTCTCTAGATTCATGCTAAAAAAGAAAAGTATAATTTGATTTTAGAAAAATTACAATGCTTCTCTATGACGTTTAAGAAATGTATTTAAGATTATTATTGTTCATTATAACACTTGTATTTTCCAAAACAGTACAAAGCATTCTATTTCAGAGTATGTTTGAAGTGCCAATCTAACGACCCCCAAGTTTACACATTTTAAAGCCCTTCTATGAATAACTCTTACACATCACACGATCCATTGTCTACAGCCAAGCTCTAAGATACAACCATATTTGCTCCAATCCCTCAGACAGAGATAAACACCTACAAAATCTCTATCAAGCATTCTTAAAACTACAATACCCACCTGCTGAAGTCAAAAAACAGATTGACAGAGCCAGAAGAGTACCCAGAAGCCACCATACTACAGGACCAGATCCCAACGAAAAGAATAACAGAATGCCACTAGCGCATCCACCTTACAGCCCCCAACTAAACTCTCCAGCGCGATCCTCAAAGATCTACAACCTAATCCTTAAGAATACCCCTCGACTCTCACAGATCTTGGGAGACAGGCCAGTCCTCGCCTTATAGACAGGTCCCAGCCCTGGAAGCAAATACTGCACCAGCAACCGCACACCAAACAACAGAAACCACTAACCCAGAAACCTTATCCTTGCAACAAAGCCGATGCAGCTCTGTATCGACAAGTCTATTCAAAGTGACACCATCATAGACTAACCACATCACCCTCTCAGGGCTCGTTTACGTGCCATCTACCATGTAAATATGCATCATGTGCCAGCAATGCCCCTCTGCCATGTAACATTGGCCAACGGACAGTCTCTACACAAAAGAATAAAGACACAAATCTGACATCAGGAATCAAAACTTCAAAAACCAGTGGAAACCTTCAACCTCTCTAACCACTCAGTGACAGACTTGAAGGTGGCAATTTTGCAACAAAAAAACTTCAAAAACAGACTCCAAAGAGAGACTGCTGAACTCGAATTAATATGCAAATTAGATACAATTAACTCAGGCCTAAACAGAGACTGGGAATGGTTGGGTCATTATACTAATTGAATCAATTTCCCTATGTTAAGTTCTCCTCACACTTTCTATGGGTCATCTTAATTATCACTTCAAAAGTTTTTTTTCTCCTGCTGTCGATAGTTCATCTCAATTGATTAGACTCTTCCTGTTGGTACACATACTTCCACCTTTTCATGTTCTCTGTATGTACAAATATCTCCCGTCTGTCTGTTCCATTCTATAAATCTGAAGAAGTGAGCTGTAGCTTACGAAAGCTCATGCTGAAATAAATTTGTTAGTCTCTAAGATGCCACAAGTACTCCTCTTCTTTTTGTGGATACAGACTAACACGGCTGCTACTCTGAAATCTAACAGTGTGTGTGTTTTAAGTTAATTTTACTAGTTACATTTTATATCCACTTTTTCTCTTTAATGATACTGCTCTCAGTTCAGCAACAGGGTCTCCCTAGGTGTCTAGTGAGCCTGAAGGAATTATCAGCTGAGGAGAAGAGGATGCTGCCAATAGACCATCTCCCAGCTATTATGCTCGGGTGCTGTGACAGAGAAAAAAAAATCCCCAAAACCTTGCTTCCCTGTTCCAAGACTCCAACAAGACTGAGGAAGAAAGTAAGCCTTAGCCCTAATGGTTCAGAGGAAGAGAGGAAATCGGCTGGCAAGCATGCACACATGAGAGTTAAAAGAATGGGAAGACGGTACAGCCATTGTTGATAAACTCAAGGACAGCTGAGATATTCAACTCTGAGTAATTAATACCTTTCTCGTGCTTACTACTAGGAAGAGCAGAGCAAGGGTAGCAGGTGCTGGAAAAGGTTGGCAATTGACGGAGTTGGTTACTAGCCATGGAAGTTAACAAGATATAACCAATGGTAACTTGGCTCTCTCTCAAGCAGAAGGTTGGATTTAGTACATTTCACCTGCCTTTGTTTACTAGTTGCAGCATCCTCCTTCAAAGACACTTGCTGGCTAGTTCCCCCTCCAAGCCACTGAGACTCATCCCTCCTTTACCCTTCTTGGAATATTGGAACAGGTTCATCATGCAGAGGGAAATTAGTGTACAGGACAAAACAAGCAAGGGACCTAACAGTATGCAGTACTCACTAAAGTCTCACATATGGAGAGCTTGCACAATTGGGCCCAAGGGCTGTAAGTGTAAAAATTTTCAGAAGAAGCTACAGGAAAGAAACCATTCCATAGTATGAACTAACTGCGTAAGTGGACAGACCTTGTAGAGTACAGCTATATCACTGGTCACCAACAACTCTCATGATAAGATCCTACAGTACACCTATTCCCTCTCTCTCTCTACAGCCCTATTTTCCTTCTCTAATAAGCACTTCCCATATCATCTCCTATACCTGGAATATCTTCTTTAATAATGTGCATTACATACACCTCCCCACCTTCTCAGTCTACTTAATTATTCCGCAATCAGTGGTCCACAGATTTCCTTTAAAAAATAAACAAGAACCATAAACAACAACCTAATCTGACATGTTAATTGTACTATATTACCTTATTCTTGGTATTAATACGAGGTTACTTACCTGGAACTAACTGGAGGTTCTTCGAGATGTGTGGTCCCTATCTGTATTCCACAAGGGTTATGTGCATGTGCCATGTACCCGGAGCCTGAGCTTTTCAAAGCACTATTGCTCGGTGGTGTACACGAGCCCTTGTATTGCTTTGCAGTTTCACCCAAGGTGATAAAGAGTGGGGCAGCCCGGCCATGTCTCCATTTCCTTCTCCACTGCAGACCTACATAGCCACAGCAGACAGGAAAGAGGGTGGGACTGAAATACAGATCAGGACCACACATCTTAAAGAACCTCATTACAAGTAACCAGCCTTCTTCTCTTCTTCAAGTGACGGTCCCTATTGTATTCCAAAGAGGGTGATTGACAAGCAGTACCTTGAGAGGCAGAGGGTGCAAGGAAGAAGGCTGAACCGTAGAATGGGGGACCACTGTGCCGAATGAAGTATACATTGCAGAATCATGTACCAGAGCACAGTGAGAGGAAAAGGTGTGTTCTGAACTCCATGTGGCCACCTTACATATGTCCACAAGGGGCACGTTGTGTAACACAGCTGTTGATGCTTGCACTCTCGTGGAATGGGCTCATATCTCATCTGGTGGGGAGAGCCCTGACAAGTGATGGCAGCGCATAATGCACCCTGAGACCCACTTACAGATTGTCTGGGTGGAAATGGCCTGCCCTTTAATTCTCTCCACTATGGTAACAAATAGTTTGGGTGACTTCCGGGTGACTTCCGGATTGGCTTTGTAGATAAAAGGCCAGGGACCTACATGCATTGAGGGAATGAAGCTGCCATTCCTCATTCAAGGCATGTGGTTTTGGAAAGAAGGTAGGTGGATGTATGGGTTAGTTGAGGTGGAATTGTGAAACTACCTTTGGCAGAAACTTGGGATGCAGTCATAGTGACATCCTGTCCTTATGGAACATGGTAAAAAAGGGGGGGGGGGGGGTTCCATCATAGCTCCCAGCTCACCAACCATTCTTGCTGAGGTAATGGCAACAAGGAAAGCGACCTTAATGGAGAGCCCAGAGAGACAGTGCAGGCGGCCAAAGGATGGATAAAAATTGACTGATCTGCCACAGAAGGATGGAAGGCACTAATGGTGGCTGCATGCATTTTGAAAGAGCTGAGAGCAAGTCCCAAGACATTCACATGGAGGAGATATGGGATTCCCACAGATTCAGGGGCAAGACCTTGCTGTTGGGCCCAGCAGGTGAAGCGTAGCCATTTGGACTGATAGGATCGCCCTGTGGAGTCCTTTTGGCTACTGGAGAGGATGTCTTGCACTATCAGCATTCTCATGCTAACAGTGGTGTCCATCCAAACACCATGCTGTCAGGTGTAGCATCCATGGATCTAGATGCCTGAGTCTGCTGTTGTGTTGCGTCAGCAGTTCCGGAAATGTCTGGAGTGGGAGTGGAGGTTGTTTTGACATGCAGATAAGAGGAGGGAATCAGAACTGGTGAGGCCAGAATGGAGTGATCAGAATGGCCATCGCTCTCTCCCACTCGAGTTTGTAGAGGACACAGGATAGTGGGGGGGTGGAGGCGTAGTGTGTCCAATATTACCAATCTACAACCAGAGTGTCGCCCAGTGAGTGGGCACTGAGATCCAGAACTATAGTCCCGCCAAGGAGAAGACCTTTCAACTCATGAGGTCCAATCTCTTACCCTCTCTGTCTGCTGGGGTGGACCATGGGTGTTGTTTGGTCTGCTCTGACAAAGCTTCTTCCAAAGAGTTATGTGAAGGGTGTGAAAATAAAAATTCTGACCCTTTGCGAGGGTGGTGGGGACACCGTACCTTTTCTCAGCCTCCTTTGGGGTCGGTGCAGTCATGGCCAGGGTATGCTCTATCATGCATGCCAGATGAAGAATGGCATTATTGCTTGGTACGGCCACCCTTGCCAATGCCAGTATGTGCAGAATGTCTAGTAACTGGCGCTGACTATTCTGCGCCTCTTCCAGTGGCATCTCAAGAACACTGGCTATTCTCCATAGGAGTTCTTGAAACTGACAATAGTCAGCTAGTGGGGAGGAAAAGTGTTGATGACACAGCTGCATCTGGAGACCACAAAGGGAATCTCTCTGGATCCACCGCAACCGTCGGAGACGGGCTGATCTGTGCATTGTCTAATCCCATTTTCGAATATCTATCAGATGAAGGGTTGGACAGTGAAACGGGGAAGTTCTCCCAAGCTGAATTAGACTGTTCCTAAGCTGAATATTTGGGCCTCGTGCTCCAACACAGCCAGCTCAGTTGATCCTGCTGTTGTTGTACTTGTGCCCAAAGAGCCAGATACCAGCTTCTTGGGTATGGCAAAGGAGCAAACTGCAATGGAGCCTCGGAAACCTCAGGCAGCTGTGTTTCCAGAACAGAGGCGGCAGATTGTGCCAAATGTTCTGGTCTTCGGAGTTCTGAGTGAATGGCGATGCTGATGGAGCCATCAGAACAGGATGCATTAGAAAGGTATGGCCAGCAGGAGGCAGATGTAATGCAAGAGATGGAGCCCTCTGCAGAGGTGAGTGCACCAGAACACGTGGAGACCACACTCCTTCCAAGGCTAACAGTTCGTGAGGCCAGGAGCACTTCTGATTTTTCCCCAGAGTCAATGGTATCCTGTTTATTGACGGGACCAGAACTGGTAAAGGGGCGTGGTCTCAGGACTGAAAATTTACAGGACACTGGTGGAGCGGAGCCAGGCGGGATACAGCATCAGGGGATCTGGTGAGCAGTGTGGCCTCTTATCACTCTTGTGTGCCTTGGAGCGTGTAGCTCCTCGGTGGCTTGAAGTCATAGACGATGCAGAGTCCCTCTTGGATTTAGATGAAGACTTCCTGATATGTTTATGTGTATGGTTCCATGGCTCATGGCTAGGCCCCAACATGGAGTCTGTAGCTTTGGTAGCAGCAGATCCGGACAGAGGCTCCACAGTACCACTCTTGGATTGCTCAGATCAACGTACGGGGGATTCTGTGGCCAGGATCCGACTTCAGGACCACAGCTACCTCCATGAAGTGTTTTTTGAGGTGGAGAGATTGGCCTTCCCATGTACAGGAGAAGGAGGAGCAGATACTGCACCTGGAGGCAATGTGGACTTTCCCCAAAGAGTACAAACAGCATTGGTGTTTGTCACTGATGGAAAATGAGCAAGGGCAGGAAACACAGACTTTGAATCCCGGTGTCTTTGACATAATCCAGTACCCAGATCCAGGAGCTTGGGAAGAAGTGGGGGTGAAAGAGCGATGTGTCTGATGAAAAAAACACCCAGAGCGGCATCCAAGGTCCTTATTTATAAAAACTGCTAGGAATTACTAAAGTACAATGAAAAACAATAAAATCCTAACTACAAACAAAAATAAGAACTGTTTTTGCAAAATATTTTGAAAATGCATCACTAAGAACACGAAGTCAGCAGACGCTCTGACTCAGACCACCCAGCGGTGAGAAGGAACTGAAGAAACAACCACAAGGCAATACAAGGACGTATGCACGGACCACCAAGCAATTCTATTTGGAAAAGCTCTGGCTCTGGATGCATGGCATACGTGTAAACTCTTTGGGGCATGGACAAGGTCATTACTCATGGAGTTCAGCATCACGCAGTCCTATGGCGTTGCATTACAGATGTCAAATAACCATAATCAGCAAAAAACTTAAACTTTATAGAAAACGTCAATAACTTTTCAGATATATTTAAAAAAAGTTAGAAGTCTCTAAAAGTACCACTATTTATATATTATGCTGCCTGGAATTATATAAGATATCGTCATCAATTTTCCATTTAAATTTAAGGGGGACAAAACCAGTCTATGTTAATAAAGTCAGACAAAAATAAATAAAAAAACAGCATATTTAACTAAAAGTTTACGCACAAACTCAAAAACCTTCAAATAAATATCAAGCATTATATTTAACTTCAATTTAACTTGATTTCTACTCAAACCAAAATTAAAACTAAGACCATATGTTATTTTCTTATTGATTTAAGAGCAGATGATTTTAGCCAGTCTACATATACAGAATTTAAAATCTTCCAATATTTAAGATAATTCAATCAAAACAAACTACAACCAGAAGTGTTTTAAAATAGACTAACTGCCCTTTGGATAATTACTGAATTATGTAGAAAGTTGGCAGAACTGAATGTTTTATTATAGGTAGACACAGAATCAACATAACAACAGGGAAAGGCTAATGCAGTCTTTTCTTTATGGGAAAATTTAACTGCTGTTATTTTTCAGACCACCAAATTTTAAGATGAGTACTCACCAAGTCTTTCCTAAGTTGAATAAAAAACTGTTTGCACTTAAAAGAAATTTTTACAATCTTCAACCTAAATGAAAAATGAAATAAAATCAGAATATTTATACACTTTTAGTATAATTAAATCACATTAAAACAATTGTGGTACATTTATTAAAAGGTATATTTTCTACAGAGAACTAAATTCATATGAAATTTCAGATGGCAGGAAATAGCTAAAAAGAATAATGGATATATTAGTAGTTTGTATGATTTAAAGTTTTGTAAACAAAGGCACTCTTCCGATGAACATTTCATTGGTATATTGGTAATTTTTTGAATAATTGTTCCATGTACATATCTTTTAGTATTACCGTAAATCCTTAATAAATTCTCTATTTTTTTTAAGAGCCTCTGTTACTTACTGAGAAATCACCATCTTTGCAGGGGCCACATCTTATCTATTAGAAACATATTACTACAATATTGAAGCAATAACTAAATTTATGTGAAACTCCTGGGATTAATGTGCCCCTTAAAAGGAAGTTAGAGGCTGGTGACAGCAATGCAGGATGAGGAAATACACCAGGGATAAAATCAGCCTCAGGCAGTAGCAACAGAGAAAAGAAATTAATTCCAACCTAAAATAGGTTATATCTAATAGTCATGAATAAGTTGCAATTCATTTTGTAAAATTAAGTCTAGTTTTTAAAATGTAAAATATTCTTAAAAAGAATATTTCAATATACTTTTTTTAAAAGCCCCCTTGTACAGTAATAATTGAAGATCATTTACTAATTCCTGTACTCTATCCATGCCAGAGCAGCTTTCTGAAATAATGGCAACATCTGAAAGTTGGAGTTCTCATTACAATACAGCCTGCTGTGTTTTACTATTTTAGACTACTTTAAGAGATTTTCTGCTGTTCTGTTAAAGTAACTTCCTGTGACCTATGGAATGAAGTCTGCTTCCTTGTTGCTGAAGAAGTCCCTTTATCTAGTAAAGTCAATTATAGCACAGGAACCCAAGGTCAAGTGTATTCTTTGATACGTGCTGCCACCTTGTTCTATGCGAGTTGCTCATTCTGATAAAATGCTATGGTCAGTTATATAACGACGATATCTTCTATAATTCCAGGCAGCTATGGTCAGAACTAAATCAATGGCTATCATAAGAATAAATACAAAAATAGCTAGTTTATGCAGTTATGTTAAGTGAAGTTTCTTCAGTGTGCTCCCATAGTAACCCACTGATGTCCTATCATCATTTCAATAAGAGTCCCTTTCCCACTAGGTCTGTGAAAAAGCCCATACCACAGGTGTAAGTAAGACAAAGAGTAAGGGACTGGGAAATCTAAGTGTTTTGTTGTCCTTTTGAACAAGAACTTTTCCACAAAACCAAGCAAGGAAGCACTATCACTGGGTAAACAAACCTGTATGAAGTGTTCTTATTAACTGGAATGCATACCGTATTTTGTTAAATCAAAATTATATGGGGTATGATGACAACTTTCAACTTCTGTACTTTGAAGAAGATGGCAATGATCTAATGCAGGGATGGGCAAACTAAAGCCCTTGAGCTCCCGCTGGGGAGCAAGGGCTGGGGCTTGCCCCAATCCGGCACTCCAGCCGGAAAGGAGGGTTGGGGGGCCGCACCACATGGCTCCCGAAAGCAGGGGCATGGCCCCCCTCCAGCTCCTATGCACTCCAATCGTCCCCTTGGGCACTCCAATGGGAGCTGCGGGGGCGAAGCCTGCGGATGGGGCAGCATGCAGAGCTGCCTGACCATGCCTCCACGTAGGAGCCAGAGAAGAGACATGCTGCTGCATCCAGGAGCCACTCGAGGTAAGCGTTGCCCAGAGCCTGCACCCCTGAACCTCTCCCCATGCCCCAACCACCTGCCCCAGCCCTGATCCCCCTCCTGCCCTCCGAACCCCTCGATCCCAGCCTGGAGCACCCTCCTGCATCCCAAGCCCCTCATCCCCAGCCCTGCCCCAGAGCCAACACCCGCAGCTGGAGCCCTCCCCCCCACACCCCACTTCCCCCACCCTAGCTCCAAGACCACTCCCACACCCTGAATTTTTATTTCTGGCTCTGCCCCAGGGCCTGCACCTCCAATCAGAGCCCTCACCCCCTCCTGCACCCCAACCCCAATTTTGTGAGCATTCATGGTCCACCATACAACTTCTATTCCCAGATGTGGCCCTTAGGCCAAAATGTTTGTCCACCCCTGATCTAATGGGTGCCAGGCTGTACTCCTCTGGGCGCTTCTGAAAATACTTGCCATCCAGTACAATTTGCTCCATTGAAAAGGCAATAAAATTTACTCCTGAGAAGATTTTTTTTGTAAATGAGGTCCAAAGATAAGCCGTGTCTGTCAGGGATGATGGAGCAATATTCAAAAATGAAGTGAAAAGCACCAGGATCAGGAAATCATCCCAATTCTCCCTTTAATTTGGTGACAGAATCTTGACAAGTGGCTCAAAGTCACCTTGAGCCTTCAAGAGCATGTCAGCTATGGAACTGTTTCCCTGATTACACTTGCCAAGTTCTGCTTCACCTCTTTCTCCAGCTTTGTGATATAACTGAGATCAAAGGAAAATGACCACTGCCCATTTACTCTTAAGTTATAAAATAAATTGCTAATAAAGTTATTGAGGTGCAAAACTAGCTTTATAAACTTAGGATAAAGTCCATGCCAAGTAACTGGTTAGCAAGTGCACAAAGCATTACAAACATAATCAAGTGTATTCAGACTTTGCCATGTATGCATTTTTTGATCTCTAAGCATATTCAACATAAAAAAAAAATTAAGCCCATCACAACCTTCCCTACTCCTTCATCCCAGGAAAAATCTCTGAAAACAAGAACAGCAAATCCAGACACTGGTGAACAAAGTGAGGGGAAATCTCACTCCATCACTGACCACAGCCTGGAATAATCATGTTATTAACCACACAAAACAGTTCCGCTGACTATGACTTTGCTGATGGTAGATGTGAAAAACTTTTCTGCATCCTTCTGCCACAGGCATGGTGTAAGATTTCAAAATCTCATTACGCAGCAATTAATAGAACTCAGATCAGGAGACTATCTGATATCTAGCCTTTTGCTTCATCAGTTGTAAGTCAACTAAATACAATGGGAACTCGTGAGGAAGGAGCCAAGGAAGGATCATTGACAAAGTGGTCCATTAGCCAGATAATCGTTTCTTTAGTCTGCAACACATGCGAGCATGCGCACACACACCCTTTCCTTATCTCTAATCCTAGCCTCAAAATCAAGATACAGAGTGTGTCCAACTATAACCTATAGAATTCATCCTCCAAGTGTATATTCAATTTACTCAGAATTTAGAACAAATTAAGAGACTTCAAATGATACTGCAGAAAACAAGCCACAGGCACTCAGATAATACTATGACTTGCAGGGGAGGAGACACAAATAGATCAGGTTTGCATCAACTCAAGGAGGTTTTTTTTGGTGTAGCAAGATCATCTGTACACATATGCAGATCTCCTCACAATACTGAGGAATCCTAAAATTTATACATAAAGTGGATATGCTGTATCAGTTCTAATTTTAGGAGACCCCCTGAACTGTGAATAATATACAATCAGTAGTGCCACACCATTTTGATAGCTTTATGATACATGCTATATAGTACTTAGTTGGAATAATCTGGGCCAGTGATTCTCAGACTGTGGGTTGTAACCCGAAAGTGGGTCATAACCCCGTTTTAATGGCATTAGACTTGCGCAGGCCCAAGGCGATGGGGCTCAGGCTTCGGCTACAGCCCTGAGTGGCAGGCCTCAGATTGCTGTCCCCCTATTCAGGGATGAAGCCCTCAGATTTTGGTTTCGGCCTCCCACCTCCCATACAGCCCCGCTGGGGCGACGGGTTATGCTCAAGATTTGATCCCCTTCTTGAGGTCGTGCAATAATTTTTGTCGTCAGAAGGGGGTCATAGTGCAATGAAGTTTGAGAACTGCTGATCTGGGCTAACCAAGGACCCACTGCCTCAAACAGCCAAGTCTCTGCAAAAGCCATACGATTCTTTCCTAATTAAATCACATTTAATAACTACTATTAGCCAATGACCTTGCATTCAACAGCACAGACTGAAAAGCAGTCCCTACACCAGTAACAACTGGCAATAACTACAATTCCTGAAACTTTGGGCATTGCCAGTGGCATCATATTTAATGGCCTTTTCTCTGCACATCATCTATCTAGTCTTGTTCTGCCCACCTGGACAGGGAACAAGGAACTAAAAGCCTTCACAGTCTATCTCGACCCCAGATTCTCATATGGTATTCCTAGCAAAGTATTTTCTATCCCAAGGACAAATGGTTAAAACAACACTATCAACCCCTCCCATTTCTACCTTCCTCAGTGCTCTCCCCTGTCACAGAGGTTCAGATGGCAACACCTACCCAAATCCTCAATCCCTCTGTGAAGCAATCACATCCCAGGGAAGACTGGATAATAACCCACACACCCATGCAATCCACCTATGGAAATGTTACCTCCCAGGAAGAGCAAAGGTATTTACACAGGCTCCTTGTGCATTTTTAAATGTTTCATACAATTTCCCACAATTAAGGATTAAAACATTATGAATTTTAAGAACTATATACACCATTAAAGTATAAAATTTTATTTATCTAGTAAGTTACTGAACTTTAAAAGCAAGCAATATAAACTATATGTAAAACTAAATATGAAGCACTGTCGGCAGCATATTAAGCTTCAAGAAAAACATAAGCAAAGATTTTTAGCATTATGCAAACAATATAGCTCCTGTAAAATATTAACATGCCAATTTATTGTATAACTGTTTTCAGATTTTTAAAGTAACTAGGAATAGCTGACTTCTGACTTTAAATAGGCAATTACACTACTGTGGGACTCAAGAGTGAGAAAATTAGTTCAAAGCAGAATATTCAGCGCATCAATAAAAACATTTTCAAAGTTTTTTGCTCACTAAAGAGGCCCAATTATGCACCTCAGCCACTCAAAATATCTGCATTAGTTACAAAATGATTCCAGCAACTCTCAGAAAAATGAACTACAAAGACTGGGATTAGTAACCAGTTTACAATTACCAAACCTAACACAGCTAATATGACTTATTTGAATTATTCCTTTTATTTTGAATCTTCAAATTGAAGTAAATAATTTCCTTCTGTGATGTACATAATCTAAGTCTGCACTGCAGTGACTCTTACAAAATTAAGTACTGCAACAGCTTTAAGTAACAACAAGCATCAATTGTTGCAATCAGACCATCTTCCCAAAATATGCACATTAAGAAAGATACAGCCATGTTACACTTAAAGAGAAGTCCTATTCTGAAAAATGAATACAAGAAGCATTATGAAGTTCTAGTTTATTTTGCTGCAATATTTCTATATAAAGTGTGCTAAGTTAACATGTAAAGAGATTTTATTTTTGGTAAGTGCCATCTTCTGCAAAGTCAACTTGGGCTCTAAAGTCAAATTGATATTTTCTTTTTTGTGCAACATCACCAGTAGTAATTTGAAGGCCAAATTCTGCAGTCAACTATACCTGTACAATACTCACTGCCTTCAAATTATGCCTTCAGTGATACCTATGCATTCCCATTGCCTTCAGTAAGATTGGAACTTGGTAAAAAATTCTGTTAATGATTTATTTTTACAGCACACCGAACATGCTAGACCACTGGGCGAAACCAGAAAACCGGTCCATAATCAAAGATTACAATCTACATTTTAGAGTGACAACTGGTGAGACTAATTAGCTAAAAGGGAAGAAAGATAAAGTAGACCATGGTTTACACTAAGAATACATTTACTCAGTTTAAATATGTCAACCACTTAATAGTTCCAGTATTTTTTTCATGCATATGTGTGCCTATTATCTCACTTTTTGTAGCACTAACTATAAGGTGACATTATAGAACAGAAATGCTAGGAAGTATGTGAATGAGTATAGTGGCTTCGTGAACGGTTTGGAACAGCATTTAATGCAAATATGGTGTTACGGAAGCAAGAGTAACAGAGGAAACAAAGGTTTCAGAGTAGCAGCCGTGTTAGTCTGTATCTGCAAAAAGAACAGGAGTACTTGTGACACCTTAGAGACTAACAAATTTATTTGAGCATAAGCTTTCATGGGCTACAGCCCACTTCATTGGATGCATAGAATGGAACATATAGTAAGGAGATATATATACACATACAGAAAGCATGAAAAGGTGGGAGGAAACAAAGGTGGTATCAGCACTGGTATCACTGGAAGAGCAGAGGAATCAGAAGGAAACAAGAGAAGCAACAGGACTAGAGACAAACCTTCCTTTCCCCGCTACATCTTCTCTTGATCACCATGGAAAATACCAGCCAGCTGCCTGTCACTCTAACCTCAACCTCATTTCCACCTGGACTTCCTTATAGGTCCTCACCTCCAGGCAGTATCTAAATCTTTCAGATTTTCACATAACGTCTCTAAGATACAGCCTTTATACATTCCCACAGCTAGGACCTGTCCAAGCTCTCCTCATCTCACATCTCAGTTTCTGCAATATCCCTCTCTCTCACTTAGACAAATGCTAACTTCTCTGCTCATATCTGTTTAGTATTTTAGACAAATTAGAAAGCAAAATCAAACTAAACAAGTCTGGATCAGAAATCTTCAGGATGCAAATGATATGAAGTAGGATTCACAGCAATCTGTGGCTTCAAAGAGAAACATGTACCTTAATTATCACTTTCATTGTACATACGCAATAATTTACTGGCTAGGCAAGGAGACAGGTTCTGGGTATAGGAAGGCGGAGAGATTGAAATTTGGCCAGCAAGCCTGGAAGGGGATACTGGGACTGACTAGCCAAGGAGAGTGGGACTAGGATGAAATGTCTGAGTAGTGGAAACAGAGACTGGGTAGATAAAGAGAATGGGTCTGGGACAAGGATCCAGGGTTGGAAAAGAGACAGGAATGGGCGAGAAGCAGCTTGGAGGGAGCTGGTCAGAAGAGTATGGGCCTACTAAAGCACATTCCCCCTCCAGAGCTTGGAATGGAATCCAAAATTCCTGAGTCTGACCATTATTCTGCTTTCAGTAAATAACTGTGAAAACCACTGGCAAAGTGTCCCATCCTCTTTTAGTGCTAGTCCACACAGAGGATGAAAACCTACTACTGCTCTCAGTTACTCCATTAGTTCAAGAGGCAGAGACGTCTGTGTAGTCGATCTAGAGGCTCAGACTAAGTTGTATCATAATGCATACACATAAGGGAGCTGAATTAAGGTTGTATAGGCAACCTTAGTTATGGTATTTCCTAACTTTTGAGTGCTTGATTTCATATACTTATTCTTTAAGCCTAGTTTTGTGTGTGTAATTATATACTACACTTCAAATCTGAGCACTAATCCAGTTTTTCTTCGGTAGCAATGGCTAGCTATTCTTAAAAGTGGTATGCACAACTGAATCAGGAAGCAATTGGCAGGCATCACAGAAAAGGTCCATCAGTATGGAAAGGAGAGGTGTTTGGATGGGGGGGGGGCGGGGAAGACATTAGAGATCACAAAGGTGACTCTTAGATGAACAAAAGTTGTAGAACAGCGATAAGAGAAACTATTGCAGCAGAAAAGTGATTGGCATCCGCGACAATCTCACATGACAATCTCTGCTAACTTCGAAAAATATTGTTCAATCATCTATCCAAACATAACAGAAAAAAATTTAATCTGCCCCATTCTCCTAGTGCAATCGTACAATCATAGGACTGGAAAGGACTCAAGGCAGGACTATGTACTATCTAGACCATCCCTGACAGGTGTTTGCGGCCTGGTCTACACTACACGTTTAAACCGATTTTAGCAGCGTTAAACCAATTTAACGCTGCATCCATCCACACAACGAGGCCCTTTATATCGATATAAAGGGCTCTTTAAACCGGTTTCTGTACTCCTCCCCGATGAGAGGAGTAGCGCTGAAATCGGTATTACCATATCGGATTAGGGTTAGTGTGGCCGCAAATTAACGGTATTGGCCTCCAGGCGGTGTCCCATAGTGCACCATTGTGACCGCTCTGGACAGCAATCTGAACTCGGATGCACTGGCCAGGTAAACAGGAAAAGCCCCGCGAACTTTTGAATTACATTTCCTGTTTGCCCAGCGTGGAGCTCTGATCAGCACGGGTGGCGATGCAGTCCCAAATCCAAAAAGAGCTCCAACGATGGGCCGCGTACTACGAGATAGGCTAGATTGATACGCTGGATGAAGGAGACAACATCTGTTCTATCTCTACAGTCGCTCGTTACAGAAGACACGACAAGGAGAAAGCATTGAAAGAAATCTCCAGCTATGATAATTAGACGTGCATAGAAGGCTGTGTGACAAACGTAAAGAAACCAAGAGAAGGAAATGGAGCCTCAGGAGGGAGGGAGAGGGTTACGGAGACTCCAGCTTTCCCACACGCCAGTCTCGAAAAGCATTTGCCATCTTTGGCTGACCTCCCAATGCCTGTAGGGTCTAGAACACATTGTGCCCGGTGTGTTCAGGTTTCTGTCATCCATACCCTCATCGTCCCCCCGTGAACGAAAAGGGGAAAAAAATTCGATTTCTTTTGCAGCTTTTCTTATATGCGTCTATAGCTACTCGCAGGCTGTGGTAGCCGTGGTGCGCGGGCAAGTAGAACAGCAAGCATTTCTCTCCGCCGTCGCCTCCTTGTGGCAGAACGGTACAATATATGGCTGCGACCATAGTGTCATCAGCGCCCGTGAGTGCTCCTGCTGGCTCAGGTGAGAGTCGTCGCGTGGGCTCTCTGGGTAAAAATATGAATGAATCCCAGGTCATTCTCCGTAGATTGGTACAGGAACGGGCTGGTAAGCGTCCTCATCATAGCAATGGGGGCTGAAGTCCATCAGCCTCCCGCCGTTCCGTCTAATAGAAAAATTGTGTATGCCATGGACTATAGAGCAGGCGGATGCAGGCTGCTCTCCCCGCTCAAAGCCGTTTAAGTTCGCCTGGACTATCTAAGACAGCTGGAGACCTGCGTCCGCCTCGTTTTATCTTCACTAAAAACTCAGTTTTTCACTCTGATTTCTTTATTACTTCACACAACAATGGGGGGGGACCTGGCCACGGTAGCCAGAAAGGTGGGGAGAAGGGAGATCTGACGGGTAGGTGTTGGTTGCAGGGTACCTGGAATGGCTCGCTATCATTTTGCGGGATTGACTACAGTGCCAGCTGTGCTCTCTAGCGTTTCTGTCTAGTAAGCTGCCTCATATTCTAGGCAGGAGCATGCTCTATTTTTAGATACAACATAAGGAGAGAATGACTGGGGGTCATTTCTCATTTTGTCTGTGTCCCCGACCGATCCAGTCAAAGCAAGGTCAGCCAGGAGCACCTGACAGCACAGATTGGGTACAGAATTACTGATAACCTGCATCTCATTGCCAATTTAACATGGCAGCAGCAGACGTAGGAACGACTGGTACCGTCTTGCTACTGCAAGTGCAAAGTGAATGCTGCCTGTGTCAACGCTGCAGTACGCCTTGTCAGCGGCATCACAGTACACATCATGACGATGACAAAAGGAAAACAGGCTTCCATTGGTGCCAATGCTAGAACGGTTCTGCAGGGCAAATCCCCAGGGAAAAAGGGGCGAGAGATGATTTTTGCCATTGCTTTCCGGAGGAAATGGAAGACTGACGACATTGTCGCTGAATCACCCCGCCGCGACACGTTGCACCATCATTGGGATCTCAACCAGAATTCCAATTGGGCGGGGAGACCTGCAGGAACTATCGGATAGGCTACGGGATAGCTTACCCACAGTGCAGATGCTCAGGAAATCGAACGCTGAACTCTTGGTACATGGACACACAATCACGCCGATAATGTGCTAGTGTGCCGCGAGCACTCAACTTTATACAACCTGTTTTACAACCGTTATGATCGAATAATCCCATAGTGTAGACTAACCGGTAATCATGCTCTAAAATCTCCACATGATGAGTTATATAACCAATCTAGGCAATGATTCCAGTGCTTAAACATCTGAGTTAGGAAGTTTTCCTAGTCTCAACTAAATCCTCTTGCTCATTAAGAAACCAGCTTCTTGTGCTATCCTCAGAGGTTAAGAACAATTTTTCTCCTTCCTCCAAGTAACAACCTTTTATGTACTTGAAAACTGTTATGTCCCGTCCCAGTCTTCTCTTTTCCAGACTAAACAAACTCAATTTTTTCAATCTTCCTCATAGGTCATGTTTTCTAAACCTTTAATCATTTTTGTTGATCTTCTTTGGACTTTCTCCAATCCATCCACTTTTTTTCTGAAATGTGGTTCCCAGAACTGGACACAATGCTCCAGTTGAGGCCTAATCAGTGCTATGTAGAGTGGAAGAATTACTTCTTGTGTCTTCCTTGCAACACTCCTGCTAACACATCCAAAATGATTTTCGCTTTCTTTAAAATAGTGTTACACTGTTGACTCATATTTAGCTTGTGGTGCACTATGACCACCAAATCCCTTTCTGCAGTACTTCTTCCTAGGCAGTCATTTCCCATTTTGTATGTGTCCAACTAACTGTTCCTTCCTAAGGGAAGTACTTTGCATTTGTCCTTATTGAATTTCATCCTATTTACTTCAGACCATTTCTCCAGTTTGTCCAAATCATTTTGAACTACAGAATAATCCTATCCTCCAAAGCACTTAGCACCCCTCCCAGCTTGGTATCATCCACAAACTTTATAAGTGTACTTTCTATACCGTTATCTAAATAATTGATGAAGATATTGAACAGAACTGGATCCAGACTGATTCCTACAGGACCCCTCTAATTATGTCTTTCCAGCATGACTGTCAACCACTGATAACTACCCTTTGGGAATGGGGTTTGTTTATTAATAAATACTAAAGAAAAAATGTGTGTCATAGGACTTTGTTTACTACTGACTCCAGAAGAAGGATGTTACTTACTGAATCAACACCACCAAAAGTTTTCTATAAAAAGTAATTTCTTTCACAAATAAAAATAAAATAAAAAGTCTCCCACCCTGAACATGTAGGCCTACAGAGTTAAAATACCACTCTCTTGGGCCTGGTCTACACAACGACTTTAGGTCAAATTTAGCAGTGTTACCTCGATTTAACCCTGGACCCATCCACACAACAAACGCCTTTTTTCCGACTTAAAGGGCTCTTTAAATCGATTTCTTTACTGCACCTCCAATGAGGGGATTAGCACTGAAATCGGCCTTGCCGGGTCGAATTTGGGATAGTGTGGACACAATTCGACGGTATTGGCCTCCGGGAGCTATCCCAGAGTGCTCCATTGGGAGCTCTGGATAGCGCTCTCAACTCAGATGCACTGAGGAGGTAGACAGGAAAAGGCCCACGAACTTTTGAATTTCATTTCCTGTTTGGCCAGCATATTTGCAGAGTTCATGCAGAACTCATCAGCATGATATGCGTATTGCCGGGGCACACTGCCTGGCCCGTACTTTATGAGAATTTTATGACCATGTCCTTCTCGTCACTGCGCTGCCATCACCTCCTCGCCTGATTTTGTGCAAAACAACTGTCTGCCGTTGCTCTGACGGAGGGAGGGGCGACTGACGACATGGCTTACAGGGAATTAAAATCAACAAAAGTGGTGGTTTTGCATCAAGGAGAAACACAAACAATTGTCACACAGAATGGCCCCCTCAAGGACTGAATTCAAAACCCTGGGTTTAGCAGGCCATTGATTTCACAAAACAAATTGGGTCAATTTCTTGTTTTGATCCATCTATCTTTTAAATCTTAGCTGGCAGCAGATAGTGCGGTACGACTGCAAGCCATCGTCATCTCCTGGGTGCTCGGCAGAAGATGCTGCATTACGATTGCTAGCCATCATCATCTCCTGGCTGCTTGCCAGAAGACAGGGCAGTAGGACTGCTAGTCATTCCCATCTCCTGGGTGCTCGGCAGAAGATGGGAATGACCTGGCTGAGTCACTCCCATGTCTGCCCAGGCGACCGACCGATCTCACTGAGGTCGGCTAACAGAGCACCCAGGAATATGACGACAATGGCTACCAATCGTAATGCACTGTCTACTGCCAAAAGACAATGAGCTGCTGCTGTGTAGCAATGCAGTCCCACGTCTGGCAGCACCTAGGAGCCGTATGGGGACGGTGAGCTGAGCGTGTGGGAGTATGGCATCTGCTAAGATAACCCAGGAAAAAAGGCACGAAATGATTGTCTGCCACTGCTTTCACGGAGGGAGGGAAGGAGAGGAGGGCCTGATGACATGTACCCAGAACCACCCGCGACACTGTTTTTGCCCCATTTAGGCACTGGGATCTCAACCCAGAATTCCAATGGGCAGCGGAGACTGTGGGAACTGTGGGATAGCTACCCACAGCGCAACGCTCCAGAAGTCGACACTAGCCTTGGTACTGTGGACGCAGTCCACCGACTTAATGCACTTAAGAGTATTTTGTGTGGGGACACACAATCGACTATAAAAATGATGTCTAAAAAACCAACTTCTATAAATTTGACGTAATTTCATAATGCAGACATATCCTTGATTTTTGGTTAGTGATGAGAGGTGGAATTTCACCCTTTGGAAAATCTGGATTTGATTTGTATTTGAGACCAAACATCCTACTTGGAATATGACATTAATATCCACATAATAACGTCACTTCCAGAAAAATGACTATCACCAAAAGCAGGTTTAGAAATGTTAGTTGTAAAACTAGACTAGATGGGAATAAGTTGTCCAGAGACCTCGATAATTTACTGGATCCATTTCTCTCATACTATAATATATGAATTTATTACATTCTTTAATGTATTTATATTCACATCACTCATTATGTAGGGAAGTTACACTATTAGTAGGATGAGAAAGTACAAATAAGGAAGAGGGGAGAAACCCCTACTGAATATACACTAGACATAGTGGAGTCAGCGTTAACATATTATGAAAGTTACATCCCAGCCAGTGGGCAGTGAAAGAGAAATGTAGTCCTTGGAAGATGCCAGAATGATGGCCACTGATGAAGATGAAAATAGCTAGTATTTCAGGTTGTTCTGCAATGGGTGGTGTGAATATGGATATTCAGATGTACTTTCTGTATTACTTCTATTTATCTTATTGAATTGGAGTGTTTGTGACTTTGCTAAATGTATTAATAAATTCTTATAAATATAGAAAAGTTCCTATACTGTGCGTGCTGCAACTATGCACATCAGAGTTACCAATTACATAGTAATTTTAATACTATTGGGCCTGATCTTGGGACAAGAACCTATCAACCCTCAAAGTGATAACTGGGAATTCTTAAGTAATCAATATAATTAATACATAATCTATACATCAAGCTACAGAGTTCCCATCTTGTGACAGCTTCTGTGTGTCCTAGAGAAATACAAATTTCAGTTACCAATTATGCGACCTAGCTTCTATGCTAATATCACATGCTGAGATTACCATTCTGTTGTGTTGTGCCTTTAAACATAAATCTACACTTGGCATACTTGGTTACTTGACCAGCGAGGACACTTCTGTGAGGATGCTTGATGTCAGAATCAGACTTAAGTGAAAAAGGACTTAGTCCAGCCTTGCAAAACTTTATTAACTTAACAACGACAAACAAATCAATGGGCAAGCAAAATATGAGTTCACTTTTAATTATCTTGGGGTAAATAGATTTGATGTCTAATAATTGTAGGGCCGGTACATTTCCATGACAATTTTTTTAAGGCTGATTTATTCCAGTCACAGTTCTAAGGCAGATACAGTCCATTCCATTTCTATAATGATATGTTCAATGAGAAAACCTAAACGGATTCTACGCAGACAAACAGAACCAATGGAGCAAGGGCTATTTATAAGAAAAATGGAAATAGCCTTGAAAAAGTTATGAAAGTTTGACAGCAGTGACTTAACTCAGTATGTCTTATTTTATTAGAAATTACTGAAAGTAACAAAGTTACAGTCACAAGCACTATCCAAGGATCTCAGTAGCCAAGGAGAAAAAGAGAAGTACAGAGACAGCTGGTGTTGAGCTAAAAGCTTTAGGAAAAAAGCTAATATTAAGATAATAATGTCATGTGCTTTTCAATTAGGTTCATGTCTAGTCTTCACTTCCAGTACGTTTCTACATACAGCCTTGCTTCTTTGATGAAATTATAAGGATTTTTTTTTCTTTTCCTCTGAAGCATAAGCTATGTGGCACAGAGTCAAGATGCCACGCATGGTGAGGCAAAGGTCTGGATCCAATAGGACACGCGTTCTCAACTTGGGGTTCATTACTAACCTTCTTTTCCCATATTGCTATGTGGAACAGGGCATCCCAGTAGGTACAATTTTGAGCACCTCTGAAATATGGCAATTCTTACGTAAGATGTGGAGTGAAAGGTAACAGGATAGAAAATCTTAAAAATGCAATCTATTTAAGAAAAATGATTATTGCATTTTCCTCAACAAATGCTCTTACTTTATCTTCTCCCTAAAGTGAACATGGCTATACCACCTATGGATGGAGAGAAACATACTAACAAACACTCCTCCTTGAATACTCTCAAGTGCTGCACCATGCCAATAATTTACATTTTTAATACTCAGGATAGCTTAACCACAAACGAAACAGAAAAAACAGTCATGATCATTTATTATTGATCAAGATTGTAGTTCTAAGTTCTAGTACAATTATTTACACTAAGAATCCAACATAGTCATAATGTTTCTCAGAGAGAAAAGTAATTTTTTAATTTCCGTGACACTGACCCAGGCTACACAATCTTATTGAACACTACATAAGTTTCCAAATTCCTGCAGGAAAACTGTGATGAAACTATGTTATGCACTACAAACATTTAACAGTATAGCCTAAAAGGTTTTTAGAAGGAAAGTCCTCATTCATAAAAACATCCACATGCTGTATCCAGTGCACAGTATATGAAGTCACTCACTATACCTGAGGTACAAATATTGAGTAATTTTAAGTCGTATTAATTTGAAGAACATATTTTGAAATAATAAACAGAAAAGCATTTGTTGAAAAGTTTTCCTTACCACAGAAAGGTGTTAATTCGTACCCTGTTCTTATAAATTAGTATTCCTCCTGACATCACTCCAATCATAATTTCATTGTTACTTTGATCCTTTAAAAGAGAACAAAACAATAGATTCAAAACAAAACAATTATAATATACATTGTAGAAAGCCATATATATTTTATACATGATTATCCACATCCCCTCTCTCTTGCGCACACATCCCCCACACACCAAAATCATATCTTAATTAACCTATTGGGGCAAGTTTTTAATGCAATGAACATTTAATGGTACAGTTCCTATTAACCGATCTGAAAATTTACCCCCCCCCCTTTTTTTTTTACCTTCACTATTAGGAAGTACTCCCCTCACAAATGCAATTTATATCTTTCCTTTTCCACCTAACCCTCTGTTCTCACTCCTAAATCTCTGTTTCATGCCCTATTCACTTACCTAGACTACAGTAACTGTCTCTCTCACTCTATATGTACTCAAGTAAACACAGTGACAAGTGACTGAAACTCTCCCCTTTCCATGTCACTCCAATCCTATGAACCACTACCTTAACTTCCCTTCCCCATTCAACATGGGGTTCCAGCTTACCACTTGCAAGACTTTACACAGCACCATCCCTGTTTATATCATAGCCTTCATCTCCTCCTCCTCCCACAATTCCAATTTTTTTTTAATTGTAATAATGACAAACTAAAGAGTGTTCAAATGCTACAATGATAAATAATAATTAGTGGAAATAATGTCTAAAAACGAAAATCCAAGATTCTTAGCCGCTATGGCAGGCTCTAAAGGGAAAGTGCACATTCCTGCAATTTGCCTTATAGACCCACTATGCTTTTTAGATTATGACACTTTTAATATTGATTTAGTAATTTATACTGAGGTAATCCATTCTTTGGAAGAATGCATCTTTTTTCATTTTTACACAGATATTCCCATTCTTGTCTTCTAATGGAATTATCTGCTTAAATAGCCTTAAAATAGAAGGTAACTTATCGGAAGTAGTTGTAGTCATGAAAATTACCTAAAAGAAATATATTACAGAATGTATCCAAACACAGATGACTATGAATCACAGGCTCAGTAAACTGACTTGGTAGCAATCCAATAGTAAACTCAACTAACAACGTATACTCCTATGTGAAAGCAAGTTGCAATTTCAGTACTTAGGACACTGTCTACACTACAATCGCTACAATGGCACGTATGTAGTGCTGCAGCTATGCAGATATAGCATAGATACTTACTACAGAGACGAAAATGGTTTTTCTATTGCTACAGTAAATCTACCTCCTTGAAAAGCAGGCGCTAGGTCAAACAAAGAATTCTTACATCAGCCTAGCTGCATCTACTGTGAGGGTTAGGTTGACCTAACTATGTCACATATGGCATAAAATTGTTTACATCCCTGAGTGACATAGCTAGGTCAACCTAAGTTTTAAGTTTGGAGCTAGGAGATCCTAGCACAAATAAGACTTTTGCTATTTCAAACCATACTTTGCTAAAAACGTTTCTGTACTCTAGTCATAGCAGGTCCTTCAATTTGATTCTATCAAATGCCTTCTATATCCCAACATGTATAAAAGCAAGGATTGGGTGCATCCATGTAATGTAAAAGTTGTAAATACTTGAAATCCTATTTAGCAAGTTTCTTTATGTAGAATTAAGATCAGAAATCAGAACACATGACTTGTTTTTAATAGAAGAATCCATGCCGTTTGAAGATTAAAGTTTTAAGTAAAATGTAAATCTGTGTTGGTGGGGCTTCAAGAAACAGACGGGAAATTGTTCCTATGAATGACCTATTTACAAATGATGCATTTTAACATATTGACAAGAACTGAGATAATGAACTCTTAGATACACACTTCGATATTGGCCATAATCTGCATTGTCCATTTAAAAAGTGTATTATTGCCCTGGTTGCAATGATGTAACCTTCACAATATTAAATTATACAAAGGTTTATGGAACTTGCAACTTAAGTGAGATAGTAAACGTGAGCACTTCTCATTCAGAATAATAGGCTATTAACTGAAGCCAAATTAAAACTTCAGAGGCCAAAACTTCCCTAAATGCCAAAGAGACCTTCAACAAGCACATTTATTCAGTACAGTTGCAAATAACTGGCACAGCTTGATGTTCACCTTACTTAACCTCAGACTGAGCGTTACATTTGTGTAACTTTAAGCATGAGTAGTCCTAACGAAATCAAATAAGGGCTACTCAAATTGCTTAAAGTTAGGCCCATGACTCAGTACCCTGCTAAATTAGGGCTTTGAACATTATACTCAAATTATACTCAACTGTTCCTGAAAATATCATGAATCTACTTTTATATTAAGGTATGAATTCATTCAAACTTACTCTTGCATAGTGCAATTCAACTCCATAGAGTTCTAAGGTACGTGCTGTATTGAGATAATTGAACTCAGCTTCTGCAGGAGACAAGCCTCTATAATGACAAAGATGGGTTAAATACGAAGCAGCCCAAAAGTAAATAAAATATCCAGATCTCTTAGTCAGCTCAAGCAGATTAAAAAAATTCATTACTTTAACCCCATTTTTTCTGATAGACCAACTCCCCCTGGACTCTACCATATACACTGATTGTCATGCAGTAACTTTGGTAGCTAGAGATTCAAGCACTGTCCTCACAGATATTTGTTAATTAGTTGATTGGTCTCCACATGCGTACACACACAATTCTGCCAGTTCTGCCTCCACACAACAAAAGTGTCATTAAATGAAGTCTGCAATACATACTCTGCACATATATATGTTTATGTCAAATGGCACAGTGAAAGGTACCTTAAAGGGCCTGAAAACCTTTGAGTTAGCAGTGAAGTCTCTAGAAACTGCTCTTGCAATTAGTACTACACTTTGAATTGAAATAACTTCTCTCCAGGGTCCACCCTAGATTTTAATATTTGTACAATAACCGATTTCGAATTGTTTGTTTCTCCTTACTCCCGCAACCTTTTTAATTTGCTATATGGTTGACTGAAACTGAGCAGTGTAGTCAGTCACTAATTGGCAATTTTGGTAGCTGCCAAAGTCACCAGTATCCCCTATCTGTAATAAATAAATGTGTTAGTGGAGTACAACCCCTGTTAAACATTTTAGTGCCGATCTCCTAACATACTAATAAACTCTTTTTTAACTGAAGCTTATCAACTGTATATTATTACACAAATTAGGACATTTACTTTCAATGATTTTTTTTTGTTTCATATCCTTTTGGCTCTGTAGCAGAAAGTCATACAACTGCATATAACTGATAAAATCTGATGAATGCAAAACTGCTGTATCTACTTCTGAGAGAGGGACAAGGAAATGAGGTAACAACTCTGTTGGACCAACTTCTGTTGGTGGAAGGTAAAGGTTTCAAGCGTTGAAGAGCTCTTTCTGGTCCGGGGAAGGTAACTAGAATATTTGAGGTAACTACAAGTTGGGACAAACTATTAAGCATAAGGGGTTAACGCATGCTGTAAGACGCCACTTAAAATGAAGGGGTCAATTAAGGGTTAGGAAGCCGCGAGATGTATTAAAAGTTGTTGTAATGAGCCATAAAACTAATCTCTCTGTTGAGTATGTGTTTTTTAGCATCTAGTAGAATTATGAATTTAATTTCCCAAGCTTGCCTTTTGAATGTTTCCATTGAGGACGAGTACTGAAAGGGCTGATATGGAGTGGTCATTTTGTGAAAAGTGTTTACCTATGGTGATAGAGTGTTTTTGTTTTTTTATCATTTTACTGTGAGAGTTCATTCAAGAGCATAGGGATTGTCTGCTTTCACCAACATTGCTGTTGTTGGGATATTTAACACACTGGATGAGGTACATCACACAGTGATGGGTACGTGCAAGACCCATGAATCCTGAAAGGTGTGTTGTGGGGGGCAATGATCATCACAGCCGTGCAGATATGTCTGCAGCTTTTGCATCTGTTGTTCTGTTGGCGGGTGCTGTGGGGATCTTGTTTCCGATAAGCTTAACTAGGTTGGAGGGTTCGTTGTAGGCCAGAATACGGGGTTCGGAAAAGATTTCTTTCAGGATGCAGACAAATACGAGTTGAAATTGTTTGATGATATCCTATATGGGTTCCAGTGGAGGATGGTAAATGATAACTAGGGGTGTGCAGTCAGTGTGGTATTTATTTCTGTGTTGAAGCAGATCCTCCCATAGTATTTGGATGGCCTATTACATGATGTGATCTACTTCTCTGGTGGAGTGTCCTTGTTTAGTGAAGGCGGTTTTAAGTGTGTTTAGCTGTGTATCCCAGACTTTGTCTTCAGAGCAAATTCTGTAGTATCTGAGCACCTCGCCACAGATAACAGATTCCTTTGCATGTCTGAGTAGACTGCTGGATCTGTGGAGTTTGTAAGCGTGGTGATCTGTAGGTTTCTTGTATACAGCTGTTTGGAGCTTGGTTGTAGTATCCAGGAAGCTGATATTGCTGTGGGAGTGTTCTAGAGACAGTTTGATGGGTGGTGGCTGTTGAAGTTGTGGGGGAAATCTATCAAGGAATTTAGGTCATCTGTCTAGAGGATGAAAATATCATTGATGTATCTCAGGCATATCATTGGTTTTGTGGTGCATTTTCCCTGAAATTCTTCCTTGAGATGGCTCTTGAAGAGGCTGGCATACTGGGAAGCCACTTAGTACCCATGGTTTGGACAAAGTGTTTGTTAAATGTGATGGCAGTGATGCTATCATGGTGACGGATGTTGGTGTGTAGGAAGGGGACATCTGCGGTGGCAAGGATGGCATTCTGAGGGAGGCCCTTAATATTGTGGAGTTTTTGGAGGAAGTTGGCAGTGTCTTGGAGGAAGCTGGCCGTTTGAATGGTGAATGGTTCGAGGATGGTTTCTATGAGTTCTGATATTTCTTACGTGAAAGTATCATGGCCAGATACGATGAGTCTGTCTGGGTTCCCTTTTTTGTGCATTTTGGGAATCATGTAGACAGTTATTGGGGTGGGAGAGCAGGGGTTGATGAGGTTGTAGAGTTTTTCTTGGAGTTGCCTGGGGAAGGAGTTGATGGTATCTTTAAATTCCTGTGTGAATTGTGATATAGGGCCTTCTTTGAGATTTTTATGCTAGGTAGTGTCAGAGAGTCATTTGTTGGCCTCATTTATGTAGTCATCATGATTAACGACTATGATGGTGCCTCCTTTGTCTACTGGTTTGTTCACTATTTGATGGTTGGATTTCAGGGACTGTACAGCAATCCTCTGGATGGTACAGAGATTGTGTACATATAATATTTGTTGAGGAGTTCAGTCAATTTTTCTCCAAAAGTAATCAATGTAATGATCACGTACACTTCTACCCCTATATAACGCTGTCCAAGGGAGCCAAAAAAATCTTACCGCATTATAGGTGAAACCGCATTATATCGAACTTGCTTTGATCCCCTGCAATGTGCAGCCCTGCCACCCCCCCCCCCCCAGCACTGCTTTACCACGTTATATTCAAATTCGTGTTATATAGGGTCACGTTATATCAGGGTAGAGGTGTATGTGGTTTCTTCTGCTGTGTGTGTCTGTGTGCAGTTAGATGATTACTTTTTCTTATGATTGTCAACGGAAATGGGGTAGTCGTGGGTGTTGTCTTTGCTGTGAAAGAATTCCTTGAGGAAGAGTTGTCGAGAAGAATTCTTCTCATTCTCCACATGTTAGTATGGTATCAGGTTCTGTGGTGGGGCAGAAATTCAGTCACTTGGACAGTACAGATACTACCGTATAGACTAGAAGCAGTCTTGATAGATTGATGATTGGGGCGTTGTTTAATGTCCACGTGATAGGTAATGGTATCCTGGTTTCTCCCAGAGGTTGTGTTGTCAGTTGTGAAGTTGTTATAGTTGGTTCCACTCTTTGTTTTTGTGTTGTTGGCTGTCATCAGAGTTTGTTTCCTGGGGTTTCCTGATTTTTTTCTTCCAGTGCATGGGAGCATGTGATGATTTCTTGTTTGAAGTGGTCTCTTCTGGAATATGTAAAGTTCAGGAGATGGTTTCTCAGTTTTTCTGACATTTTTCTGCAGCATTTTCTGGTGAATCCCCTTGAAATTTTGTTTTGTTTGTTGAATCTGCTCAGGAAGTGAATGTCGCTGTTCAGTCTGGCTTCCTCCTCCTCTATGTTGTGAAGATTCTATTTTAAATGGCAAAATTTGATATCTTCCATAGTTATTTGCAGTGTTATTGTAGCCATCTTGGTCCCAGGATATGAGCGAGACAAGATAGTTGAGATAGTATCTTTTATTGGACCAACTTCAGTTGGTGGAGGTACAAGCTTTTGAAGTTCACAGAGCTCCTCTTTAATATATTTCTAAACATATACACACACATACACACACACACACTCTTCTACAGTAATTCCCTGTTGCTGGTAAAGGCAACGTACACAGAAACCTTATGCAGGCAGATTATGACTGAAGACTTTTCTTAAAGAAACCAAAATTTCCTGTAAAAATTCACAGACTACTATAGAAATGAAGTCTCATATATATCCTTCCTTCAAATTAATTTAAAGATTAGCACACTCATTCTGAATCTTCCCTCTTCTCCAAACTGCAGCAATACTTTATATAAAGACATATAAAACTACTGCAGTGTAAAAATTCACCTGTTAAGTTTATTCAGGCAATATTTCTACAAAGGCACAGCATCTGTAGACAGTGATATTACAAAATAAGAATAATTTTTTCTGTAAATTCTTACATATGCTGATGATGTAATTTTGCTACTTCTTTTTCAAAGTCTTGAGGCTGGCTAGGGATGAAAGAGTAGTCTGAGAGGTAGCCTGGAAAGTTTTCTGAATGGTTGTAGTCTCCCAATTCGGCTAAGAGAAAGATTATTACTTGTTTAGTGCAAACAACATATTCAGCATTGTACAATACCCGAAGTTTAACACAGTCCTGGCCCCAAACACCTTATGATCTAGAACAGACAAAGAAGACAGAAGTTTCAATTCACCTTGTTTCTTTAACATGAGTTATAAGCTCAGCTGGTATCACAGAAGTTTTTAAAAAGGACTTGAATAACAAAAAGGTGCTGGGTTGGCAAAATGGTTTATGAAATGTTCATGTTATAATGTACTTAACTTACTTACCACCTATATAATGACTAATCCTAAATAAACAGAATTTTGTTGCTCACGGATATTTCTGTAATCAAATACTGTTTGTGTATCTCCATGTTTTCATTTCATTATGAGTACCGCTTCCCTCCACTCCCATTGGCCTAGAGCGGCGAACTGCCACCAGTGGGAGCCGCGATCAGCCAAACCAGCAGACGTGGTAGGAAACAAACCACCCCGACTCGCCAGGGGGCTTACCCTTGTGGGCCGTATGCCAAAGGTTGCTGATCCCTGCATTAAACAATGTTTTTACACCCCTGAATAAAAACTGAGTAACTCCCCACTTAACATCCTCTCTCTTAACGTTGTTTCATTACAGAACGTGCTCGTTTAAAGTTGTGCAATGCTCCCCTATAATGTCGTTTGGCCACCTGCTATCAGCTCCCCTACGCCCCTTCCCAGCCTCCCGGCAGACCCTGCACATCAGCACCTTCCCCCTGCTTCCCCCACCTCCTGCCTGTGGCAATCAGCTGTCTTGCAGCATTCAGGAGGCTGGAGGGAGGAGCGAGGATGCAGTGCCCAGCCTTCCCGCTCCCTTCGCTGCCTGCAGCAATCAGCTGGTTTGCAGCATTCAAGAGGTTTGGGGGGCAGGAGCGTCGATGCTCCTCCTCCCCCACCCCAGCTTCCTGAATGCTGCAAGACAGCTGATTGCCGTGGGCAGGAGACAGGGGAAGCAGGGGGAAGGCACTGGTACACGGGGTCCGCCAGCAGGCGGGAGGCACGGGGTAGGGGTGTGGGGGGGAGCTGATGGGGGGCTGCCAGCCTGTTTAATAACTGTATTAAATTGCTTGTTTAAAATGTATATAATGCCTTTTGTCTGGCAAAAACAAGTTTCCCTGGAACCTAACCCTCCTCCCCCGGATTTACATTAATTCTTATGGGGAAATTGGATTCACTTAACATGGTTTCACTTTAAGTCACATTTTGCAGGAACATAACTACAATGTTAATTGCAGAGTTACTGTACATATTTTCTATTTTTTAAAAAATTCTTTTCACTTGACTTATTTCATTGTCATGATTTATATGGTATGATCTTTTCTAAGGCATATATTTTAATCATTTTGACAGCATTCTTCTACTATACATTTTATTTCAACCAGAAGCCCAGCCTTTTTTAAGAGCAACTCATATGAGAAGGCATTTAAGTACAAAGCTAACTTGGCTGGACACATAATTGGGCCAAATATTCCTGCAAGTTTCATTACTAATCTAAGCTATATACTGTGTGTGTCATAAAATAGGCTTAGCTTTGTACTTTTCATAAACACTTTAATGGAACGTTTGCCTGACAAGGAGTACTGCAAAAAATACCACATATAAGTATCTAAAATAGCAGAAAAGCACAAGGGTCAGAATTTAGGTAACTTTAAAATCTTGATTGTTGTCATATCCTGATTTTCAAATACTTAAATACACATCGTGATAGTTTTCCACATAATTGCCCAGGTTTTATAAAAGAAAGAGAAAAAAGGAAGGACCTAAAACTTCACTATCCAAGACTTGACAGCTCTGCTATCTTGTTTAAAAATTGGCAACTGTGTTTATAAGTTATGTAAACTGGAACTATTTGGCTAGACACTACCAGAACTCCCAGTTCCACACACTTTTGGATGTTCACACTAAGAAGTATCTAAATCTAAAAACAGCTTTAGTCTCATTATTGAGGCAGTAACCTATTACATTTTAGAGCCTGTAGAGATTTACAAAAAGCATTACTATATCTTCAGACATTAGTATAAAGAGGAAATGGAAAGTTGCGAGCTTACTAGTAAAACAATTTCATGACCACTTCAGTGAAAATACCATGAAATGCATGAAAGAAGATTTACCTTTCCTCACTGATGGAAAAATACCACTGTTTTTGTACAGATTTAGGTACATCTCATCACACAAATCTATTTGCGTATGCTTATTACTATTCATTAACTTATGGTAACTTAGCTGATCACTGGAAAACCAGAAAAATAGAAAGCATAATTTGAAATAATCTATGTACTCATACTTACTTAATAATTATACTTACATTGAACAGCATAGGAAGCCAAAAGAGCAGCAGTATTATAAGGACAGGGCAATCTATAATTTGAAAAGAAAAGGAATACACCTGGTGTGAATTACGATCAGTTTGAAAATCTTCTAATTCATTTATTTAGCAACACAGCTATGAACAGTAAAGCACAAGTTTTTCACAGACGTTTTTATTATAAGTATTTCCTTTTAAGTACTCTAAAAGAAACTATTAAATCAGTTCTTCAGCAAATATTATATAGCTTATAATCTTTATGTAAAATTATTCATTGCTAAAAATTAAATAATGTATCTTTTAATCTCTGAAAACTGGTCATATATTACATATATTGGTCAGCATAATAAAAGAGGCTTACCTTCCAGTAAGAATGTCTTGTTTAATTTGCAAAAAATATTGGTACCTTAAAAAAACAAAAATACTATAATGGGTTAAAGAAATGTGATTGAATTTTTAGACAGAACTGTTTTCCTAAATTTAACATAAAGCTGAAATACTTGATATCACTTTTGGGTTTATTGCATCAGAAACATTTAACCAGATATAATTATTTCTTAAGCTTTGAGAGGTAGATATTAGTGTGAGATGGCAATCAAAGTTACGTATATACCCATAAATTTAAATTATCTACTTCTGTAGAACATTCAATTTTAGGTTACATTTCATGAAGACATCACAATTAATATTCAAATTTCACCTAAAGGTAGAAACAATGGAAAAAAGAGGAAATGGCTACCTTATGAAAAATAAAATAGAGAAAGCAAAACTATCAAACTTTAGTGCCACACAAAGCTGTGTTTAGGCACCTAAATAAAAGTTGCCTACTGTTCAGAACTACTAAAGCATTTATAAGTCTCATATGACTGAACAGATTTAGGCTTTTACTTTTATGTACCCAAGTTTGAAGATTTTTTTTCTTGACTTAGCTCATATTACAAATATATAAAACTTGTTTTATTTTTGTTCCAGGTATACAGAAGCAGAAATTAGTTTAGCACCTGAGGATATCTGACACCAATGTATTGTTTCAATTTAATATCAGGGTTGAGTGGTTTGTCTTCCTCCCTCAATCTAGAAAAATTATGAATGCAAAATCTTATTGCATTATGTTAAAGTCTTTTTGCAACTTTTCCTACCTTCCATAATTTTTTGTTCTATAAACGGCATAGTTCAGTATTTTCTTATTTTATTTTAAATGACTTTTAAATGAGAACAGCTTATTTAAAATAGCTCATCTGCTCCTCCCACTGTTTACCGTTAAGGTGGGAAATAAGCAGCAAAATGAGCAGATGAAACATTCAAAATAGGGAGACTGTTTTCAATCAAGTACATTTAGTGACAGAAAACAGATGACAGCAAATTACTCACTTATTGCAGTTATTTTATAACAAAAATTAAGGCAACCTTTATTATATTTAAGTGTATTTCTTTGAGTCTATTATTTGCTACAAGTATATGCTACAGTTCACATTTTCAAATGCAACTACTGATTTTTGGGTGCCCAAACTGGGACAACTTAAAGGGTCCTGGTTTCCAGAAAGTGCTGAAAAACTCAGCTACTGAAAACCAGGGCCCTCTAAATTGTCTGAAGTTGGGCACTCAAAAATGAAGGCACCCAAAATGAACAGTCACATTTGAAAATGTAGGCTTCCCTAAAAAAGAAAAGAGACTCTGGCAGGATGAGATTGAACATGTACCCATAATTCACCCAAAAGTTATATATATACTAAGTTTCCTCCAACCCCTCATTAAGGTTTAGAGGATTTTAAGGAAGTGAACATTTAAATCTAAATTAGAAAGTTGGCAAAGCACACACACTACAAATGAGAACCACCCCCATAATAGGGGATATAGCGACAATAGGTGATTGCTTTCTTGTACGTAATACTGCTTTGAGACATCCCAGGTCCTGGTATCGAGCCCATCGCGTATTTTTCTTCTTGCACATCCGCTTTGACAGTTGTAACACAAGCATTCATACAACTCAGGCCTTGGGACAGTAAATTAATAGAAAACAATTGTTTGTGTAGCTGTTTATATTATCAGAAGCACTGTTTGTACTAAAATATTTAACAGATTAATATTTACTGTCATGACAGAATTCAAACATTTAGAATTAATTTATTGCATTAAAAATTGAGAGGATTTTTACCGATTCTTTCATTTTCTTACAAATTGGTAAGTGAACAACAACTGCCTCATAATAGTTATATAAGGGTTCCTGATATGGACTTTTAAAGTAGGTTAACAATAGTGAAGAACCCCACGAGCATTTTTACAAATGTGCCTGCATACACAGAGGAACCAACCCATCCATAAGTGAAATGCAGTTACCTCTGGGGTGTAAAGAAACGCTGCATTTTGTACCCAGGAGTAGAAACAGAGTGCATGTAAAGTGACCAGAATGGAATTCTGTGAATCGGTACTTATTGAGGACATTGGGCCTACCGAACCCCTAAAGCCCACAAAAAGTATTCTAGGATCTTCATTTGATCACACATAATAGTAAGTTCAGGATGACATGTAAAACTGAAGGTATAAAAACACTGAAGGGTGTTCTCAGCCCCTGGCAGGCGCGGGGCCGTGGCTTAAGATGGAGAGAAGCCGTGGCCCCGCGCCTGCCGGGGACAGAGAACTCCAGGGCTGCAGGCTTCATTCTATGTTAAAGTAAAAATAATAAATATATTTGGATCAGCAGTTCAACAATGTTTTACTTTTTTAAAATAAATAAGATGAAAACTGTTTTGTAAAAACTCCTTAATTTTTCTAACAGGTAGATTAAAAAAGAGCAAATTCACATGGTAAGGTGAAAGAGTAATTGCCAAATAATTTAATTTAATACCTTTTACATGTAAAATTACCCTTTTTATCTTAGCGATTCATATATTATGTAATATTAAATATGATGTTTTTCATATTATATAATGTACAAACACAAAATAAGCCTTGAAAAATTGCTGGCGCCCGCCACACACTTCTGAAAACATCAATGTGCTACTGGCCACAAAAAGGTTGGGGCCACTGACTTAAAGCATGTAAACCTCTTCTACTTTGTTGAACAAAATGGGAAATAAATAGAAATTAAAGCAACTTTAGCAATGTAGGTCTAAAATAGCTTGCACAATGCATTCACATCTTAAATAGTAAGAACAATGAAGATGGAGCTATGTTAAATTAAAACAACCTTAATAAATGTTAAATATGTTAGCAATCTTAATACATGTTAAAAATAGATTGTTTGCTAGCAAGAGTTTATTTAAACTGACGGAGGATAAACAGGCAGCCAAAAGTATGCCCCTTTGTTGCCCATGTCTGTTGGCCTCATGAACATTAACAGCAATTTTAGGATGTTTTCGTCTGCCTTTGTGCCAGATTATACACAGCCAGAAAGATTGGAAAGATAGCATCTACCAAATTATTGATTAGCAACAGCCAATGCTGGTAAGAAAATGGCCATCAATGTCTGAAAAATATATTTTACGACTTATCATCATATATTTTATCTAAGTTTTGAAAAGAAAAAAAAATTGCCTAGTCTAACAACAGACATGGGACAAGTTAGGCTCTTTGGGAACCTAAATAAAAAATAGCCTTCCTGGGTTTTTTTTTAGAGGGACCAAGCATCTACAAATCCCACTTAAGTCACCTTCTGTTGTAAATGCTCAGCAATTTGAAAAAAAATCAGACTGCATATACTTGGGTGCCTAAAAATGGAGGAGGCGTCTACATTTATACACCTTGGTTTGAAAATTTTGGGCACACCTCTTAACAGCACAGGACATTCACAACTTTTTAATCTGGTACCAATTGAGCACTCCCTTTATACAATTTAGGCCCAGATTAGTACAGCTATTCAGGTGTTGCTGTACTCAACACTGTAAAACCTAACTGATTTAAGATCTTAAACCTCATTTTCAAAAAGTTTTTTTTACAGTTGCCTAAATCCCTTTTGAAAATGAGATTTAGGCTCCTAACTTAGTTAGGTACTGCAACACTGCTTGCAGAAATGCCTAAATACCTGTAAAACTCTGAGCCTTAGGCACATTACTACACAATAGGTACACCGAAATTACTGTATTTGCGCCAGCTAAGATTGCTGCTGTATCACCATAAGTCTCCATGTTATACTAATAAAAGTGAAGTTGAAGACTGATTGATATGCATGGCTGAAAAAAATTATTAAGGAACTAATATACAAAAGGAACGATGAGTCAGCATAATTTCAGAAATATTATGATGTTTTCAAACATAAGAGACAAACATGGGTTAAAATTAAATTTGTACCCATTGATGAGTAGGAGAAAGAAAAAGTTTTCCTTTTTTCTTCTCTTCCTTTTCTTTTCCTATGTCTACCTGAACAATGTTTTGTCTGTGAGATTATTTCATATGTACACTAGATTTCTACACTATGTATTCAAGGCTTCATTTTAAAGGTTTTTGAGTAGTTTGGGTGCTTATAGCATGTGATTTTTAGTTATCAGCTATGGAAAACCCTAAACATACTACAAAAAACATGAATAAATCAGGTTTTTAAGAAACAATTCCAATAAGTAATATTATCAAAAAACTAGTTATGCTTTTTTATAATACTTAGTTCCACTTTTAAATTTCCTAGAAGAATGTTGCAACGGTAAACTACCTAAACCTACCTTGTATATTCTTCTTGGAGCTTGTTAGGGTCACTTACAAAAAATTTGACTCTAAAGTTCAAACTGTAAGGAGATCCTCCTAGAATTAACAAAAGCATTTCTAATTAATCAGGTCACTTTAAAATCCTTATTCAATAAAAATCATATTTGAAATAGACCAAATAAATATATTTACTCACTTTTTAATTGTTTCCTGATTGGTTTGTTTGGATCCAGCCACCTCTGGGGGAAAAAGAGATAAACTCTCTCTATATATATATATTTTTTTTTTTTTTAAAGAAAACAACACATATTTCACAAATTAATCTGATATGATCATGCTAAGAAACAATTTTTTTCATGTTACTTAATTTTTGAGCTTCTTATGCAGAATTGGCCTTTTGGCATGCAAAGCCCTGTGAGTAATTTTCTGAGAGACCACAGGTTATCACAAACATACCCAATTACTCCCTCTGGCATCTGTCTCTATGTACCTTATGGAGCTAAGGCTACTCCCAGCTCCCTTCACAGGTGGCTGCCTGCAGCTGAGTTAGCCTCTTAGCTGAGCACCTAGTTACAAGGGTTAGAATTTAACAATGTGAGAACACTACTGGACTGAGCAGGGACTGACAACAAGAGACGACAACATTCTAATTCTGGCTCTGAATTACTTGACCTTTCTGGTTTTTTTCCACCATCCGTAAGATGCCTACTTCGCAGGGGTGCTGTGACAATTAGTTAACATTTGTAAAACACTACATGTAAAACTCTCTAAATACACAAAAATCCTTCCAATGGCTGTGAACTAATAGTCCCAGAACCCAAGTTTACTGGGAAGATTGCTGGATGAAATACTTTGAGACATTGGCAACTGAACACAAACAGCTAGGCTCCATTTCTCTTGCTGCAAGGAACTAGGGTACCCTAAAAACAACTTTATTTCATTCAAAAGTAAGCCGTGCAATAGTATCCTAGAAAAATCTAAATGAGAAAATAACTACTAACCCTACTACAAATTAATATTGGTTTTTCAAAAGGTGTGTCCATATGTATTCCATTACTGGTGTGCATGTATGCCATGCACGAGATCAGATTCTTTTTATCAGCAAAATCCATTGGGGATGCATCTGCACTCTACGTGCAGGGAGAATAAACAGCAGAGTGGGCCTAACTGTCCCTCAGTGTCTTTGTCAAGACAGAATCCAGGTGTTACAGGACTCCATGGCAGCAGGGAGGAAGAGAAGATCATAGAATACACATGGACAACACATCTCAAAGAATCCCATTTACTGGAGGGTAAAGTACCTATTCTTTCTCCTTCAAGTGATTGTTCAAATGTATTGCACTTCAGGTGACTCAACAAGCAGTGACCTCATAGGAAGGAGGATTGGTGCTTGCTGTCTATTTCAATAACGATTGGAGTACTGTTCTGGCAAAGTGCATGTCTGACACTGATGCCTCTACCAGTGAATTATACTGTATGTGATGGGGCAAGGCCAGATGGCTACAGTAAAGTACTGAGAAACAGGTATGTTAGCCCCAGGCTAAACAAATCCCTAGGACCCTGGTAACCAAATGGCAGTTGCTCCAGGTTAATCAAGGCACCTGGAGCCAATTAAGATCTTTCTAGAAGGCAGTAGAGATAGCTACTTTAATTAGAACACCTGCAGCCAATCAAGGCAGGCTAATCAGGGCACCTGGGTTTAAAAAGGAGCTCACTCCAGTCAGGCAGGGAGGAGCCAGAGGAGAAGGAGCGTGTGTGAGGAGCTGGGAGCAAGAAGGCAAGGAGCTGAGAGTGAGAGAGTGTACTGCTGGAGGATTGAGGAGGACAAGCGTTATCAGATACCAGGAGGAAGGTCCTGTGGTGAGGATAAAGAAGGTGTTTGGAGGAGGCCATGGGGAAGTAGCCCAGGGAGTTGTAGCTGTCATGCAGCTGTTACAGGAGGCACTATAGACAGCTGCGATCCACAGGGCCCTGGGCTGGAACCCGGAGTAGAGGGCGGGCCCGGGTTCCCCCCAAACCTCCCAACTCCTGATCAGACACAGGAGGAGCTGACCCAGACTGTGGGTTCCACAAGAGGGGAAGATCACTGAGGTGAACAAATCCGCCAATAAGCGCAGGACCCACCAAGGTAGAGGAGGAACTTTGTCACATGTATAAAATGTGAACTGATCCCCTCATAGCTTCTCAGAGAATCAACAGGTTGTCTCTGCTCTGATGGAGTGGGTTCTAAACTGCATGAGTGAAACTAATCTAGCTAACTCATAGTATGATTTAATACAATTAGCAACCCATTTAAATTATCTTTGGGTAGATACTGCCTGATCCTTCGTTCTAGCTGCAAATGCTATAATTAGCCTAGAGGAGCTTCTGAATGGTTTTGTTTTGCTCAGCAAAATGACAGAGCCTTAACTACATCAAAGGTAACAAGGATTCTGGTGGCACCTTAAAGACTAACAGATTTATTTGGGGATACGATTTTGTGAGTAAAACACCACTTCTTCAGATGCGTGGAGTGAAAATTACAAATGCAGACATTATATAATGATACATGAAGGGAAGGGAGTTACCTCACAAGTGGAGAACCAGTGTTGACAGAGCCAGTTCGATCAGGGTGGATGTAGTCCACCCTCAATAATAGAGGAGGAGGTGTCAATTCCAGGAGAAGCAAAGCTGCTTTTGTAATGAGCCACCCACTCCCAGTTCCCATTCAAGCCCAAATTAATTGTGCTAAATTTGCAAATGAATTTTAGTTCTGCTGTTTCTCTTTGAAGTCTGTTTCTGAAGTTTTTTTGTTCAAGTATACCTACTTTTAAAGCTGTTATAGAATGTCCAGGAAGACTGAAGTGTTCTCCTACTGGCTTTTGTATGTTACTATTCCTGATGTCTGATTTGTGTCCATTTATTCTTTTACGTAGGGACTGTCTGGTTTGGCCAGAGGAGCATTGCTGGCACATGATGGCATATATAACATCAGTAGACGTGCAGGTGAATGAGCCTCTGATGGTGTCGCTAGAGTAGATATGGGGACAGAGTAGGCAACGAAGTTTGCTACAGGGATTGGTTCCTGGGTCAGTGTTTCTGTGATGTGGTATGTAGTTGCTGGTGAGTATTTGCTTCAGGTTGGGGGGCTGTCTGTAAGCGAGGACTGACCTGCCTCCCTAGGTCTGTGACAGCGAGGGTTTGTTTTCCAGGATAGGTTGTAGATCACTGATAACATGCTGGGCAGTTTTTAGCTGGGGGCTGTACATGATGGCCACTCTGATTCTGTTATTTTCCTTGTTGGGCCTGTCCTGTAGTAGGTGATTTCTGGGTACCCGTCTTGCTCTGTCAACTACATCAAAAATATGCAGTTTGGCTTCCCCCTGGTTCAGTTTGGGAAAGGAAATGGCAGATGAATCACCTGAGTTAAATGGAAGCCTGAAACAATCTTTGGTAAAAATGCAGGGTTAGGCCTAAGGGTCAACTTGTCCTTGTGGAAAACGATGTAAGGTAGACCAGCCATAAGTGTCTGAATGTCGCTATCCCTTCCAGTTGATGACCGGGTTCCTCCCTGTCTACTAACACCATTGTGTTATCTGCCATCATCTGGTCTTCCAGTCCACTCAGTACGGAGAGAAATACTGTGCAGGCTAATCAAACAGTTCAGAGCTGTAGTATACTGTATGAAGGTAATTCTCTTCAGGAGCTTATGAGACTTGGGTTTGAAGGTAGTAAGGTGAGCTCTTCAGCTGAGCACAGAAGCATCCATTAGCAGTGCGTTGGTGACAAATGGAGAGAACAGTCCACGTTTGCAAACCTGCACAGAGTTCTTCTACCAGTTTAACTATTAGAGGACTTCTCAGGGGATCAGTACACCCATGTTCATGTGATATGTGTTTGGTAGGTACACCATTTTCAACTACTTTTGTAACGTGAGTGTAGTCTGGCATGCTATGTGATGTAAATACAGGAAAGAATGGGATCAAGAGAATTGAGGCAAACTCTTACTGACATTTAAGGGTGAGCTCGCAGCTGGTTGATGAGGCCTACAATGGTACTGAATCTGTTTTATGGCAAATAAGCTCTTGCTGTTGCGGAATCTAACACTACTCCAACGAACTCTATCCTTTCGGTTGGCACTAAAGTTGACTTTTCTCTGTTGCTTCTGAGACCCAGCTTAGTGTAAAGTTGTAGGATCATATGAAATTGAGTCATTCATTTGTTGCACTGATCTCCCTCAAATGAGGGAATCATTGTGGTGCGAGTCTACCTATACCCTTTGCTTTCTCAGGTGAGCCATCATGACTGTTAAGCACTTGGTGACTACTTTTGGTGCTGCTGAAAGACCAAAGGGCAGGACTCTGTACTAATTGTGGTAATTTCCCACTTGGAATCGCAGGTATTTTCTGTGTGCAGGGTAGACTGATATGTGAAAGTATGTGTCCTGTAGGTTAACAGCATGAACCAGTTTTGGGGATCTAAGGATGAGATTAGAGAGGTTAGGGATTTGAATTTTAAGTGGCAGATTAAGGTGTTGAGACAGCTCAAATCCAGAATTGGGCAGCATACCCCTTCTTCAGGATTAGAAAATGTGAGTAAAATCCCTTCTCTCTGAACCCCAGAGGCACATCTATTGCTCCAAGATTTAGATGTAAACTCATTTTTAATAATCTCTCATGAGTGGTCCCTAAAGAGGGCTGGGTGTTAGGAAGGTTCCGAAATTGAATGAAACACCCACATTCTGATGATTTCTAAGATCCTGAGGTGATGTGATCCCAAGTCTCCAGAAAATAAAAAAGGAAACTGCCAAAAGAAGGGGAGGGAAAGGGAGATAAAGTAAACAGATCCTCTAAATGCTCCAAGTGACTCTCGACTAACATGTCAGATTTGCTACTTTAAGATGGACACAGCGTGACTATGCAGAGGCTTTCCTCCACTGAAATCTCTACTTTTTCCTGGTAGTTCAGAGGATCGTTGTTCACTATAGTAATAAGCGGAGCGGCCCCATCTAGAATAACTCAGCGGTCTGGGCTGTTTCCTTCCTGGGACTGCTGTATAAATCCCCAGAGACTGAAGAATACCATATGACTCTTTCAGGAAGTGCACAGCTTCCTTTGTCTTGATATTAAAGGAGTTCTCAAGAGCTGTCTGGACCTCTTTGGTAGTTTTCTCTGCTGTTTGAGGGAAATTTTTCAGTAAAAAGATACTTTGTCTCAATTTATGATGTCATATTTCACTAAGAGGGCCTAACAATTAGCACTACACATTCGTAAATTTGAGGAAGAGTAGTTCTTCCTACCAAATAAATCTAATGGCCAATCTTCCAGGCATTACCATATACAAAATGTCAAGCAGTCTGAGTGATTTTTCTTGCACAATTTCCACTGGAATCTCAAAAGGTATCCACCACTCAGCACAGCAGTTCTTGAAAAGCCTTATAACACTGCTCTACAGCCAAAATGCTTCTGAAATAAATGTAGTCAAACTTTACTAATTCTGGGTCACTGAGAACGAAAATGATGCTTAAAATTGTTGATTGGCTCTAGTCTAGCTGTTGGGCTCCAGACTACAGCAGTGGAATCTCCTGGCAGGTGATGTTAGGGTTTCCATGTTCCGTGACCGTCAAAAGGATCTTGTCCCATTCTTCTTCATGGAAGGTGATCTTGTAGCCTGCAACAACATCGATGGTGTGATGGCAGCCCTCAACATTGCTCACGATCCAGATGAGTGGAGACTGTTCATTGATTCATCGAAGATGAGTCTTAAAGCTGTTTTGCTGCATAATGGCAATGTTTTGCCATCAATTCCAGTTGGTCATGCAGTCCATATGAAGGAAACCTATGACAACATGAAACAACTTTTGAGGTGCATAAACTATGACCAACATCAGTGGCAGCTTTGTGGCGATTTGAAGGTTGTTGCTCTCTTGCTTGGTCTGCAGACTGGATACACAAAGTACTGCTGTTTTCTCTGCGAATGGGATAGTCGTGCAAGAGATTCCCACTACATCAAGAAAGACTGGCCACTCCGACAGTCATTGGAGCCTGGGAGGAAAAGTGTTCAGCATCCACCACTTGTTGAATCAAGGAAGATTTTGTTACCACCCTTACACATCAAGCTGGGTCTGATGAAGAACTTTGTCAAGGCCATTGACAAAACACAAGCAGCTTTCAAGTACCTCCGTGGAAAATTTCCAAGGTTAAGTGAAGCTAAGATAAAGGAAGGTGTCTTTGTTGGTCCTCAGATTCGTGAACTTCTTCGAGATGATGCATTTGACCATGCACTGCGTGGCAAGGAAAAGACGGCATGGAAAGCCTTCCAGTTAGTGGCAATAAATTTTCTCAGAAACAACAAGGCAGACAACTACAGGTTGTTGGTGGAAAACCTCCTAAAGGCATACAAAAGCCTTGGTTGCAACATGTCACTAAAGATACATTTTTTGCACTCTCATCTAGATTTTTTTCCACCGAACTGCGGAGCAGTGAGCGACGAGCACGGCGAGCAATTTCACCAGGACATTGCAACAATGGAGAAACGCTATCAGGGCAAATGGAGCCCATCAATGCTTGCAGACTATTGCTGGACAGTGACAAGAGATGCTCCATTTAATGAATACAAGAGACAAGCCAAGAAGCGCCGAGTAGACACTGAATAGGACTAAACTATGTACATAATAGTTTTTTGCCTTTTGTTTCATAATAAATTTTATTTATATAACCCTTTTGCTGATTTTTAAAGTGTTACATAAACAGGACAGGTGAAATATTATCATGTAAAGCAACCATAAACACATGAAAAGACCTAGGTTTACAATTTATGATTAAAACTCTACTATCTACACAATATACATAGACATAAAATGTAAAAACTTAAATATCTTAGAAACAGTAGCCAATCAGTTGTTTTAATTGTCATATTTGAATTCAGCACATCAAAATACATAATAAATACCACATTTTATCTCTGAAGCAGACGACTTCTCAAAAATTGTAGACCAGTGTAATAGTCAGGTCAGCTAGACATAGCAGCCATTACACCTCATCAGGCAAAAAGGTGGAAATGTCTGTTGGAATTGTGTGTTCCTCAATCTAAGGGTGTTCTCTTTCTTTTTGTTTTTCTCATCTTGCTGAGCAGTGTGCCTCTTCAGCCTGCATGCTTTTGCAGAGGAGGGAGATGTCACTTTTCAGGGGGCAGTAGAGGTTGGTTTCCAAGCTGGTGGCATGCCCCAGGACTGCCAGTCAGGTAAAGGGGGTTAGTGCAAAAAGTAAACTAATAACATAAATGCTAAAAGTAATTGTAACTGAATATTCTACAAATGTATACAGTAGGTAAAATGTTTGTTTTATTCTAGTTCTGACATGCCCCTTTTATGGTATGTAATTATCTGCTCAAAACCCAGAAGGTTTTAGAAGTAAAAAAACACTAACCATTTAATCACATGCTCACTGGATAACTCTGAGGCTCCCACTAAGCACTGCAGGGTTGCTTCTTAAATCACAGCTGCCCCCATTACTACACCATTGTATTCAATCAGCATAACACACACAACATCAGGCACTAGAGGGTGTTTGGATATGACAGTCAGGAAGAAAGGAGAATATGGGAAATAAGATAGCCACAGCTGTTGCAATTTTTTGAGTTTGTCTGAATAAAGAATTGTATTGACTTTTACTGTTCTTTTATTTAAGTCAAAAGACAGATTCTAGCTCTCCCACACCCACATTTATTTCCCTGTTATGCCAATGTTTTTCTCCCTATCAACCTCATTCCTTAAGGAAAGAGTCTGGAATGAAGAGGTTAAATATGATTATTACCTTGACAGTATCCCTATCAGAACAGCCTACAAGTGACATAACCCTGGATGAAAACCCCAATTAAAAACATCTAAAATGTGCTGAACAGCTTTATTTGGTAATAAACATTGAGTTCTACTGTTTAGCCACAGACTGCAAGGAAGAAGAGGAAAATAAAGTTTAGAAAAATCAGTAAACATCATTGAAAGTATTAGTTTCCTTCTGTAGTCTCACATTCCAGGGAGAAAAGTGTCAGAGGTATCCTTCTCTAAAAAAAACAAGTTAAGGAACATTATTGTAGCAATTGAGGGACATCAGTCTCTTACATACACAACAGATATTCAGTAAAACAGATGAAAGAGAAGGCTGGGGCGGGGGCCACAAAAGCCATTATTCCTCTTATTTAAAGTATTTTTTTCCTTTGTGAAACTATGGAAGTCCAATTCTTTCTATCCTAAGGAACAAAGAGCATTCAGTGTCCATTGAAAGCAAAGGGGGTAGATTACTGACTGTATGTGCAACATTCAATAATTGCTTTCTAGGTCACTGATTTCTATTGTTCATCCTGTGCATCCATGTTGAGAACAACAATGCTAGCTTGTCACAAAAGAGGGTGGAATCTAAGTCTGGACACAATAAACGTGACATGCTCATAACCTCAGAACAGAAAATAAGCAGGAAACAGTAATATTACAAGCAGTAAAGTCTAGTCTTAAAACCAGTAAATATTTAATGGGATAAAATGAGAAACTTTTCAAGAAATAAAGACCACATTCATAAAATATAAAAAAATACTTCAGAATTGTTTATATAACATGTAGAACACACATTTTGCAAAATGTATTTTCTATAAAAAGATGACTACTTTAATGTGGACTTGCTTACTGTAAGCAATTTTTTGGATTTTTTAGAAAAATACATATATTTTAATAACGAACGCAGGAACACCAACATTTGTCACCAGGAGGCATTCACACATAGCCTCTCTTTAGAGATTAAATCTGGGTGAATCTCCCATTTAATCTGTATCACTGTTTATTTGTTCCAGACTAATAGAAACAGTTTATAGTGAAAATTTATTATTTTTAACATTCTACACAGCAATGCCTATCTCAACCTTTCCAGACTACTGTACCCCTTTCAGTCTGATTTGTCTTGCATATCCAAGTTTCTCCTCACTTAAAAACTATCTGCTTACAAAACCAGACATAGAAACACAAGTGTCACAGCATACTATTACTGAAAAATTGTTTACTTTCTCATTTTTACTATATAGTTATAAATCAAATTGAATATAAATATTGTACTTACATTTCAGTGTATCATGTATACAGAGCAATAGAAACAAGTCATTTTATGAAATTTTAGTTTGCACTGACTTCATTAGTGCTTTTTATGTAGCCTGTTAAACTAAGCTAATATCTAGATGTGTTGATAGTGTACCCCCTGGAAGACCTCTGTGTACTCCCAGGAGTATGTGTACTCCTGGTTGAGAACCACTGCTATATGGTACCTTACCACTCTTAGGCCAGGTCTACACGAAGCGCAAAAATCGATTTTAGATACGCAATTTCAGCTACGAGAATAGCGTAGCTGAAATCGATTATCTAAAATCGATGTACTCACCCGTCTTCACCGCACGGGATCGATGTGCGCGGCTCGCCATGTCAATTCCAGAACTCCATTGGTTTTGGTGGAGTTCCGGAATCGATGTAAGCGCGCTCAGGGATCGATATATCGCGTCTAGATGAGACGCGATACATTGATCCCCGAGCAATCGATTGTAACGCGCCGATACGGCGCGTCGTATAGACGTGGCCTTAGAAAGGAACACTTACACTCTGCTAAATTCAAATTAGCACCACAGGACAGTTGAGAACAAGCATCTGTCTTGTCCTTATAGGCTGCCTTGGTAATATACAGAAAATCCTTCCAGAAAAGAAAAAAATTAATGCAAGTGATCTTTAAACCAAGGGTGCCAAACACATTCTAGACTTTTTCATATTAGGATTATGATGTGCTGTTACCTAAAACACACTAACACACACATTTCTAAAATCCACTGTAAAAAAGTCAGACAATTGCCATCAAGAGTTGCCAAAACTGGTCAAGTGCTTTGTCTATAATACATTTGAAATACTATTAGTTACCACAGGTGTTCTCAACCTCTCTCTTTCTGAGGCCCTACCAACATGCTATAAAAACTCCATGGCCCAGCTGTGCCACAATAACTGGTTTTCTGCATATAAGAGCCAGGGCCAGCATTAGAGGATAGCAAGCAGGGCAGCTGCCCAGGGCTCCACGCCACAAGCAGCCTCGCAAAGCTAAGCTGCCCAGGCTTCAGCTTCAGCCCGAGGTGGCTGGGCGCGGCGCCCCGGACTTTAGCGCCATGCAATGGGTCTTCAGCTTTTTGCCCTTGTCCCCAGTGAGTCTGATGCTGGCCCTCCTTGGGGCCCCCCCTGAAACCTGCTCACAGCCCCCCAGTGTGGCCCAGACCCCTGGTTGAGAACGACTGAGTTAGCACACACTAACATCACACCTCTGAATCCTTCATTAGATAAGACCTCAGTGGTAAGGGCTGAACTACCTGTTCAGTTACAGTTCATGTGCTGGGAATAAAAAGTTCATCGACAAGAGGCAAATTTATCACTTTGTGTGATTTTAGTTTGTGCCTAGCTAAGTTAAATACTGCATTTAATTATGTATTATTTGTTTCATAGTAGCATTTAGAGGCCCCAACCAAGATCAGTTAAAGACAATTATTTTTTCTCTTTAGAATAAAGGTATGTATGAAACCTTTCTTCCTCTCATTAACTTACCCTTCTGTGCATTCCACCCTAAGCAATCATCTCAATCTTCCACCTTTTTTGAGACTTTTCCCTATCTGCTGTTTCATTTTGTTTATTAATGCCAGCCCTCCTTCCCCCTCTCCCACAATATTTAGGAATTTCATACCCCTGGGGGAGTCTCTCCCTTGCCCTTATTTCCCTTTGCAGAGTCTCTCCTCTTCCCCTTCTCTTTGGGAGTTTCTCCCTCTGCTTCATGTTTCATCTGAGGGGGTCAGAGAAGCAGCTGATTCCATGAATCTTGTAAACTCAGCAGCAGTGGCAATAGCAGCAGATGTGAAGGATGGAGGCTGAAAAGAAGCCTCATCTTTCTCTGCTGCTGCATGGCTCAGTGACAGTACGAAGTGGGGTATGGACTCCACTCTTGTATAGCTTTGGCAATGCTGGCAAGGGCAAAGGGTGTGTGAGGTTGTCAAAGAGCCTCATCTGAGTCTCATGTGTGCAATATTGCAGTGCTGCCAGCTGTACAAAGCGAGGAGAGGAAGGAAGAGGTGTTCAGTACCTGTCCCCTGTCAGGTATAATATTCCTCCCAATCCTGGCTTCCTCTCAGATGCTCTGACATGGGTTGGATAACTTTTGTAAACCATAGAGGGAGTTGCTAGACAGAAGAAAAGGTTGGAAAGGCCTGCAGGCCACATGTTTGACATCCCTGCCTTAAACTGTCCCAATTAACTCAAAATTATACTGTCAAAGTTTTAGTCATATTATACGTTACTTTGTGCCTGTAGTGCCTTCCACATGGTACAGTATCATGAAGTTCTTCTAGGTCATTGCAAACAGTTAACTACAATGAAAATTCTTGCACAAACATTCTAACCATAACAGAACAGCAATAATAAAAGAGATAACTGAAAGTTATCATTAGATCCATCAATTAGTATATTTCTAACTTTGATTTTGATGTACCTAAGGTTGGAACTCACTGCCAGTTAAGGCATGTAAACAACGATTAGAAACACTCATGCTCAGAAAAGTCTTTTATTCATTGTTTTAGAGCAGGGGTCGGCAACCTTTCAGCCGTGGTGTGCCGAGTCTTATTTATACATTCTAATTTAAGGCTTCGCGTGCCGGTAATACATTTTAACGTTTTTTAGAAGGTCTCTCTATATGTCTATACTATATAACCAAACTACTGTTATATGTAAAGTAAACAAGGTTTTCAAAATGTTTCAGAAGCTTTATTTAAAATTTAAATTAAAATGCAGATCTTATCAGTTTAGTGTGATCCTTGCCCTAACTTTTGCTTGCTGAGTTTTCCAATGTGTGGCATGTATTTGGATACTTTAAGCTGCACACAGGCTTCTGAGTGATCACTTGTTAACCGGCTCCAAGAGGGACAGAGGACAGATTTCATGTGTGAAAATACCTGTTCACACAGGTATGTGGATCCAAATGCTGAAAGCACTGCAAACGCAATTTTCTTCAAAACAGTTAAATTTCATTGGCAAGGACGTCCAGCAGGTCACAGTAGAGGCCCCACGATCTCTCTCATTAGTTTCAAGTGCACTCTGCAGATCCACAAACTTTGATGTCCATAATTCTGAGCTTTTTAACTGAATGAGTAATGATATCTTCAACACTCATCCACTGAAACACAGACAAATCCAAGTCACTGTCGTTGAACTTTTCAGGTTTAATTAAAAAAGAAAGCATTGGGCCAAATCTCTGGATATCTTGAAATCAGTCAGAAAATTCTGATTCCAGTTCTTGCATGTACTTTCCAATCTCATCGGACATCGACAGTGCAACGTGTCGATAGCTATTTTATGAGTTGGAAGTAGCAAAAAGTAGAAATTTGAATATCCCTGGAAAATACTGCTAGTTTCACAACAAATGTTTTCCAGGCTTCATAAAGATCCAGAACTGTTTGCCCTGCACCCTGGAGACACAGGTTGACTTCATTTAGGTAAGCGGAGATATCAGTTAGAAACATGAGCTTACACAGCTATTTGTCATCATCCAGTTCAGGGTAGTTTTGTTCTTTTCCAACAAAAAGGCCTTGATTGCATCAGAACAGTTTACAAAGTGCACCAAAACCTTGCCATGACTTAGTCACAGAATGTTGCTGTGATGCGAGATGTCGTTATAAGCACTGTCCATCTCTTCTAGCAGTGCTTGAAACTGTTTGAGAGTCAAAGCAGATCAAGCAACAAGGAAATTCACAATTCGCACATTATTAAGCTCTGAATTAGACATTTTAGCACACAGGTTTTCTTGATGGATGATACAGTGAAATTTGACTGTTGGATGGCCAATTTGATCTTCAAGTAACTTTACAAATCCCTTCTGTTTTCCGACCATGGCAGGAGCACCATCTGTTGTCACACAAAATATTTTTCTGATATCAACTCCTCGTTCTTCAAAATGGTTTACAAAACTTTCCAGTATATCTTCCCCCTTTGTTGTGCCATGAAGGGGTTTTAGGCAACAAAGTTCCTCTTGGATTTCATCGGAAGCACAGTATCTTGCAACAACTGCCAAACACGGATCGTCGTTTATATCCACACTCTCATCAACTGCAACACTGCTGTGTCTTTCAATGCAGTCATCTGCTTTTCCTTAATGTTTTCTACCATTTCACTTATGCGTCTCTCAACTGTTCTGGCAGAGATGGGGAGTTCTTTTATTCTAGATATGATTGTATCTTTATCTGGCAAATCACTGAACAAAATCTCCGAACTGCTGAAAAAAAACTTTTTATATATTCCCCATCTGTAAACAGCTTTCTGTTTTTTGCAATGCACTGTGCAATCTTGTAACTTCCTTCTGTAGCTTGATTTTTACTTACACTTAAGCTTTTAAAAACACTACTTTGCTTTTCATAGGCGGCTACTTGCCTTTTTGATTGATTCAGTCTTATCTGCTTCATCAAGAAAAGTTTTCTCGTGCTTCGTTTCAAAATGTCAAACACTTGACATGCGACAAACAACACTTTCATAACAGAAAGCACAAATAGCACGGTCCTTCTTTTCAATAAACCCAAATGTGTCTGTCCAAGCAAGCTGAAATGATCGGACATCTATCTTCACTTTCTTAGGAGCTGCCATTTTGTCAAATGTTCCCTTCAACTCTCAGTGGGGAAAAAAATGGCAACAGAAGACAGGCACAAGGTCAAATGCAGTGCGGTCTGAAATAAGCAATTTTAAGATGGGGATGCTGAGCTGCACCCCCTCTTCCCTTGTGTGCAACCCTCACTGTCCCAGACTGGGAACAGTGGGCCACAGCAGTGAGGCTGCAGAGCAGTGATCCAAGGCCAGGAGAAGAGCCTAGGGTGGCCTGCAGGGACTCCAGGCCAGAAAGCAGGCTGAGCAGGGCTGGAGATCTAGACTGGGCTGGCAGGAGGTCAGCAACTGAAACCCCTGATTGGCAGCTGAGGTGAGTGAGCTGGCCCCGGTAGGGCTGAGCAGGGCCGCAGGCCTGGACCCTGTCTGGAAGGGCGCCTGAGCAAGGTAAGTGGGGCTGTGGTGGGGGGACCCCAGTTGGCAAGTGACCAGCAGAGGGAATCCCAGAGCAGCTGCAGGCTGAGCGGTTCAGCCTGCCGCGGCTCTCGGGTTTCAGCTGCAGGCTCCTGCCAGCTGGGGTCTCAACCCCCTGCCACCCTGGGGTTCTTTCCCCCAGGCTGGCAGTGGGGGCTGAGTGGGGCTGCCGCAGGGGGGACCCCGGCTGGCAAGGAGCCAGCAGCGGGATTCCCAGAGCGGCCACAGGCGGAGTGGCTCAGCCTGCTGCCGCTCTGGGGTTTCGGCCGCGGGCTCCTGCCAGCTAGGGTCTCAGCCCCCTGCCAGCCTGGGGTTCCTTCCCCCAGGCCAGCAGTGGGTGCTGAGTGAGACTGGCAGAGGGCCCCAGCTGGTAGGAGCCGGCGGCAGAAAGCGCCAGAGCGGTGGCGGGCTGAGCTGCTCAGCCCGCCCTGCGTGCCATTAAAAATTGGCTTGCGTGCCACGTTTGGCACATGTGCCAAAAGTTGCCAACCCCTGTTTTACAGCAATAAACTGACTCTCCTTGCTAGATATTGGACTACACTCAACATATAATGGATTCGGAGATGTGTACAGTTGTGGACTAGAATTAAAAAAATGACCTTATATGTATATACACAATCTAAAAACAATTTTTTTTTAACTGGTAGCCAAATAATATGGAAATTACCTTGTACCCCAGCTAAGACAATCATGCAATTCAGTGGATAGTGATCTAACAAAAATGAGTCACGTACTCATTTCAGTTTTCACTTGATGACCATAAGCATTAACACTTTCACTCCAAACCTGTAACTACTCAATCTCTCTGCAGGTTTTTTGACAAAGTTAACCATAAATGCTGCTGACCCACTTATATGACATAGCTAGAGAAGATGGTACAGTACTACAAAGACTTCTGTCATTACTCTTTACCAGGACCCAGAGTGCGATGATAGCAACTGGCCCTCTTCTTAAAAGTTTCTCACCTGTAGAGGCCCACATGGATCTATTCTGTCCTTCCACCTCAAATATCTACATGAGACCACTTGGAGAATTTCAGAGGTGCCACAAACTCTGCTGTCATCAGTATGTTGATAATGCCCAGATGTACATTTTGTTATCCAGGTACAACAATCGACATCATATATATGTCACAATGCCTACAGGTCATCACCTGAATGAACACCTAATTCAAACCCAACCCAAATAAGACTGAAGTGACCCCAGTTGGAGCAAGAGAGTACTCTGAAGGACTTGTTGGAATATTACCATCCCATTCCATTGGAAAGTGTCTCCACCCTTTTGGCAAAGCAGCCTGAAGCCTTAGGATCCTGTTTAAGTCTTCACTAAGCTTAGACAACTGAAATTCTTCTTCCACTGCCCGAATGAGCGCCACATTTAAGCTCAAGTATAATATTAAGGTAGGGTCAAATTAAAGGACTTTTGGGCCTTGTGCGCTATAGAAATTGGGACCATCCCCACCTTCCTTAAACTAGACAGCGAATGTGATCATTGTAATTAAAGGCCACATATCCATTAAAACCTTTTGAACAACGGAGAGAAAGGCTATTCTACACAGCAGAAACTCTCCTCCCTGGCAGCACTGCATAAGAAGATTATTAAAGCTCCACAGTTCAAGATGGAGTACAGTCAACTTTTTCTAAGTCCCAGAGCAAGAGCAGACAGCAGAGGAGTGCCATCAGTGTCTTCTACATTTATGTTATGGCTCGAACTTTTAGTAATGACATTATCTAGCTACTCAGTTTGCATTTCATCTGCCTTTTTTATTTTTTAAAACTTTTCCTGTTTTTAATGCCTTCAGACCACTCCATTTAATTACTGCATTTAATTAACTTGCAGACATTTCACCATATAATGGCCATTTGATTAGTTCACTCCACACCTCATTGCTGCCAGCTGATTTAATTGTGCCAGCATGGCATAACTACACTACTTGCCTTTTCCTTTCCCACATCCTCATCTCACCCCCACTCTTCTCTATCACTGCATCTCTCTAACTCTATGAAGTCATTTATTCTACTATACCTTCCTATACAAAATTATCTTACTATTGTTCCTATGTAGGTGTCTCAAATCATTTATTAAAAAAACTAAAATGCCACTCTTAAATTTAACAGTGATCATATTTGTATTAAAAATGATAAATGAACAATATGCACATAGAGCAAATCAAGCAATCACATTATGTTTATTTAAACTCTCATCATAACGCTACCATTTATTATCATTCAGAATGAACTCAAACTGTTAATTGAACTCAGATTAAAAATACTCAGGGGCAAAGAAAAGAGACCCTACGCATGTTTATTGTGCTATATACATAACAAATTGTAAGCTGAAATCTGAAAACTTTCTGATTTATTCCACTTTCATTGTTTTGCACACCCAGTCCTTATTTTATAAAAAAGCATCAGGATCAGTTGCGGCCTCAAACAGGTCTATGTTTAACAGGAAAAAAAGTGAGAGGAGTTTTCAGGAGATCAGCTGCTTCCATACAGGAGTTTCTTCTCAGATATAGCAAAAGGGGCAGGACACCCAGGGAAGACAGGCTAACTGTAAAGAATAAACCTCTTCTGACATTAAGGGCGCCATCTTCTCCTATATCTATCTTCTCCTATATTCCCCAACTGGCCTGGTTTCTTTACAAGATACCCAAGCCCTGAACTTTTTATGTTGTCTTAGGGTTTGTCTAGAATAAAGTCTGTGGTCCCATTTTAACCTGAGTTAGTCACAAAACTAGTTTAGGCATAACCTCAATAGACCTCTCAAACAATCTTAAAAAAAAAAAAGGTTGACCCCAATTCTCACATTTTGAAATACAGAGATGGGAGGGGAAAATAAGTACAACCATAATTTAATTGTTTGGGGGAAAATACTTTTCCAGTATGAGAGATACCAGGTGAAAACTTGCACCCACAAGAATAAACCATGAGACAGCTTTATCTAAACAACAGAATAGAGACAGTCCTTTTTGAAGCATATCAAAGAAGATTTATGCCGTATTTCAGATTTGTTTTAAAAAAATTGAGTCTACTGAATATACCAACTGTCATGGACATAAGAATTAGATGAGAACTCCAAAAAAATTAATCAAATTTTCTGAATACTGAAACAAAATCCCTAAACTCTAACAACATGCAAAAAAAAAAACAGTTTAGAAAACAGACGCAACTTACTGGGTTATCAGTGGAATCGTCAGCCAGCTGTAAACCAAAGTAATCCCTCTCTGTCAAATCAAGATGTTTGAACACTATATCCAACAAAACTTGTCCCTGATGGTTTTTCTGGAAGGAGAAAAGGTCATATTGTTTAAAATCAAAGCAATCTTTAAACGGACAGACTGTTTCATGCATGCACACCTATAGCTTACTTAGGTGTGTTCATAAAATTTACATCCCAAAATCCACAAAATTTCTCCCAACACAATATAATTTTTAAATGAGATACTTCTCTCATTGCCACAAACAGAAGTTATTTCTCCGCAATTAAAAATGGCTACATAGGAATTTCTTGTTGCCCTCAGAAACAGAAAGTACAGTAGCCATGCAATTATTCCATAAAGCTATTCATTTACCAATAAATTTGATAAACAGCAAAACGATTTTAAAAAGTGATAAAATAAGGCAATAAATTAAATTCGTATTTTTATGACATGACAGAATTCAGGTAACACTTTTCAGAACATTCCACTATCATTCTTCAATCCTAATAAATTAATCTAATATTTCATTTGCAAATCACTCTCTAGATCTAGATCAACACAATTACTGAAAATTTTTTTCAGAGTTACACTGCATAGATATTTAAACAGCCATATGAATTTTTGCTTGATGGTGAATATCCTTAAAGATGTCTTCGAAGACAATTTACACTGTAAAAGCACCTATTGAATAGAGTACAGACTAAGGACTAAAATTTTTAATTATGGCCAATGACTGAACATTACTTTCTTTACAAAGCCTCACTTTTCCTGTAAGAAGATATACAAAGCATTGGTAGAGTCTAAAAACTGCACCATTCTATATTACCAAACAAACAATACTGGTTACTAAACAAAGTTATTCAAACAGTGATCCATTATGACAAGCCTCAGCAAACAAGTTATTATTCTGTACTGAGTTAAATTTAAATAAGCACTCTTCCAAGGAAAGTTGTGAACCAGTACTCCAAAAATCCTTAGAGATAATTAACATTAATCAGGACACAATGTTAGAAAAAAATTCAAGGAAAATCTCTATATTAGGAGAAGGCATTTGAGATGATTGATCAGATAACAGTACCTGTGTTTTCCATTATTCCAGCACCAAGCAAACTCCACACATCCTTTCAAATGCTGAAACTTTATCAAATGAGAAGAAACCTACATTAAACTAACAAACAAAATCCTTTCCATCTTTAATACAAGATGGCTGCTGCTCTACTCCCAGTACACTACAATAATTCCTTCAAATACTTGCAAATGTGAATGCTTGGCTTGAAATCAGTAAATAAAGGGAGAATAAGGGATTATCTACACTGGCACTTTACAGCGCTGCAACTTTCTCGCTCGGGGATATGAAAAACACCCCCTAAGCGCAGCAAGTTTCAGCGCTGTAAAGTTTTTGCCTGGAGCTGGAGCGCAGCTCCAAAGCCCTGCAGTGTTAGACTAGCCCAAATAGTCTAAAAACAGGAAACATCTTCAAAAAATGTTTTTCTACCCTTCTATGCCTATGCTAGCAGCACTTTATACAGTGGTACAGGGATATGGTATACTATATCAGCACAACGTTCCTAGCGTGGACACAGCTACACCAGCAAAGCTGCACTTGTTATCAGAATACTAAAGCCATCCCCATTCCATGAGTGAAACAAGCTATGCCAGTAAAAGCACAGTTTTGAAGATAGCTGCATCTACTCTACAGATTTCTGTCAACACAGCTATGTTCGTCAAGGATCACACTTCCTTGCCTCCTTGACCGACAGAACTATGCCAGTAGAAGTTTGTAATGTAGACACAGGGAGAGGAAGAGACACAGGAAAAAGAGGAATACATTCATGAGTTTGTTCAGATTTGAAAAAGATTATTTTATCAGAATTCAACTTGTTATTTAGTGGCAACAAACCAACATTTCTCAAGTGACTATGTACTGAAGTTAAATAGCTTCTTAACTATGGTATCCCTTTCACTACAGCAATTTTCTGAAATCAAAAAAGAAAAGAAATATTCTCAAGACCTAAACGTGCTTCAAAACTAGATACTTTGGTTCTAAGTAAAAGAAAGCCAGATATCTAGAAAAAGGCATTAGCACTGCATAACCATTCAAAATCACCACAAGAGTTGAAAAAAGTGCAAGGAAAGTAAGATTCGTAAAGCTGACCATCTGACAGGAATAGCCTAAAAATATAAATGCCAGAAAACAAGTTACTAAAAGCATTTTCAATTTAGGCCCAAAATTTAATTTAATGTAGAAGATAGAAAGTATTTTAAAAATCCAACATTGTAGTAAATAAATTTTTAGAATAGCTTTTTACTTGGAGGCCTAGCATTCTAAGTTTCCTAAAGAACAGACTATTAAGCAGCTGAAAAGTCAGTTAAATTTTGCTTCCTCAGCTAACAAAACCTATGCCTAAAAGTGTTCTGACTAGGGAGTCATAACTATGGCTCCATATATTAAGGTTCCTATTGCATAAGCCCTATTTTTTTGTAGCTCACCTATAGCTTTGTGTAGGAAAATTAATTTCATGTCATAATTGCCAGGTTTACTCTGAAAACAAAGTATTTTTTTCTGAAAAAAATGAAAACTGGTCTTTTGTTAAATATTAAGAAATCAGTAGGCACATGTAGTTAAACAGTCAATTAAAAATAATTCTGAACGCAAAGGATTAAAAATGTCACATACACAAGCAAAAGACAATAGATATTAACTCACTGTACATACATGGCAATTATGCCACATATTCCTATCTCTGTATACTATTGCTATTTGATAGGACAGTAAGAAAGGGGGAGGGAAGAACAAGACAGAAAGTACATAAATATAGCACTGTAAATACGGATGTAGCTACAGTATTATTTATGTACCAGAAAAGATCAAATCTTGTAAAAGTTTCCAGGAGAAAAAGAGTCATCCAAGTTACTGTTTCCTGAGATGGCTTTGTAGCATCAATAATTCAGCTACACAGATTTTTACTGAAATCCAACACACTAAGATTTTACTTTGGAGTAAACAGCTAATGAAGATGTCAGTCTGACATTTTACCAAATCCTAACCTAATTTTCAAATTACATCTTAATTAAGGCCCTACTTTAATCATGGGATGATTGTCAAAAAATTGTGGCTCAGTTGTGGGCAAGCCATGGAAAATAATGGAAAAGTAATAATGGACCTTATTATTTGCAATAAATAAGGTCCATTATTACTTTTCCATGCTTTTCCATTGTCAGCAGCCCAGGGCTGAAGAAAACAGCAACCTGGAGCTGAGCATGGGCTCCTGCTGTGGGCAGCTTGGTGCTGAGAGCAGGAGCCTGGAGCTAAGAACGGGAGCTCTCGCTGTCAGCAGCTTGGGGCTGAGAATGAGGGCTCCCACTACTGGAAACCCCGAGCTGAGACCAGTCGTTCCTGCTGGGGCGGCTTGGGCTCCCACTGGTAAAACTGCAGTGGAAACCTAATATTGTGGAATCCACAATTTCCTCAATATCACAAATTAAGGAAGGCTTTAATCTTAGTATTTTTAATGCTCTTCACATATTTCTCAAGACAGCTGTAGAGCCAATTTAGCAACTGTCACAAAATGCATATTTTTAGAGCCAATAATAGCAACTGTCACAAAAAATAGTTAATAATTTATGCTGCCTAAAGCTGCCAAGTTAATTTCTGCTGTTTGACTGAATATACAGTTCTTTCGCAACTTACGCACATTTAACATGCGCGATTTCAACTTTATGCGTAGGGCTGGAGTGGGGGAGGTGGCCTCAAGCAGGGGGCATGGCCTCAAGATTTAAAGGTCCTGGGGCACCAGCTGTGGCTGAAGTCCCAGGGCCTTTAAATCACCCAGGGGGCTCCCAGCTGCAGAGGTGGCTGGTAGCCCCTGTGGCGAACTAAAGGGCCCGAGGCTCCAGCCACTGTGGAGCTCCAGGACCTTTAAATGCCAACCCCAGCCCGGCTGCCAAAGCTGTGGGCGGGATTTAAAGGGCTCCTCCGGGCTCCCCACTGCAGTAGGAAAAGCCCAGCGGAGCCCTTTAAATCCCGCCCGCAGCTTTGGCGGTGGGGGCCGGGGGGAGAAATTTAAAGGGTTCCACTGGGCTCCCTGCCGTGGCAGGAAGCCCAGTGGAGCCCTTCAAACCCTGCCCGCAGCTCCGGCGGCCGGGCTGGAGTGGGGAGGGCATTTAAAGGGCTCCACCAGGCTCCCCACTGCGACAGGAAGCCTGGTGGAGCCCTTTAAACCCTGTCCGCAGCTCCAGTGGCCGGGCCGGGGGCATTTAAAGGGCGGTGGGGAGCTTGGGGGAGCTCTTTAAATGCCCCCCCAGCCCGGCCGCCGGAGCTGCAGGCGGGGTTTAAAGGGCTTGGGGATATAATTTCAACTATACACGATTTTCGCTTTAACGATAACCACGGAACTGAACTCCTGCCTAAGATAAGACTTGCCTGTATATTCTGTAAACGGATTTGGTAATAGGCAGAATGTAAACCAAAGAGTTGATATTATTCTTTGACATAGAGGAAGCTCAAAAATTAATTTTGTGAGCATATCATCTACACAATGAACATTAAAAGTTCAGAACTTGTTCGTTAGGTTCAAATTATTAGTACAGAGTGTTGTGTTGTTTCAATGTCAGGTGCTATGTAATGAACAGAGGAAGGATTTTGACAGTATGCACTCTTGAACGTAGAGTAGTAGGAGTAAAACATAGGGACAGTAAATTAACATAATAAATAGTGGAAAAGTTGTAATATGAAGAAGATGGAACTGCTGGGCATCAATTACTGTGAACACAATGCCTTGAACTTAGTAAGAGAGAAAGATAAATATCCGGCAGAAACAGACCTCCATTTAACCAGGTCTTAAACATTGTGGATAGTAATCTTGATAGTAATCCAGATGAAGCTGAAGATTTTTCAGTAAAAGGTCTGAACTGTAATTTTCAATAGTATCACACTCAATGGTTACATTATACATGGAGCAAACTTCATTTTTTAGGATTCTGATGTGATCCTAGCCACTCATAGCTAGAGATTCCCAAGATACAAGGTCTGTAGAATTATTATTATTTAAACCGACTGACATTGATGGAAGGGAATTTGTCAGAAACAAGTTGCATGCCTATGTATGCAATTTGTATTGAATTTTAATACATTTGAAAATGGGAAGTAGTACAATATTGTATTTTATTTTATACTCTGAACCCTCAGCAATGGTGACAGACCTTCAACACTTGAACCACAAGAGTAATTATATCAACAGGTGGCAGGAGAAGGCTGTTATTCCAGACAACAGATGTGCCATTGGGTATACGTGGGAGAAGAGCCCTGCCTGGTCTGGCCTGCCCTCTGTCTCTCGCTCTCTTCTATTCTGGGAACTGGGAAAGCTCCTGCCCCATGTGATGACCTTGGCGTGTAGACAGCCACTGAAGCAGTGTGTTAGTTTCAAAAGGGTGCATGGGGGAGTCCAGCCTGCTACATCTGTTCCAGTACTTTTCATACATTCTCAATACTGCATGGTGCTTCTGCTGTGGAGGCGGCGTCAGTTCTTCCTTAGAATGCTTGAGATTAATTATTCTTTTGGCATCCCACCAAAATTTTCCTGAGAAACACCAGGGAGATAGCAATTTTAATCGTTTCTACCTCAGCAAAAGCTCAACAGAATGTCATGGATCAAAGGAAGTCACTTCTGTAGCCTAAGGCTATTACCACTACAGAACACCAGAGGCCTGCAGCAAATAATTTCACATTTTATTTTCCATTAAGTTTTTTGCTTGTTAGTTCATTCATTCTAAATGTATGTTATAGGAGATGTATGGGGGATACTAGAGAGGGCTAGGGCCTCTGTTGGAGGAATACATCGTGTTCCTTAGTGAATAGCTCATCTGCTCTAGCCTTCACCTACACCCAGTTCTCACCTACGGCTCCAAGTAGCTGTTTGCATACAACAGCAGCCACACACTGGTAAACCTATTAGACAAGTGGGCTAAACCAGGTGAGGGTAGCCACTGGGTCTTTTACCTTGGTGAGATAGGGAAACGGCCCTTCTCTAGCATGCAAAGACCGTGGTGGTGGACAGGACGGAGGAAATCAATTTGTGATTCACTTGCCATGAAAGCGGTTCAGCAGTGTGCTGTGGGGCACGGCGAGCATGACAAAGCACTGAAGATGTTCTTGTCACCCACTGCAGTAAAGGAAGTCCCCAACCGTAATAATTCTTCATGTGGCTGGAATCTGGCTTCTGTGGAGGAGAAAGCGGGACTGCCCCTGTGCAACAGCTTTCTCACTCAAAAATTTCCCGCACAGGTTCCCTCGCAACTCTCATCCCATTAACATCATTTTATCAAATTTCATCATCATTAACATTATATCATTAATCCAAGTCCTGCGGCAATGGGGGCATGGCGAAGTGATAGGTGGAGATAACCACTGGCAGTTGTAACCACAACCCTGTACATAGGCGGCCTTGGGACTAGTGGCCACTGGGGCAGCGGAGAAGTTCGGCAGCAGCCTAGTGACTGAGTAGCCCTTTTAAGGGTAGCACTGCTCATCCTTTTCAAAAAAGGGGCTAGAAAAGATGCCCTAAACATTGCCTGCCCCATAACATCTGGCCAGACTACCACGACTGCCAGATCATCCTACAGCAGTCGAAAAACAATAAAGACTAAGAAAAATCATTGTAGGAGCACAGAATCATAGAATACTAGGGTTGCAAGAGACCTCAGGAGGTCATCTAGTCCAACTCCCTTCTCAAAGAAGGACCAATTCCCAACTAAATCATCCAGCAGCATGGAATGTCTGCACCCTTATTGATGGAGGCAATGCACAAAGGCCTGTGAGAAGAACAGCTCGTTTCCAGAGAACTTGCCCACTAAGATATTGATATTGCAGCACTGAGTGAGACTAGACTTCTTCTTGGCCTGTGTCCTCAGCCATGCCACAATGGACTTGCATTCGCTACTGACTCAAAGGCTCCCTCTTTGATCTTCAAAGACTCAATGCTAAGACCAACACACTGGAGAGACTTCTTGTCGAGGAACTTTTTGCAGATGACTGTACCTTGATGGGTCATAGATATGACGAACTTCAAGTCATCGTTGATAGATTTTCTGAAGCATCAGTCTCAGGACGACAGAGGTCCTGTACCTACTAGGATCTCATTCAATGCCTCAGTGCCGGCCATCTTCATCCAAGACAGCTGAAAAATGTGGATCAGTTCAAGTATTTGGGCAGTACCTCTCAAGTAACGGTTCCCTTGATAAGGAAATTTCCTCCAGAATTAATAAAGTCAGCCAGGCCCTTGGCCGACTCTGAACAAAACCAACACACCATTTGCCTCTCCACCAAATTGAAGATCTATAGTGTAACGTTCTAACATCTCTCCTGTATGGATCTGAGATGTGGACTCTTTATAGACTTCACATTAAACAGCTTGAGCAATTTCACATGCACTCCATCCGCTCAATAATGAGCATTCACTGGCAGGACAGAGTGACCAATATTAAGTCCCTGAAAGAGCAAACACAACCAGTATTTAGGAAATGTTACTGAGAGCACAACTTAGGTGGTCCAGACATGTCATCAGAATGGAAGATCACAATCTCCCAAAACAGATCTTCCATGGGGAGCTGAGACACGGGAAAAGAAACAAGGGTCGTCCATATAAGCGCTTCAAAGATAACCTGACTGGGCTGGCATCAATCCCAAAGAACTTGAGCAAATGGCTCAGAATAGGACTCATTGGTGGTCTCTGACAAGATCAGCATGTAACTGGTTTGAGCAGGATCAAAAAATTCATCTCCAGGCTGCACATGAATGGCGCCACAGAACTGTATCATCAGATATCATAAATACAGACTTCTCACGCCCTCAGTGCAGTCAACACTGTTCCGACCTCGGAGCCATATGCGTAGCCATAGATGAGAACTGCGACAATGTTGGCATCATCATCAGTGATGGACTACCAAAAACAATGTATGTTAATACAGTAGAGGGGTATTGAAAGTAGTGTAAGTTGGAGGTTTCAAGTGGTGAAGTCTAAAATATCATCTTAAAGAACAAATACTGAAATCAAGTCTTAAAACAGTTGTATATTTTGCCGTAACTAGGTTTCTCAGAAAAGTCATGAAATAAGCTACATATTGGGTTGGAGTTAACATTGTCTTTATAGAGAAGTCCTGTGAACAGGATGTTTAAAGGTATGTGCGAGTAAAATGAATGTCAACTCTGAATACAATATGACGACTTAACAGCTTTGCACAGATTTCTGAACTGAATTGGCATGCCTTCCATAGATATTCTCACTAAAAAGAAATACTCTAGTAATTCTGAAGAAAAAACTGAAACTCAGTTTTCTTAAAATTACAAGCATTCATTCTTGGGATTATCTCCTCTTCCTTAATTTTGCCTTCATCCAGGGGTTAAATGTTCCCTTCGTACATATATCGCTTTTCACCCATGCCATAGTGAGATCAGGCTCTTAAGTAGACGTGTTCCCAGTCTGACAGATACTGGAGAGGTAGAGTGAGGGCATCTTTCCCTGGTCAAGGGAAAAACGTATTCCCTTCTTCTCTTTGAAGGCTGAGCTTGCTTTTCTTTAAGCCTAAAACTGCTAAACCTAACATATACAGGGACTTGAGTGAACAAGAAAGTTGAATCAGTTTGATTTAAATCATTTTTAAACCAATGTAAACAGGTGCAACCGATGTAAACACTTATTTTGGCACAAGGGTGGCTTACATTGGTTTAACTTACACAGATTCTTAACTAATTTAAGATAAACTCAAGTGTCCACACAGCCTTTTGTACCAGTTTAACGAGAAAGTTAAAATAAAATCATGCATTCAGTTACACTGTGCAACTTTTGTGTGTGTGTATAAGCCCACATACATGTGTAAATACATAGACCTATTTAAAAAAAATATTATGTGGAATAACATCAAAATACTCAATAGTTCTGACTACTACTGCTTCCTGGGCAGAGGTGTACCCATTGGACGGGTTATTTAATATTCTCATCTCAAAACCTCACACGAGACCACAAGGACTGGGGCCTTGATGTTCTAGGTGCTATACAACAAATGCAAAAGATATAATACAATCTTGTCCCAAAGAACTTGGTAAGAATGATCAAATCTATTGTTCTCCTCTAATTGATGCTCTAACTGTACTGTAAACTCAACGTTTCACTTGCCATTCCTCACACACATTTATTTCTTTGCCTCTCTCTCCCTCCTTCTCCCCTTGCAAATTTGTTCCTGATTTTCCCTTTCTACAACTCATGCCTTCCTTCTGCACTGACTCTGATGACAAATGGATTATCATTATACTGAGCAACAGCAGCAATTAAAGTGCACAAACATATGAACTAAATTAGTTTAAAAGCCTCCTTGCTCAACTACTGACATACCTTGGGTCCCCAAATAACTTTAACCTCTGTCTCTACAATGAGCATACAATCATCTCACAAAGTTTTTCACAGATTGATTCCAAGGACAGAAGGGCCCTTTGTGATGATCTAGTCTGACCTCCTGTATAACACAGGCCATAAAACTTCCCCAAAATAATTCTACAGCATATCTTTTAGAAAAAATATCCAATTTTGATTTAAAAATAGTCAGTGATGGAGAATCCACCATGAGCCTTCGTAAATTTTTCCAATGGTTAATTTCTCTCACTGTTAAAAATTTACACCTCATTTCCAGTATTAATTTGTCTATTTGTTTTTATTATGGAGTGCTCATAGGTGTCAGCTGAAAGGCACTATAGAAGTGTAAAGTACTTTTAAGCAATAAATTGTGGTTAAATCATGATTTTTACTTCTGCCTGCCTGGTAAATTCTGTTCCTTTTATTGTTGGCTACTCCACTGATACTCCCAACACCCCCATTGTTTATTTGTCTCATCCACTTGTATCCTGTTTGATATGTAAACTGTGAGCGCTTTGGGGAGGAACAATCTTCTTTACATTATCAGTGCAGCAGAATAGGGCCCTAATCCTTGACTGAGGATCCTGAATGCTATCATAATTAAAGCCTTGTCCTAGATTATTCATATTATTGTATATACTTCGGTAATACGTCCCTTTTTGTGGACTGAAGATTGTATATTAAACAGAAGAGTTATTGCTTTCTCCAATAAGGACACAAGAAATATGACCTGCCATATTTATTCCATAATGACTCTTTATGTAAGGGTATGTCTACACTATGGGATTATTCCGATTTTACAGAAATCAATTTTTGGAAAGATTGTATAAAGTCGAGTTCACGCGGCCACACTAAGCACATTAATTTGGAGGTGTGCGTCCATGTACCGAGGCTAGCGTCGACTTACGGAGCGTTGCACTGTGGGTAGCTATCCCATAGTTCCTGCAGTCTCCCCTGCCCATTGGAATTCTGGGTTAAGATCCCAATGTCTGATGGGGCCAAAAATTTGTCGTGGGTGGTTATGGGTAAATGTCGTCATTCTTTCCTTCCTCCGTGAAATCAATGGCAGACAATCATTTCGCACCCTTTTCCCTGGATTGCCTGGGCAGACGCCATAGCATGGCAACCATGGAGCCTGTTCAGCCTTTTTTCATTGTCACCGTATGTCTACTGGATGCTGCTGAGAGATGCGGTACTGAAATGCTACACAGTAGCATTCCCTTGCCTTTTGCAAGTTAGCAAAGACAGTTACTAGCCCTACTGTACCGTCTGCTGCTCTGTAAATTGACAAAGACGGTTACCAGTCATACTATACCGTTTGCTGCTGTCATGGGTTCTCCTGGCCGGCCTCAGTGAGATTGGTCGGGGGCGCCTGGACAAAAATGGGATTGACTCTCCAGATCATTCTCTTCTTTAAGTTTTGTCTAATGGAGAGTCAGTCATGCCTAGAGTATCAGGCAAGCCTACTAAAGAACCAGAGAGGCAAACGGCCGCTCCAGGTCAGAGCCCCAGACATCCCACAGAAATGATGAGCTGCATACCATTCTAGGGGGTGCCCCTGCAACAACCCCTCCCATTGCTTCCCTCCTCCCTCACCTCTCCTGGGCTACCGTGGCAGTTATCCCTCCATTTGTGTGATGCAGTAATAAAGAATGCATGAATAAGAAACAACACTGACTTTATTGCCTCTGCAAGCAGAGCTCAAAGGGGGAAGGAGAGGGCGGTTGGCTTACAGCGAAGTAGAGTGAACCACCATTCTGCACTTGCTAGGATAGAAGCACAGGTAGGACTGAATCTCCATTTGTGTGTGGGCCTTTGGTTGACACTGGTAAAATACAAAATGTCCCAGGATATGTATGTTGGGGGACACTTCTAAACGGTAGCTTAAATTTTTTTATTTGCAGCAAAATGTAGAGGTCTAAGTATCTGATTGTGAGCCCTGATAGCACGGAGTAGGCTGGGGTAGGTGCGACCGCGTGGTGCTGCTGACTGGGAAAGCAGCCTGAGGCAGAAGCCTCCAGCTGCCATGATATTCCAGGCAGGACTGAATCTCCATTAGACAAAACTTAAAGAAGAGAATGACCTGGAGTCATTCCCATTTTTGTCCAGGCGCACCCAGCCAACCTCACTGAGGCCAGCCAGGAGCACTCACTCACGAGATGACGACGACGGATACCAGTCCTACTGTATTGTCTGCCATCCGCAAGGCAAGGCAAGGCAAGGGGATGCTGCTGGGTAGCGCTGCAGCACTGCAACTGCCAGCAGCATCCGGCAGACATACCGTGACATGGAAAAAAGGTGAGAAACTATTTTTTTACCTTTGCTTTCACAGGGAGAGTGGGGAGGGGAGGCTGACGACATATACCCTGAACCACCTGTGACAATGTTTTTGACCCTTCAGGCTTTGGGAGCTCAGCCCAGAATTCAAATGGTTTTTGGAGAGTGCAGAAACTGTGGGATAGCTACAGTCGTCAGTCGCCCCTCCCTCCGTGAGCATCCATTTGATTATTTGGCTTTCTGGTACGCTTGTCTCAGCTCCTTAAGTTTCACGCAGCACTGTGTTGAGTCCCTGTTGTGGCCTCTGTCCATCATGGCCTTGGGAGATTTTTTCAAATGTTTTGGCATTTCGTCTTTTGGAACGGAGTTCTGATAGAACAGATTCATCTCCCCATATAGAGATCAGATTCAGTATCTCCCGTACAGTCCATGCTGGAGCTCTTTTTTGATTTTGGGACTGCATGGTCACCTGTGCTGATCAGCGCTCCACGCTAGCAAACAGGAAATAAAATTTAAAAGTTTGCGGGGCTTTTCCTGTCTACCTAGCCAGTGCATCCGAGTTCAGATTGCTATCCAGAGTGGTCACAATGGTGCACTGTGGGATAGCTCCCGGAGGCCAATACCATCAAATTGCGGCCACACTAACCCTCATTCAAAATGGCAATGCCGATTTCAGTGCTACTCCCCTCGTCGGGGAGGAGTACAGAAATCGATTTTAAGAGCCCTTATATCGAAGTAAAGGGCTTCGTTGTGTGGACGGGTGCAGGGTTAATTCGATTTAACGCTGCTAAATTTGAGATAAACTCGTAGTGTAAACCAGGCCAAAGTGAAGGGGAGTTTATTATTCAGAATTAGGTAAAAACTTTGCATTTTATTATATCCTTGAATGTCTGCACTTGCTTCTTCTCTTCTTGTGCCACACTGCACTCAACCTTTACTGCTAAATAAATCATCCCCCACAACTATAAGTATCTCTTTCCTCCATCTCCTCCCACTTCGTTCCCAAGTTTTTTTCTTAGGCCTAGTCTACACTTAAAATTTTGCTCAACTACATCACTCGCAGATGTGAAAAATTCACACTCGAGCACCAGGACTATGCTGATTCTAACCTTCTGTGTAGACACAGCTAGGTTGATGGAGGAATGCTTCTGTCAACCTAGCTACTGCTGCTTGGGGAGGTGGATTACTCATAACAATGGAAAAATCATTTCTGCGCTGTAGGAAGCATGTACCGCACAGCTCTCCAGTGCCGTTAACTATGCCACTGTAATGTCTGTAGCGTAGACAAGCCCTGAGCCACTCCCTTGAACTCACTCCCACACACTCAACTTTTTTCCTTCTTTCACACCATCCTGTACTATTTGCCTTCCAAATAGTTTATGTAAAGCTCCCTCTCCACTTACCTAGTAAAAGAAATTCTGAAGACCAACAAGTCCATAAAGCACTCCAACTATAGTTGCCACACAGTATTTTTCTGCATTGGGTCTGTATTTTATGGTTTGCAAAGTACATTCTCGAACAGTTAGATCATGTCCCCTGAAGAGTTCTCAGTTTGTTTTTCACAACTCCCCTGTGGTAACACAGTATTAACACTTTCACACTATATAATTAACAGCACAATACATCTTTTTTGATAACTTATTTAAAAATAGTCAACCTAATGATCACTACATTTAGATCCAAAAAGCGTTAACTGCCCAAATCAGGCATGTATATGGCAAACAAAATCATCACCACATAAAGACAGACTAAGTTCTTTTAGGCATATTACAAGCAAGGTCAGTAGGTAATGTTGTAATTAGATCTAGTTGGCACTCCTACAAACTTTGACATTCAATATACCTGCAGCCAAGTGGTGCTCAAAAAACTGTGAAATCTTATTTTTGAGGGGACAAAGAAAACAATCATTTCCCATTTCATCCTTACAGAATATCTCACCAATAAATATAAAAAGTAGGCCTATAGCAAATAGTTTGTGATCCATCTAACTGATTACCACAAGCAACAATCACTAAAAGTCAAACTCCATCGCAATAAATTGCATTTATTTTCATAGGTGTACATTGGCTCTATTGTAGTCACCAGGATTCTTTGCTTTCAGTGTCAGAAATTTTGCTGTAATACATTTATTGTCAGAGCGCAAACAAATATATTAAGCTCTGCAGGACTGATTCCATATTCTCACTTCTAACATTTCATTTATAATGTTATAAAAATGGGTAAGTATTATTCCATAATTAACAAACTCACAACATACCATGCAACAAATCCTCATTTATGTATTTCATTGTCATTGCAAACATCATCCATATTTTAATATGGGACCATTTCCAGTTGGTAGCTTGAAAGGATGCTGTCAGCCTTAAAATATTTTAAAAAATTATTTAACTGTTACTAAACTCTTGACATGTAAAATTAATATTTTTATATCTAATGTCTTCTATTGCACTGTTTTGCAACACTAGTGAAAATGGTGATGGATTTACTAATTCCTAGAATATTTTCTGTTTCGCATGCATCTCTGATAGCTATATTATGCTCTCCTTGAAGAAATGGCATATGAAAGACTACAATAGATACTATACATTCATAGATATGACTAACTGCATTCCGTATTTTTGTCATTGCTAGATTATCAGAAGTCTACAAGTTTATTTAATACATATTTACACTTACACTACATTAACCCAGCTTCCTTACTTCAGAACCATCAAGTCCTGACCAACTTTTCACCTCCACACCAGCAAGCGACCCAGTGCAGACCACCACCTCCACTCTGTTTATTCCAGTAAGTGGTCTCAGCTGTCCATCATGACCAGATTCATTAGATGACTGATGATTTTATATATCCCATCCCCACATCCTGGGTGTGAGACTGCACCCCATATTCTTCACAGTGATATTATATGATATATGATAAGATTATGGCATAATGATTGTGCATTTTATGCAAGACTGGCCATGTGAGATGTCATTGAAAAGAATGATTTGCTGAATATGATTATACTATTTGTATGCATATATCATTTTTGTTTCTCAAGTTATGAATATTGACTATGTATTTATTTCAAATGTAGTTTCACCTGGGTAATGTCCACTAGTTAAGAAGTTTTCCGTCTAGACAGCAGGTGGAGAAGGGCCTGTCCAGGGCAATGGGCCATTAGGAAAAAAAACAATAGGCCTTAGAAGCTTATCTCCCACCTGAGGAACCTTCCTGAGAACGTTAATGGACGAGTAATGGCTGCTATGACTGCAAGGACGTGACAAGACCACACGCCTCTAGACTCCATCTTTGGACGTCAGCATTTTTCACACAAGCTTTGAGAATGAAGCCATATGCAAAAGCTATCTAAGACAAGGAGTGACAATATCTGGGGTCTTCACTCCCCACCCGAGAAGACTCCTAGAAACACCTGAGGAACAAAGACTGAACTGGGGGATGTACTGGACCCAAGTTAAAGGGATTTTTAGCCTGTACATGAAACACTTAAAGATTCCAAGCTGCAAAGCAAGTACAGCTTGCCCCTTAAGAATCTGCAGCCTGCCTGTATCATCTCTTAGGATGAGAATCTGCTATTCATATCCAATCTATTTAGTATGTTAAGTTTAATTTACATTTTTTATTTGCTAGGTAATCTGCTTTGATCTGTTTGCTATCACTTAAAATCTATCTTTCATAGTTAAAAAACTTGTTTTTGCTTTATCTAAACCAGTGTGTGGGAATCATAACTTGGGGCAAAAGGCAGTTGCATATTCCTCTACACATTGAGGGAGGGGGCAAATTTTATGAGTTTACGCTATATAGTTCCTTGTGCAGTGCAAGATGGTATAATTTTGGTTTATATTACAGAGGTGCTGAGAGCAGCCTTCCTATGTAGGGGCTGGTCAGAGAGCCTGCTTGTAACTGCAGCTGTGTGCACCCCTACCTGTATGTATGCTGGTGTAAGTGCAGGCTGGAGGGCTTTGCAGCTTGTCATAGCAGTACTGTGTGAGAGGGAGCCCAGGCTGGTGGGTCGGGAGCTCAGTGGTACCCCAGTTCCAGGTGGCACCCCAAGGGAAACCCATCACACTGGGTAATACATGTCTTTCTTCTGTTGTGCTGCTCCTGTGTTTTATATTCCCTGACCAAAATATACATTATATGGAAATAAGTTTAAAATTACATCAGTTACTTACGGTTAAAATACATTACAGGGATAACAGCCCAAGCATTATAAATCAAGGAAATTCAGAGCTGAGGTTACACTGAAAAAACCAAACATACTAAAAGAAGGAATTCACAGTTAAGGCATCCACAAAACCTAAATTTTGCCATGTAAAAACATCATGCAATCCATCATACAATTATGATTAAGGCATTTAGTGTTTCTGGTCTCAGACGAGATTAAACAGATTTTAAACTTATTTTATATTTTTTCCCTTGCAGCATCACTACATGGCAAAGTTAAGGATTTATGGATGCCCTTCTTGTGAATTTCTTATCTTAATATGTTTACATTTCTTTTAAGTGTAAACTTAACTCTGTATTTGCTGGATTTATAATGCTTAATTTGAGGATGATTAGAATATCCCTGTAACTTTTTTCAACCCAAATTACTGATGCCTACCCTTAACGGTAATTCCATTTTAACAGGTTTTTTTTCTGGAAATTCTCTTAAATTTCTTAAAAATTATTCAAAGTGTCCTAAGCAAACCCTGAACAAGCAACCAAAGAGAATGCTACCATGAGATATTATTAAATGAATTGAAGATATGTAATATAAATTTTTCCATTTGAATTTTTAAAGGCAGATTCACTAGTACACCAAAGCAGTGCATAGCAATCACTGCAAAATGGTGAATCTGCCCCTCAATCTGCAATTGACCTATTGGTTTAGAGGACTGCATTACTGAAGGTAGTCAAGGAAAGCTCGGGTCCCACATTACTGAGAACAGCAATATGTGAAGAGGATCAGGGAGAGTTAAGTCCCAGAAAGTGATTTAAAGGATCTGCCTGCACTCCCGTGTCACCTCCCCTGGCACTACTGCCCCAGCACTGTAGCCTCAATGCACGGCAGAGGCAAGTCAGCAATGCCATGGGAAGACTTTGGAAATAATGATGCCCAAACTAGTATGCAGCCATGGAATCTTTAAAGAGGAATGACAGCCAAGTCAAGTAACCTACCAATGAGAACTCTTCATATCACCGAGACATTACAACCAATAAAATCACTGCATGTAAATTAGCTTTGAGAAACAGTACCGACTGGTTGAGTTTCCTCTGCTGTAACAACAGCATGCCTCATTTAAGACTGTCTGTAGCCTATACAGTCATAATAATTAGATGCAACAATCACTAAAAATTTAATTACAACCTAATTTCTTCAAATACAGAGAATACACAATATTTTAATTAATTTTAAACCATATGGAAAGTTTGGAGTCTTTGTGTTATTCTGTTGCTAAGATCAGATGGGACAAAGAAAAGACAGAACACATAAAATTCTAAAATTTCTTAAATGATCCAATTTAATTTTAATGTATGAAGTAACTAAAAGATTTACTTGTAAATTCCCAGAAAATTAATTATGTCCTCAGAGAGTAACTGCTGTAAAATTAGGGACAATACGCTGTGAAGTAAAATCCGTGCTATAAGCACAAAGTAGTGTCAGCCTTAACTATGATGTCACAACCAGCGCCTTCATAATAGACACTAAGTATATCCAATGAGAACCTGCAAGTAGCATTTCCACAAAACACCAGCTGCAGATTAAAACAGCCTAACCTAGCACTAACAATAAGGGTTTGTTTCACGTTGTATTCTGCACCTTGGAGAGACCAATGCTGCATACCAGCATTCTATAAGCAGACTTCAGTAGCCAGAAAGGATGCAATTCAGCACTCAATAAAGATTAAAATTCAGGTTTATGCCACACTAACTTTTGCTTGCATTCCTAGTGATTCTCACTTATCTTATATGGAATTTCATTTATTACATACACAACTCAGACTGACTATGCTATCTTCAGACATGTTTACTTACAGCTGAGCATGTTATCAATTTTAAATTATTTATTTTGTTAATATAATGAAGCTTTCATGTTTCAAGTTTTTGAAAATCCTTTGAATACTGTACTACTAAAAAAAATTAATCTGAAAAGTCAATGAACGTAGAATGTAATAAACAATAAAAACCACATCCAAATGTATTGAATTGATTAGGCTTGGAGCCAGTTAAGTGGTTCATGTAATTCAATGTCACATAGTAATGTAAACAATAATGAGGCTGAAGACTAACATAATCAAGAGGAAATATGGTGTACAAAGTAGCACAATATGAAAATTTATCTGTACTACCTAAAAGTTTCCTTTCTTCAGTTAATAAGGTCCACAGTGCTATTGCAATGGGTACTTCGCTTCAGCCTGCTTCGAGCTTGGAAGCAGAACCAGACTTGTCAGTTACTGGCAGGCAGGGAATATCCCACCTCCTGAAGTTCCCTCCATTAGAGATAATTTCTACAGTGAGAATACTTCAATTCCAATTTTCTAAATTATAAGCTGTGTAATACACTTTGAGAAAAAAAATATAACAATTTCTTCTACTGCAGAGCATGGTAAATTCCACATAACACCAACAAATCCAAATCTACTGATGTCAATACCTGTTTCTATTCTGGATGATCCATTTGTCTCCAAGGTGGACCAGATCTGCAGATCTTATTACTTGAAAAGGGGAAATTTTAGGTTGGCACAGAAATGTTGGCATCTGCAGCTGTGATAAGTGTCAATGTAGAAGTGAGCAGAATCCCAATTTTCACTCTGCTGGCATACCCTTCCTCCAGAAAACTTTGTATGATGGAAACATCATTGGTTTCTGGGGTGGAAGAAAGTTCTGCTTGTCCTTCACTCAAAAAGAAAAAGCTTCAACCAGAAATTTTTGGGCCAATCCAGTAGTTGGGGGCAAGGTGGAATCTGATACTCCAACCCACAGCCAGCCACTGATGATCTTCTCTCAGGGGTGGCTTGCACCTTCCTCTCTGCTATAAATGGTAGGGGGACTCCCCTGGGCTCCCTCATGGCAGCAGGCAGTTGTGGGATGTGAAGGGGATGTGGGCACTGCAAAAATCCCATTCAACTTTAAAAAATATGAATATACCCCTCAGGGATTATAGGAAATCCTGATCCTCATCTTTTTAAAAATTAATTGCCCGAAGCGAAGGCTGGGACGAAATAACGCTGTACAACAATGTGTAAGTTAAGTGCATTACCCTTTCACTGTAAGTGATTTAGGTTCAAACCAGGAATGTCTAAAAATGACAAGTTTGATGGTCTCTTCTTAATCATAGGCTAGCATTCTGCATAACTGCATAACAATTCTGCATAACTGAGGGCTTCCCTACAGGTCACTGCAAAGCACACCAGACGGGTGTGATTTGTAAAGTGCACTAACATGCTGCACTCTAACTGCCTCATGTAGACCCTGCTGGAGCACTCTAAAAGGTATATTATTCATGTTTAGGTAGTCCTGTTTGAAATCAGACTTCATCAAAGCAAATTAGGTGCAGTGTGTGTCAGCAGGTCTATATGGGGCAATCAGAGTGATGCACAATAGTGCATTTTACAAATCACACCCCTCTATTGTGTTCTGCTGGCACCATGTAGACAAGCCCTGACATTTTGGGGTTACTGGATGACCTGAATTGAAGGGACAAAGAGAGCCACAGATCAGGATTTTGGTTTACTGGCAAAATTGCATAAAGAAACTTGTCAGCACTATGTATGGACTCTGACCCTAACAGATACAATTTGGTCACAGAGGTCACGGATTATATGACTTTAACAGATCTTTGTGACTTCTTCGGCTCCAGCTGTCAGCCCCAGGCAGCGGCGCTCTGGTTTTGGCTTCAGCCCCACCATGACCATACCCTGATTTTGCTCTTTTTTTCCTACATAAATGTTCCATTAATTTTACCATGATAAAATTGGAACTTTAGTGATTACTAATAATTATTTCCTGTCATTCAAAGAGGGAAACAACAGATTGTTATGTGAAAACTCAGTTTGTCCTGGAGGGCATATTTCCTCTATCTTTCAATCTTGGCAGCTTTCATTTGTTTCTACATTACATTGAACTTTTACAACCCTTTTTGCTATGGTTAATGGCAGAGATGATGTTGGTGATTTATTTTTCTTCCAGAAGTTTATAATGAGATTCATTTTGTTCAGAAATGCCATCCCAATAATACTAAACTGCAATACAAACATCTATTTTAATCTTTTAAAAATCTCTATGCATAAAAGAGGCTGCGAAAAGACTGGAGATGTTTTATTGCTACTTGGTTTCTGAAAGGAGAGAGAAAAATTCAGTTTTTATTCTGTACTTTAAATGAAATAATCACACTCAGTTACATGATTCTCTCTCTTATATCCCAAATAACTTCCCAATTGCTAAGCTGAACAGCTGCTCATATTTTTTAAATTAAAATTTCTCTGCTTACAACTTCCTAAAAATGTCATTCCAACAAAAAAGTCAAACACATCTACGATTCACCAGAGTGAAGCTCCTTCTCAACTCCACCTTTATCCCCTACTTGAAGTCCTGCTCCTAATCAGCCATCATGCTGTTCATTTACCTAACCCTCTGAAATCTTCAGTCTTTTCTAGTCTTGATAAATCATAATGATCATGCCACCTACAAATTTTGCCAGATTGTTCCAGGGCCGCCCAGAGGATTCAGGGGGCCTGGGGCAAAGCAGGGGAGATGCGGTGCTTGTACTCACCCGGTAGCAGTCCGGGTCTTCGGCTGCATTTCGGCGGCAGGGGGCCCTTCAGTCAGTCTTCAGCAGCAGTGAAGGGCCCCTGCTGCCGAAATGCCGCTGAAGACCCGGACCGCTGCGGGGCCAGAGGGGGCCTAGGGCAAATTGCCCCACTTGCCGCCCTCCACCCCCACCCCGAGCGGCCCTGCACTGTTCACTTTTTTTTTCAGATCACTGATCAATATAAATTGAACATCTGTCCTTATAAGAATGAGGCATTGTACTGTTAACCTTTTGCCATGTTGAGAATATTTTTTTCTTTTAGCACGTTTCTAACCCATGACAGTACGTTAACTTTCATTCCATGACAACTTTCGTGTCCCTGAATAGCTTTTTGTAAGGGTCTTTGCCAAATGTTTTTTGAACGTCCAAATGCCGTAAATAAATATATGCATGAGTATAAGACCGCACAATTTCATTTTATCTATTCTATAAGTAATTACAGCTTGGTAGGTCATTAGATTTTCTCAATTCAACCCAGTTTTTTTTTTTTTACAGAAAACTGCCTTCCAAATATTTACACACTGACTCCATTAGTATATTCATAATTATTTTGCAATTATCATTCATCCACTAACTGGCAATTGGCTTCCTGATTCTTCTGTCCTACCCTTCTTTAAGATCTGTACTATGTATGTCTTTTTAAGAAAAGATAACAATACTGAGAACTAAACAGAACATAATCTGAGAAAAGCAGAGGAGAAAGAGATATGGTGATATTCAGAAAAATCTGTAAATTCAATAGTAAATATGATTACATTAACTTATCTAAACATATTAAACACAGTCAAGAGAGTTGACAGCATTACAAATGATACATGTGTTTAAAATGCAAACACCTGACAAACCATTAGAGCCTGTTCCTGCTTCCATTCAACTCACTGTTAAAACTACCATTGGCTTCATCATGCAGTATAGGGGCCCTAAAGAGAAACTGGATCAGATAGCAGAAGATTATGCTCCCAACACTCAATTCTCAAACACAAGTGTTCGCACTGTATTTATAGAGGATACCAAAACTGATGAGGTACACAAGATGGCTAATTCTGTGCAAGCATGTTTGTTCAAATATAGTCTCTAGCTTTATTAAGGTGTTTTGTTTTGTTTTTTATTTAATACTTTCCAGGTCTTGTTTGGAAGTCAAACTTATGACACAGTGAAGAAAAGCAAGTACCTGGTATATACAAATTAAAGCAGGTACACAGTGAAACCGTTACTAAATTAAATAATACATATAACTGTACTTACATGAACTCTGAAATCTTGTACAGTGTTATCCAGGAGAAGAATATTGCAGACCACCTCTGTATGTTGTCTGTCTCGTGCCAGCTCAGACGCTCGTACATTGTAGGTTCTGCCAGCAGGCAATCGGAAACGTGCGGTCATTACTATCCACACAAGCTCTTTAGAAAAAAACAAAAATGAAAGAAGAAATCCTGTAACTGATATAACTTTAAGAAAGCAAAAGCGCATGACTTAGAAGAAAGCTGATTTCATAAGGAAGCCATTCTGTTGAAAAATAGACTTATCAAACACATTTCCTGTTTCTTTATAAAATGAAAATTAGTAATAAAACCCTGGTAACTAATAATGAAGTATAATATTGCCACAGTCTTTTTTCAGATCTGAAATGGAGATTAATTACATGTACAGTAATTGGAGTTCTTTGAGATGTTTTGTCCAGATGAATATTCCAGTCTAGGTGCAAATGTGCCCCACATGCCAGAGATTACAGACTTTTTGCTCACATTGTCTATCTGGTCTATACATGATCATCCTTGTGCCTGTTATCAAAGGTATGAAGAGCGGAGCAGGATCAATCACCACTCCAGTTCCTTCTATATCATGGTTTCCATGATATTATTACAGAGGGACTCTGAAGCAGAAGGGAAATGGGGCAAGTGATGGAATACACATTTGAATGACATCTCAAAGAACACCAGTTACTTTACAGCAGTGGTTCCCAAACTTGTGAGGGTTGCACTCCCCCTACTTCCCCCACCAAAGTCAAGGCCAGGAGTGGGGCCACAACTCCATGAGGGAGAAAGAGGAGATGCAGGCAGGCGTGAGGGGGACAAGGCTGGGGCCTCACCTGAGCATGGGTCTCGGGCCGGAGCCATAACAAGGGTCTGAGGCTGGGGGCCTGTGGCCAGATGCAGTTTCACTCCAGTCCCCAGCCTCATCCTCAGGCCAGGATCAGAGCCGCGGCCAACGGCTGAGAGCAGAGCCACAGTTGCGCCCACGGCCAAGTATGGAGCTGCACCGAGGCTGGGGACGGAGTCAGGTGTAGGGCTGGGAGCCAGGGCCATGGACCAGGGCCATGGCTGAGGGCAGGGCTGGAAGGTGCTCCCTTTCCTCTGTGCCCCCCTAGGGGGGCGTACCCCACAGTTTGGCAATCTCTGCCCTACAGCTAAGTAACCTTCCCTTCTTTCTTCTTCAAATATTTGTCCATAAGTGTATTCCGCTCTAGGTGACTTCCAAGCAGTGATCTAAATATCTACCACAGACTGAAAGACTGCCCTACCAAAGAGACATCGGCTGCAAAAGTTGCTACCAACTCAATGTCTGGAGAAGGTATTATGGAACCCCATATGGCAGCTTTACAGATATTACTCATGCGGACATTCCTGAGGGAAACCACCAAGATCGCCCAGGTCCTGGTTGAATTAAGCCTAATATTAACTGGTGAAACTACCTTCGTAAATCAGAACATAGCTTAATGTATCCCAAAACCCACTCTGATAACTTCTGGGTGGAAATAGGAATACTCCTCATCTTCGAAATAAGGAAGGAAAGGAAGAGTCTCAGAGAAGACCAAAAGAGTTTCAGTCTCTGAAGATAAAAGGCAAGAACCCTTTGAATATCCAAGGTATGTAATCTAGCTTCATCGTGATTAGAATATCGTTTAGGAAAAAAGACTGGCAAATGAATACCTATGCAAATGAAATTCAGACCAACCTTGGGTATAAATTTTGGGTGAGGTCTGAGGGATACCTTGTCAATGTAGAAGCTCGTGTAAGAGCGAGTTTGCAATGAGATCTCTTTTCTTTCCCACCCTTCCAGCTGATGTGGTCAGAATGAAGAAGGGTGGTCTTGATAGACAAGTGAAAGAAAGAACATGAAGCCCAGGGTTCAAATGGGACTCTGTAAGAGCTGTCAAAACCAATCTCCCTCTTCTTCCTGGGTGAAAGGAAATACCTGGAATAAAACCTTTCCCTCTTCAAGGTGGAAGCACCTCTTTATTACTTAAGAGATGAGAAGCCTCTAACAAGAGGGGTCCCTATAAACGGACAGAGAAGGTGCGTGTGTGGGGAGGAGGAAACAGGTATAATATGGAACTGGACTGTATAATCAGATGTTACGAACTCCAAGACCCATTTGTCCATTATGTTGTTCCATGACCCCTGAAATAGGGCAAGGTGGTTTCCAAATGGCAAGGAGAAGGAGAAGGCAGATCCAGAAGAAAGGTTGGTTTGCAGCTCTCGACCAGCATCTCAAAAGGAATGTTTACTAGTTGTGGCTGGCTGTGAAGAAAAAGCAGGAGCAAACGATCACCTCTTCTGAAACCCTGGCTGCTTCTTGTGGAGTTCAGTAGATTTCTAACAGTAGAAACCAGGTGACATAGTCTTTTGTCTAGAGAAAGGCTGAGGTTTATACTATTTCCTCTTCGTTGCAGGACAGTATGTGCCAAGGGACAAAAGAACTGCACAGAATCCTTGAGATCAGTCTTCCAACTGAAATGATTTGGTCCTTCAAATGGAAGAACCTCCACTATGGCTTGGACCTCTCTTGGGATTCCCAGCAATTGAAGCCACAATGATGCATCACTACAGATGCTAGCATTGAACACACTGGTTATTTTAAACTGCTGGCTTGAAAAAAAATAATTTTTTCAGACAGAAATTCTAAATGTTTCATTTCCCTTTCTCATGGGACCATGCTGGAATGCTTAGTCCATTCATTTGCAGCCACCTCCACAACAGAGCCAGGTCCCAGCTAGGAGTATAGATATTACATCCATTTAGATGGCACATAATATTCCCTGCCTTTTGTCTTAGAATTTGCATCAATGGAAGATGGAGTTTCCCAGACTGTTTTCACAGGCTTGAAAGGTCCTCGCTAATGGGCAGAACAACTCACTCTGACAGAGTCTCGGGTAAAATGACTAAAAGTTTGTGAGGGCCATCTGAATTTCCTCCAGAGGAATTCAGAGTGCATCAGCTACCCTTTTCATGAGGTCCTGAAAGCTCCTATAGTCAGTGTGGCATGATGATGCTGAAGGGATTACTGTCTCATCCAGAGAAAAGGAGATGATTAGTGGTGCCTGCATGTCCTCCTCTGTGGGATGTTCTTCCTCCTCTGAGAGAAATTTGATGAGTTTGCGCTGGAGGATCCTGAGGCTGGGTGAACTGTTGCCTGAATCAGTCTCTCAGTGTGATGATGTCTGAAGGTAGTGTGCTCAAGTATGCTTACTGGGCACAGTACCTTCATACATAAATGTACACTTCCTGACAATAAAGGGGACTCAGGTTCATATATGGTTAAGCACTTGAAGAAACGTAGGATCTGTATTCAAAACTGTAATTCAAAACTCGCTCTGTAATCTCTTCTTTATTTAACATGCATGTACATTTTGACCAAAGTTCTCTTTATATTTAATGAAAATAATATGCTTACCAAAAGGTTACATGAAGTCAGACTTTTAAGAGTTACACCAAGTGTCATTGGAAAACTGCAATACCAGATCTTTCAGTTAACCAATTGTGAGGTTGATGGTGGTTACAGAAGAAGTTTTTAACTTACACAATATGCTTTAGGACTATGTTAGGGGTTCTTAATTTCTCAAGGAGGTTTAAATCATTTGCTGAACACCAACATGTAAGAAATTTAGGATAATATTGGCACAACTTGGGCCATTCCCCACTTCAGGATGGACAGCGGTCTGCTGCGAGTGGACCCAACTACTGGATCCTATGTACTTCTGAACCAGCTGGGACTGGGAAGAGCTAGATACCTGTTGCTAGCTCAGAGTCTCTGAGGCACACTCCTGGATGCAGATGTCATTCCTGCAATCCATCCTTGGAATATGGGGCTCTTCATTCCAGACTTCTTATACCCTGGAACCAGCAACTGAGTCCTCCTGAGTCCCCAGTTGTTTATAAACAATCCCTTCGAGTTTCTCACTGGGTGTTCTGAGCTTCTTAATTAACCAAGTGAGGAACAATGTGACAGACGAAGATTACAAGGAATTTCTTAAGACATGAGAACTTTACTAAACAGCCCTAGAAAGTTACAGAAGACTAAGACTACAGAAGTCCTAAACAACCTCATGGGTGTATATGACACCCTGTACCCCATGTTCACCACTTATATGGTAATGATGTATTTTGTACAAAGTATGCCTTGTGAGGTATCATCTGAAAACAATCTACTCAACATCACTGTTCTGTTAAAATGTGCATATCAACATTGTATATGGAGCTATGAGATTTTACTATGTGCTTGTTACTGAAATATGCTGTAGTTCTGGGTAATGCCCTCAGACCATTTTCTCAAAGACAAAGGCACACCTGTCACGCCAGCTAGGTGCTAACAGGCCATTACCTGGCATTGAAGATTCACCACCAGAGGAGTTGTAAACCAGAAATTTACAATTCACCTGAAGGACAGTTGGCAGCTCACCTATGCTATGGAACTGCTGATCCGATGACCCAACAAAGACTTTTCCAGTACAAAGGGTCAGAATATAAGGGGAGAAAAAATAACTCTAGACCCCTCTCCTCCCATCTTTACTTATGGTAGCAAGAACGCTTGAAAGACAAAAGGTAGCATCATTGAACTGGAGGAGAGTGGTCCTAGTCTGGAGGTTTTTCCAGCTGAAGCTTTTGGGTGAGAGAAATCTTTTTTGCTTTTAAGTTTATTAGCCTTAGTAAAGTTTAGGAACTCACTTGTACGTTTTTCTTTTAGTTTCTTTTCTAACCAAGTTTGACTTTTATGTCTTAACATTTGTAAATCGCTTAAAATCTATCTTTCTCTAGTTAATAAATTTGTTTTGTTTTTTTATCTAAACCAGTGTGTTTGATTGAAGTGTTTGGGACATCTCTATTCAAGTCAACAAGGCTGGTGCATATTGATTATTGGAATGACAGGCTATTTGTGAGCTTTCACTGCTTAGAAGAGCCCTGGACAGTGCAAGATACACATTTCTGGGGTTCAGGCTGGGGATATGCAGGTGTCACCCTGTATCTATTCATGAATGGCTGGGAAAGCATTCATGTAAACATCTGGGAGTGATTTTATATGCTAGTGGCTGTGCATAAGCAGGCCAGAAGTGGCTGTTCTGACAGTAAAACAGTGTAAAAGGCATCCCATGAAAGAGAGTTAGGGGACACTGCAGTTCAACAGTCCAGGTTGTACCCTGGAGAATGTCACAATGTGATCTCACCTCTCTTGTGAATCTGAGGTCAGGTTTGCATTCAAGCACAGTAGGCCCTTTCCTCTCTTCTCTTCCTGTCCGCCTGAGTCTTCTGACATGTGGCAGCAGTCAGCCCCCTGCTTTGCAGAAAGCGTTCCCCTTAAATATAATCTCTGACCTCTTTGGGTTCTGTGCTGAGCTGGGGAAATTCTACACTCCAACTCTCCCTTCTACCTGCCACACCATCTGCACTTCTGAGTTGAGTTAATTGTTCTTATGGATGGACTTGTAGTACAGACACAATCAGAGTTGCAAACTCAAGATTGCTCTGTTCCAGCTTCTCAGACAGTCATTCAGATAGGTGTCAAGCCCATACTAGTAAATGACTAATCTACAATGAAGTGGAGTCCCTAAAAAAACAAAAAAAAGTTACAACAAACAAAATTGGAATTCACAATTTGACACAGACATATCACCACTCTGTCTCAGTTCCTACATAAGTTTTCATTTTTCCATTTTATTTTCATTATCTGAAAAAAATGATAAAAACCTCCCTGGTCATCTTTTTTCTGTTTTCTTGGATGGCATTTTCAGGAACTTAAACACTATATTGTGCAATTTTATTTTCATATATTGAATCAATAGCACCATGTTGGAACTTTCAAATATGCTATATTCATATAAATGTTCCAGAGCACCAATCATTCAAAAAAATTTAAAAAAACAATAGAAGTCACTGGATTGATTTTATTTCTAAAAATATCTCTATTTTTCAAACATGTGATTACTTCTGAGGTGTTAATATTTATTGTTAAAACATTTAGTAATGGGTGTTAGTTCTCAAACTTTGTAGTACAAAACAGAACCCCAGAAGAGAAAGCTAGAGAGTATATATCAGAACATATATATAGTACTACTGTAATATTTACTTTATAGTTCCAACTTAACCCATCTCTATCTTCAATTTTTGGCTAAGCAGTTCTAAAGCTCCTTCATCACTGTCTTTTTTCCACATGCAGAATTAGCATGCAGTACTGAAAGGAAACCCTAGCTGCATCAGGAACATTTCTTTCTAATTACATGTCAATACTCAGCGACTTAAACTGATGCATGACGACAGGAAAACACAAACTCAGAAAAAAAAACCTGATAGAAATTCAACTGTAATATTTTCCCTACACAGCTCTGCAACGTAGCAGTTTTAAAATGCCAGAAGCTAATTCCCCCCCCTGCCCCCACAGACACCCAGATCACAACATCTGAGCAATCACAAAGACAGCTGAGGGAAAAAATTATCAAACTGAAGATAGAATAGTTTATGTGGTAATTTTTCCTTGCTGGTGCAGTTTACAGGTAATACAAAAAGTAGCTGAGGAGTCACTTCATTAACATCACCTCTTTCCACCAATTTTAAGCGTATTTCCCATGTTTTACAATAATTCACTTACAGGATGTATCTGTTCAACCCTCCCACATCCAGGACACTAAAGTGAACATCCTTAGTACACTGTGAAAAAGTTTCACCTCTCACAAAAATAAATGTATCCAGCTATTTGAAATGACTCCAAGTATTTGGATCAGATTCATTTTAAACACATTGTTTCAATCTAGTTCTTAGTGAACGACTGTGCATGTCATACCACAACTGGAAACCTTACAAATACCTTGCACTTCTATAGCACTTTCCATCTTTAAATAAATGTAAACATGGTGCAAGAAAGAAGTCAAAGATAACAGTCTAGATGACCAAATACAGCAGTACTATCAAAATGTCAAAAAAGAGATGTGTGAGGGAAAGGAAGGGAGGCATTATTACATTCATTACTATTTTTAAAGTATCATTTTGTCACTACATAAGAACTTTTCTTAAATGAAGCAAATCTGACTATTATCTTATAAACTTGAGATACAGAGCGTAACCCATGTTGTTCACTAGACAGCATTGCCAACTCGTGATATTTGGAGATTTTTTTAAATTTCTCATCATCTAGAGATTATTAGAAGCAAACTCCAAATTTTGCCCTTTTTCACCAGAGCTGACGTCTCCAATTACTTTCAATTGGACTAAAGCCACAGGGCTGGTAGTTCCAGGGAAATGGCAGCATTACTGACAGCTGTAATGTTGACCTTAGCAGAATTCATTGCTGCCTTCCATTCTTACCAATGGGACCACAGGCAGGCTGACCCCATTGAAGATGGCTGCCCCACATGGTGTCAGAAAGCATACCTGCAAAGTACAACTCCTCTGGAGTAACCTACACACATTTCGCTCTTCTGTGACTCTTATTCACCCCAGTCTCTCTTTACTCTTATCACAGTCAGCTCCTGTTCCACCCCTCTTTCCATATCTTCCTTTTTTTTCTCTCAACACAGCCTGGGCATCAACCGGGGGAGCACTGAGAGTGCCTTGCTCTCAGTTCTGGTGCCTTATTGTATAGGATCCCCTAGCATCCAGTAGAAGCAATTGCAGGAAGAGTCCTACTCAGTACCAGCAACCCTGGGCTGAAGCACACTCAATGTACTCTGAATTTTTGGAAAATTTAACTAACTCTACCAAGCATGCGCAAACAGCAATTTCCAGAAGCTTATGAACGCTGCCACATTTGGACAGATTTTTCACAGTGAAAGAATGAGGCATCTCTCTGACCCAAATGTGACCTCTCCTGTCAAATTTCAAGTCAAAGTTCAGAGATGCTAGAACTTCTCAATGAAACAGATGTAAGAACTTAACATTAGCAAAGCAACTTTTTTCCTAACCTCATTCTTGGAAATGGCTGGGCATTTTTGCTGAAATTTCCCATAAAACTTCAACATGAGGCAGACTTCCAACATGAGAAGTTTAGCATTAACAGTTACATTTGGCAAAGTTATAAGCAACAGGAAAAAAACCTTACAATGAAAAGTATGTCAACCTTAACTATAGGCACTGCTGCCAGCTCCGCCTATAATGATTATCCTTTATTGCTCTATCCTCTATTTGGCTTCAGCTGAATACCATTCCCTACTATTTTGCCAAATACTGCAGTACTGTAGGTATTCTAGTAATGCCTAGAAGGCCAACTAAGACTGGGGTTACATTGTTATAGGCCCTATACAAACACAGCAAGAGATACTCTTTATCCAAAGGAGCTTTGAGACAGTTACAAATTCAGTAAATTACTAGGACCAAATTCAATCTTTAGATACTCCCATATGTATCAATGGGTGATGCATGTAAACATTTCATTTTGCGCTGTGTCAGGATCGGGTGCAGCCTCACCACCAAGTCTATGTCCCAGCGGAGAGGGGTGGACTGCAGGGTGATCCCCCATCTCTGTGAAGCTAGTGACCTGTGCTCCCCACTGCCATGCTGGAGCCTCCACCACAACTGTCCTTCTAATGTACTGTCTGTAACAACTTCAACTCTAGTCTAACAACTATACAGTCACATGATAAGTACTATTAAGCCATGGCACTCACTAAGGCACAAAACTGGCAAAGTAGTAGTTTCAAAGGGGATACTCAGGCGCTAAACTTTAGGCACATATTTAAGTGCTATGCCAGATCATAGCCTAACTTCACACCAAAACATGTGCTGCCCTTTTGGGTATGTCTACACAGCAAAGAAAACTTTACAGCTGGCTATGCCAACCAATTCCAGCTCACGGGGCTTGGGCTGTTCCATTGCTGTGCAGACTTCTGGACTGGGGCTGCAACCCAGGCTCTGGGACCCTGCTGGGTGGAAGGGACCCAGGGCTCCAGCTCTAGTCTGAGCCCAGAAGTCTGCACAACAACGAAACAGCCCCAGAGCCTGAGCCCAACGAGCCTGAATCAGCTGGTACAGGCCACCCACAGGTTTTTCTTTACTATGTAGACATACCCTTAAAGCAGTGGTGGGCAACCTGTGGGCCGCAAGAGAATTTGTTTACATTGCCCATCCACAGGCACCGCCACCCGCAGCTCCCAGTGCCCACTGTTCACTGTTCCTGGGCAATGGAAGCTGTGGGAAGCGGTTGCCAGCACATCCCTGCAGCCCGTGCCACTTCCTGCAGTTCCCATTGGCCGGGAACAGCAAACTGCGGCCACTGGGGGCTGCGGCTGGCCGTGTCTGCAGACAGTCAACGTAAACATACTGTCTTGCAGCCCGCCACAGGACTACACTGACAGAGCACAGGCCGCCCCCACTGGCTCAAAGTCTTCTGTGCTTGACATACATGGAAATATTAGTATTGCCACCTGCTCTGTGGAGCCACAGAGATACGTTAATTGGCCTAGTAAGGAATCTATTTGCCAAAAACCATTTCCTCAATCTTATCGTCTGTATTGTTACAGACATACTTGCAGACAGGTATTTTGAAATATATTACCAAAATAATTGAAAATGACATGATATGCAGAATTTTAAAATATTGTGCACAGAATTTTAATTTTTTTGGTGCAGAATTCCCTCAGAAGTAACCATTACACAAGGCACTGGTGAGACCTCATCTGGAATACTGTATGTAATTCTGGTCTACCATCCTTAAGAAAGATGAAGTCAAACTGGAACAGGTGCAGAGGACGACTACTAGGATAATCAGAGGAATGGAAAACCTGCCTTATGAGAGGAGTCTCAAGCTTAACTTGTTTAGCCTAAATAACCAAATGAAGGCTGAGGGGATATATGATTGCTCTCTATAAACACATCAGGGATTAACATCAGGGAGGGCCAGGAGTTATTTGAGTTAAATGCCAATGTCGACACCAGAATAAATGGATATGAACTTGCCCTCACCAACTTTAGGCTTGAAATTAGATAAAGGTTTCTAACTATCAGAGAAATGAAGTTCTGAAACAGGCTTCCAAGGGGCGAAGGAGGGAGGAAGAACTAACTGGTTTCAAGACTGAGCTTGATAAATTAATGGAGGGAATGGTATGATGAGACTCTCTACAACAGCATGTAGCCGATCTGCCATTGGTAATAGCAAATATGTCCAATGGCCAGTAACGGGACACAAGATGGGGAGGACTCTTAGTTACAACAGACAATTATCTGCCAGTGATCTTGCCGATATGCTCAGGGTCCAACTGACCACCACATCTGGGGTTGGGAAGGAATTTTCCTCCAGATCAGATGGAGCATAGGTTCCTTGCTGGTTTAAACTAGAGTGAACGGCGGATTCTCTGTAACTTGAAGATTTTACATCATTATTTGAGGACTTTAGTAACCCAGTCAGAGGTTATGCGTCTATTACAAGAGAGGGCGGGAAAAGTTCTGTGGCATGCAGTGTGCAGGTGGTCCGACTAGATGACCATGGTGGTCCCTTCTAGCCTTGGGAGTCTATAAGTCAGAGTATCAGGTAATAAAACCAAAGTGAAATCCTTCAGTTATCCTGCTTATCAAAGGAAAAACTAAAACAACCACTTCCTTCCCATGCTCTTCCTTTGTACTGTGTCAAGGAATAACTACATCAACCTCCCTTCATCCATCCTATCCCTAAAAATGGGTTTCTTTATGCACTGCAGTACAAATCAACAAACAAAAAACCCTCCTCATGGTCACAAGAGCTCAGACCCCAATACGCAAAAGGAAAATGATTATGTACTTCAACTAGTTAGGGTAAAACAGGAAACTGTTTAGTACCTAAAACAAAGCAAGGTAACAACTGTCTTTCAAGGACAATGAGAAACTGGTTATAGTAACACACAATTTTTCCAGAAGTCTAACGCAAGAATGTTACACTCAAGAGTAGAAGGGGCAAACTGCACCTGCTGGAACAGAGGAACAAGTTAATAAAGCATAGGAAGCTGGCTGGCATATGTATTTGACCTCTTATTCTCCATTTCTGACTAGAAGAGGCTGTAAAATATGATACTGGCAGGGGGGAAAGGTATAAAGAACAGTTTGTTCCAAGTCTATTTAAGATATTTAAATAAATATATATATGACCAAGACAAAAAATAGCTAGTTTATTACTGCACCAGAAAAACCCATATTTGTTATGTTTTGAGGGGAATTTACAGGAGTTACATCTAGCATACTAAGCCACACCTAGCAATGTAAGCTTCATTTCTGATTAATTTAAAAAAGGAAACATTTTAGAAACTATGCTGCTAGGGGAAAACTAACCTGGGTTGGCTATTAACACTATCAGCATCTTCAGATCAACACCGTTAGAAGCCGTAGGATCCTAAAGCTCAGGAGTATCTGCCAAAATTGGCAGCTTTAGCCCTACCCATGACATCTGTGGTATGATGCCTGTAAAGCTAATACAACTAACTGAAAGCAGTCTGAATTGGAGAGAGAAACTGGCAAAATTAAGAAAAAGCTTTTATTATATTCGTAGCCAAGTTCAAGTTTAAATTTGGCTGGTAGTAGAATGGAAGTATTAGGAGAAGGGAGAGAAAGCTGGTTGTTTGTGTTCTATTCAGAGCAGCTAAAGCCCAAGCCACATTAACTTCAAAGGATTTACACAGAGCAGATGCCATTTCTAGGGCTGAAGTTGAAGGTTTCAGTAAAGATACTAAGGAGTAGATTCTCAAAGTGATACACACAAGGATTTACCCATGAAAATTTCACTGTCATTCAAGCAAGTTAAGTGGCTTAATCCTCGTGCACAACTTCGAAAATTTTAAGTAAGTCCTCAAAGGTCAGCCCCAAGGAAATAAGGTCTCCAATATCGGTAAAGTCATTTTTAAGCAAATTAAAATGAACACAAATTATCCTCCCCCACTCAATAACTTATATTTTTTTAAAAACTCCAATTAAAAAGAAATAACCACTTTTTAAAAATAAAACCAGACATCTCCACCAGGAGAACTAACAGATGATAGGGTACACAACCAGTGAAAGATACTACTATTACTCAGGGTGTGGTTCTTTGCTAGTAATATAAGAGGCCAAAGGGAGAGTATTTCCAATAGCTATGGGGTGCTGATCTCAACAGCTACACATGCTGTCATTGGTTATTCTCTTTATTATTAAATTACACTAGATCTATCTATATTGCTAGCTTTGTACATATCTAATTTAGAAGTATGTTAATTTTATGAATTGCTAAACTGCAAACATATCTACTTGAACTGAATAAAAATAATTAACTGTACACATATTTCACACGTACCAAGATTATTTTAAACTGATTTCCTTTTAATATCTATTTGTTCTCTTGTACGCTGAACTGACATTTGCAAAAGACATTCATTTTGAGAACAAGTACTGAGAGAAAAAACTTTTTTTCTTACATTGATTACCAGAGTTTTACACAGAAAAATCATTTTTAAAACCTACAGGAGTTATTCTGTAATACTGAATGTAAATGCTTTCTTCTTAGAGATTGAAATACACACCTACCATCCGATACATCTCACCAGTTTTCAGTAATGTCAATCAAATTTCTTATGAATGAGAGTTTCCAACTTCACTTGCTTCTTATTCTTAGCATCAATATATAAGTGATTGAAAACTGTTTTCTCCTCATACTCTTTGCCACACTGGTTCTATTTGTTCACATTAAGTTTGTACTAGTTTTTCCTTCTTAGAACTCTTCCTTTGAGTTGCTAGCTGTCCACTCTAGCTAGGCTTCGGATACAAAGATTAGCCACATACCTGTGAGATGCAAGCCATACCATTCATACAGCCGACCTCTCCCATTGGAATGTGGCTCAATGTTTCACAATAACAAAACCTGCAGCTTCACGCCACTTACACAACTGTTTGTCTCCAGTATTTTCTTCATTTTGACTTCAGGCATTCATGGGGCCAGAAGGATCTCTGAGAATATGACTAGGACTTTCCTCTTCCGTTCTCTTCCAAAATCCATTAAATCTTCTATAGTCTGTGAAGTTGCATGTGACATCACGCCATTTGTTCCAGTGTGTATCACTGCCAGTGGAAATTTGCTAGATGATTTCATAATCTCACCCAATCTTGCCATCACACTTTGTATTTTTGCTCCAGGAGGCAGCACACTAACCTGTTGTCTGTGTCCTTTATAAATTCTTTTTCCTTTCCTTAATATGGAGTCACCAGTGACAACTATTTGTCTTCTTTGGGATGGCTGAACATCCTCTCTCTCAGTACCTGCTCGTTTCATAGCAGGCAGGATGGCCACTGGACACATCTTCTCCAGCTTTCTGTTCTGTTTCTCCAGACACAGGTTCCTCTGTAGTTGACTCACTGAGCACTGAATAACGATTCAAGACCTTTAGCCAGGTTGAATGCCTCCTGGACTTTTCTCCCCTCTTGGTCACAAATCACCAGTTTGCTTTTTTGGTTTCTACTACCTCCAGTTCATTCACCACCAATCCTTCCCTTTGTAGTACCTGTAGCAATAATTTCACAATCTGGTTGTCCAAGAAGTCTTTATTTTCTTGGATGTTACAGTGTAGAAATTTGTGCTTCCAAACAGCACACAGTTCCATGCATCAAAAGTGTCTTCTGTCCTTTGGCAGAAAGGAAAACATAGAACATCCAAGGCAGGTATCAGCAGCTGTTTCCTCACCCTCCATACTTGCTATATGGTACACAGCCATACCTAAATGAAAGTAACCACACTCCCTTGTCCAAACTCCCCTGTTAGCTGCACTTATTTACCTGCTCTCAAGTTTATTTGGCAACTGATTAGCAAATAAACCTTGATTCTTAGCTTCACCCTGTTGCTGACAGGGAGGAATCAATCACTCAGACTTCAGACACTGATCCAAACAAAGATCTCATGACTCAAGCCAGATGCTCCTCATGAAAAACCAGACCTGTTACCCAGCCTGTTCAGGGATCCAAAATCCCAGTCACAAAGTAACAAAATAAGACAGAATGACCAAACACACAATTCACCAAGTCCATTTACTTGCAAGCACAGCATTCACATTTACAGTCCACAAAACTCCCATTAGCCACACCTGCTCACCTAGCAACTGACTTATATACTATGTCTCGCTGCCTCGCTCCCCCTCCTCATTGACAGGGAGAAATTAATCATTCAGACTTCAAAACTGGGTCTGATCAAGGACCCAAGGGTTCTGTGCTGAGAGAGACAAAAAAACAGACCTCTCTCAACTATTACTGAGAAACACTGAGGATTGCTGTAACAAAAGTTCTTTAAGTTTATTTTGTACATCTGATAGCAGTTTGTGTATATGAAGTTGAACTATTTGCCCTCTACAAGTCAGTCATTTCCCTATTTTTGTGTATACTGTATATAGCAACATCAAAAAGAAAGAACATTCTAAAAGCAGGAAAGTCATTGTAAACTCAATATTTGGAAGGGGAATTCAGGAGCAGGAGCAGTACCCAAAATTGTTTTTTAAATTTAATTGTTATTAAGCTGAACTGATTTCACGTTGACTGTGTCCTTTTAAACCATCCGCGGTCCTCTTGACTCTTGAAATATATACGAGTTCTAGTTAGCTCCAAACTTCACACATAATAAGCTATTGTCCACAGGACTCAATACTGACAATCCAAAAAGGATTAATAAAAATAAATAATTCTTGATAAAGGCAACAAATCAGTCACAAATTAAAGCTCAGGGAACTCAAAAGTAGCAAATCAAACATTTGTCAAAAATTGTCAAAAATAGAAATGTATCTAATTTACATCCTTTTTTTAAATAGCATATTGACTAATTAGACATTTAAACTTCCAGCCAATTACTGCAGACTTGTCTGAATATACTGACTAAATATTCCATGGGCCAAATTTTAATGTTGGTACATTTTGAGGTCTGACACTCTTCCCGCCAATTTGATCAGTGTGATAGTGGTTTTATTCTTAGGTCCGGCCCTTCAGACATTTTAATCCGGCCCTCAAGATCCCGGCAGGGAGCAGGATCCGGGACTTGTCCCACTCCAGCAGTCCAGCTGGGGAACATTATTCCTTTTTCAGGAATACATGCTCTCTGGAATCCACGGTTTAGATGAACTGCCGGTGTAATAAATCTCACATAAAATTGCTTTACTATACATCGAAAACCAGAACATTAACAGTGAACACTTTTCCGTGCTGTATTATCCTTATAGACACTATTCACAAAAAATACTTAATTTTTCCTCCCCAATTTTTAACATATATTACATTGATAACCTAGTAACTATTTCTCTTAAACAACACTATTTAATCTGAATAAAATTACGGATAATGTGATTAATTTATTTAGATAATATTGACAGCAAGAAGGCACTTGATGACGTTCCTGTAAGTGATCCTTAACAAAAACCTGCATCCAAGTGTGAATTTATATGAGGCAGTGAGAAAGCAGTTTTGGAAACACAGGACTCAAATGGCCATGGCTGTTTCTACACCTCCTAAATCAAAAGTCTTCTGACAACACCCCTTGACCATTCTGTCAAAAAGGTCCCAGAAGGAGCCAGCATTTAAGAATAGGCCCACTTGTTTAAGAATGTGAGAAAACTAGAGATGTAAAAGGGGTTAACCGCTAAGCATTAGGCTTACCGGTTAAGCAACCTTAACCGTTAAACCCGGCAGCCCCATGCCCCGGCTGGGACAAGCCAAACCCTTGCCCCAGTGGGACCCCAATCCCAGCAACACCAGCGGGACCCCAGTCCGGCCCAGTGGGACCCCAGGCTGGGCCAGGGCTACCTTGGTTAATGGTTAACCGGTTAAACAATGTAATTTTAATCATTTAACTGGTTAACTTTTTTAAACAGGTATTTACATCCCTACAGGAAACTGCAGAGTCCAGCTCAGGAATGGCAGTTCAGAATTCCTGCAAGCCTGTGCACAGTCTATAGAATTTATGTGCATTTACAGCAAGGCTAAACAGGAGCACCATGCTTGCTGTTTCAGTCAACTTAGTGAGAGGCAGATACGCAGGTAACACCTTTTCTGCAGATGCTTGATGAAGGAAAACTTGAAAGACTGTTTATCCCTCATTTTCCAACTCTTTACTCGCTAGAGTCATCTTGAATGTTTGAACAATATGAGATACCACACGCCCTCCTATTAGACTAACCCTTTCTGGGATCAAACAGCTGGAAACAGGAATGGGAAGATCCTCATGATATGAACCTTACTCTTTCACTCCAGGAGCTCTCTAACCTGAAAAAGCTAAGCCCAGAACAGGAGGAAAAAGGAGCACCAACAAATGTAGACAACTGAAGAGAGGCTTCAGATAAGACTTTTAGTGTTTGATTTTCAGAGATGCTGAGCCCTTGTAACTGCAAATGAAGTCAATCGGAACTGCAAATACTCAGCCCTGCAGACTATAAACTCTCTGGGGAAGCTATGATGCCTTTTGATGGTCTGTATAGCACCTAGCGCATTTGGGGCACTATAGAAATATAAACAAAAATAGAGAAGGGAGCAAGGAAACTGTGGATCTTCAGAACAGGCTAACATTCCGTCTATCTTCTTTATCGCTGTACCCTGTGCTCAGCCCTTGTATAAATTTACTGCAATATTCCTCTGGGAATTGCATTTATAAAATACACTCTGAACAGGAAGGTGTGGCTATAGAGTGGCAGTAGCCATGCCATAAGCTAGTTTAACACTGTAAGCCTGATTTTCAATTCTCATCTTGAAATTTCGCACACTATATTTTAACCCAGCTTTTCTTTTTTTAACCTGGGAAGTTTGGATAAAAAAAATGAGAAAAGGAGAACAAGTAGTTTGTATATGTACCCGAAGTCCTCCTCCCCGTTTTTTCTTTTTTGGGTGGGGGTGTGTTTGGCCTAAAAACTCCAAATTTACTTATTGGCTTTGCTGAGAAGATCCTTTTGATATTTTGACAGAGGTGAACAGTGGGAAAATTATAAAGATTATAGAGAGAAGCTTTGTAATACAAGTTCCAAACTAAGGTAGAGAGGAAAGGTATTAGCTACATCAGTGGTTCTCAATCAAGGGTACGTATATCCAAGAGGTGTTCCAGGAGGGTATTCAACTCATCTAGATCAGTGTTACACAACCTGGAAGTTGCAGCTCCCAGGAGGGTCACAGCATGGGTTTAGGAGGATACAAAGTGCAGGGCCAGCATTAAGGGGTGGCAAGCAGGGCAACTGCCTAAGGTCCCCACACCACAGGGGGCCCTGCAAAGCTAAACTACACGCTACAACCCCGATACCTGGGGCTCAGGCTTCAGACAAAGCTCACAAATTAAAAACAAGCTTAGTTATCACACTGAAATATAAGTTTATATTCCAATCAATTTATTTTATAATTATATAGTAAAAATTGAGAAAGTAAGCAATTTATTAGTGTGCTGTTACATTTTTATGTCCGATTTTATAAAGTAGTTTTTAAGTGTGGTGAAACTTGGGGTACATAAGACAAATCAGACCACTGAGCTAAATGTCATTACTGCATGGATATAGACAGAAAGCACAGGAAGGCTGAGGGAGGGGCTGAGGAAGTGTTTACCCTCTCCAAGACTAGCCCAGGCATCAAGGAGGAACTGGAACCAATTTGCTGTACTGCTTAAAAGAAACTAAGTTCTTCAAGTCTTGCTTGTCTTACACTTCTCTCATGTTTCTTGAAGTCTGGAGGTGATGAGGAGGCAATACAAGATTAGGGAGGGTGAGGGTTTGGGGGAGCGAGACGTCAAGGGGCCCTTAAGTGAGGAGCGGAGTGGGTTTTGGAAGTGTGTATCAGCAAAGCCCTTCTTTCATAGGCTTCATGGTACAGTCCTTGTTAGTTCCAGCAGACATCTCAGGTGGTAGGCAGGAGTTTTATCATGACTGGCAGACCCTTATTCCTGCTCCCCTAGGTTCATAGCTTTGGCACAAGGCAGGAATCTTTTGTCTCTCTGGGTCCTCAACCCTCCTTCTAAATGGAAAAGTAACCAATTTAAGATGGATTTCATTATCAGTGAAGATGGTTACATGTCACTGTAAGACCTCTAGTCTCCATTCTTCCTGGGTTGGCCCACACATACACAAGCGATGGTCACATAAACACCACCCTATACCGGAAACCTACTGACCACTATACTTACCTACATGCCACCAGTTTCCATCCAGGACACACTACACGATCCACTGTCTACAGCCAAGCTCTAAGATACAACCGTATTTCCTCCAATCCCTCAGTCAGAGATAAACACCTACAAGATCTCTATCAAGCATTCTTAAAACTACAATACCCACCTGCTGAAGTGAAAAAACAGATTGACAGAGCCAGAAGAGTACCCAGAAGCCACCTACTACAGGACAGGCCCAACAAAGAAATAACAGAACGCCACTAGCCATCACCTATAGTCCCCAACTAAAACCTCTCCAGCGCATCATCAAAGATCTACAACCTATCCTTAAAGATGATCCCTCACTCTCACAGATCTTGGGAGATAGGCCAGTTCTCTCTTATAGACAGCGTCCCAACCTGAAGCAAATACGCACCAGCAACCGCACACCATACAACATAAACACTACCCAGGAACCTATCCTTGTAACAAAGCCCAATGCCACCTCTGTCCACATATCTATTCAAGTGACACCATCCTAGGACCTAATTACATCAGCCATGCCATCAGGGGCTCGTTCACCCGCACATCTACCAACGTGATATACGCCATGTGCCAGCAATGCCCTTCTGCCATTGGCCAAACCAGACAATCTCTACGCAAAAGAATAAATGGACACAAATCTGACATCAGGAATCATAACATTCAAAAACCAGTGGGAGAACACTTCAACCTCTCTAACCACTCAGTGACAGACTTGAAGGTGGCAATTTTGCAACAAAAAAACTTCAAAAACAGACTCCAGAGACTGCTGAACTTGAATTAACATGCAAATTAGACACAATTAACTTGGGTTTGAACTGGGACCCAGAGACTGGGAATGGTTGGGTCGTTACACTAATTGAATCTATTTTCCAGGTTAAGTTCTCTTCACATCTTCTATGGGTCATCTCGATCATCACTTCAAAGGTTTTTTTCTCTCCTGCTGATGATAGCTCATCTCAATTGACTGGCCTGTTACAGTTGGCATGGCTACTTCCACCTTTTCATGTTTGCTGTATGTATAAATATCTTCTGTGTGTTCCATTCTATGCATCCGAAGAAGTGGGCTGGAGCCCACGAACGCTTATGCTCAACTAAATTTGTTAGTCTCTATGGTGCCACAAGTACTCCTGTTCTTTTTGCACATACACAGGAAGGCTTCCAGGTAAATAAACCATTTACAACCAATTGCCCTAGTCAATGGAAGCCATCAAGATTCTAAACCACGATTAATGACCCATACTTTGCATAATTACAATAGGACCTCAGAATTATACTTCATATTTCTAGCTTCAGATACAAGAAATATATGTGCATACGAATAGCAGGAATATATTCAGTAGGTTATAACCTTTGTTATGATACCTTACAAAAGACCTTTTCTATAAAGCATATTCCAGTTACATCATATTCACACTCATATGCATATTTACATAAAGCATATGGAATACAAGGCCACATTCTCTGGGTATGTCTACACATCAACGAAAAACCCATGACTGGCCCGTTCCAGCCGACTTGGGCTTGTGGGTCTCAGACTGCAGGGCTGTTTCATTGCTGTGTAGACTTCTAACCTCAGGCTGGAGCTCAGGCTCTGGAACACTCCCACCTCACAGAGTGTTAGAGGACATCTACACAGGCCAGTCATAGGTTTTTCTTTACTGTGTAGACGTATCCTCAGAACACGACTCCACTTTAGCAACTTATCTACCACAGGGGGAGTGCGGAGAGGCAGAGACAGAAAAAAAAAAGAAAAAAAGAAAAAGATAAGACAGAAGAGCCAGCTATGCTAAAATTAACATTGGACAATATGTATGCACTCCATAACAGCAAATTTCTACCGGAGAATTTCATTCTAAAGATTAATTAAATAAAAGATTAGAAACTCTCAAGACAGTTGCAAGCAATTAAAATATTCACTGTTAGTTACTAGCATAAGCACGGCTTTTTTCCCAACCTATAATTACACACAGTCTTTTTTATAATTGGAGGTAGAAGACATATGTAGCTTATTAAAACCATGCAACTTCTCTGAGAGGCTTTTCACAAAATTCATGGATTTTGAAAATTACAAAGAAAGTATAAATAATGCACTTCGGTGTGTTGAAAATCCAAGCACAATCTTCATGTTACAGGAAGACTTACAGATATGAAAGTGCTCCATAAGACTGACTGAAAATTCTACTTGCAAGAGATTACACTGAAAAAGAAACTGCCTCCCCATTAAAACCTGCATCTTTGCTACCATTTAGACAGGCAATAGACATTTACAGTGCTGACAGTTACATTATTACTTCACAAAAGGATGCAGTTATTCTACTGCTACAATAGATTAAATTAAGAACCTTCACCAGATCCAGTGTGATATTCTTCGAGATGTAGTGCTCATGTCTATTCCATTGTAGGCATGTGTGCTCACCACATGCACTGGTGCTGGAAGTTTTTACCTCAGTGGTTTCCGTAGGGGGCTGGCTCTGGCGCCCTCTGGAATGGCATGCATGTGCTACAGTACAAGAGATGCTGCCAGCTGCCCCCCACCCTAGGTTCCTTCTTACCGGAAACTCCAACAGTGGGGAAGGAGGGCACGTTATGGAATGGACATGATCAACACATCTCAAAGAACACCAGTTATGAAAAAGGTAGCTATCTTTTCTTCTTTGAGAGCTTGCTCATTTCTATTCCATTGTAGGTGACTCCCAAGCAGTGCCATCAGAGGCGGGAACGAGTTCATGCACGTGTCGACTGCAACACAGCTCTGCCAAATCCAGCATCATCTCTGGGTTGCTGGGAGATGGTGTCATGCATCTGTGAACGTGTGTATCGAAAACCACATCTGATGAAGTGGGTTCTAGCCCACAAAAGCTTATGCCCAAATGAATCTGTTAGTCTCTAAGATGCCATAAGGACTCCGTGTTGTTTTTGCTGATACAGACGAACAAGGCAACCACTCTGAAACCTGAAAGCCACATCGCGGCCCTGCAGATGCCCTGGATAGGAACTTGTGCCAGGAAGGCCGCCGAGGACATTTAAGCCATGAGCACGCTCCCCCTTGCCTGTTGACATAGAACATTGAGGCCGTATTGTTCGTCAATACCCGTACTACTCGACTGGAGAAGTGTGTAAGAAAGACCCCACATGACAGGCGGATGGCCCTGAACACTCTGATGTTTTTATGCAGTGCAAGTTCCTCTGGAGACCATGTCCCGAGTACGCAGCATACCAAGCTGTGCTCCCCAACCGAGGTCTGAGGCATCATATATCAGGAAGAGCTGTACCAGGGGAAAGAATTGTGCCCAGGTCTGGAAGGTGTCCAGTCTGAGGAAAAAACTTACTGAAGCATCTCTGAGCGTGAGATTATCTGTACTCAGTTTGATTAGACATAGATTTGTGTGTTTTATTTTATTTTGCTTGGTGACTTACTTTGTTCACTCTGTTACTACTTGGAACCACTTAAATCCTACTTTCTGTGTCTAATAAAATCACTTTTCACTTATTAATTAACTCAGGGAGCAAACAACTGTGCATCTCTCTCTATCAGTGTTATAGAGGGTGAACAATTTACGAGTTTCCCCTGCACAAGCTTTATAAAGGGTAAAATGGATTTATTGGGGTTTAGACCCCATTGGGAGTTGAGCATCTGAGTGCTAAAGACAAGCACACTTCTGTGAGCTGTTTTCAGGTAAACGTGCAGCTTTGGGGCAGGTAATTCAGACCCTGGGTCTTTGTTGGAGCAGACGGGAGTGTCTGGCTCAGCAAGACAGGGTGCATGGAAGTCTAGCTGGCAGGAAAACAGGAGCAGAGTTTAGTCTTGGCAACAGGGGTTTCTGTGATCCAACCGTCACAGAGGTTCACAGGCACGTGTAGCTGGCATGCAAGATATTACGGCATGCGCAAAGATTCATATGTCCTTCATAGCTACCAAATCTTCCAAAGGACATGATCCATGTTAATCGAGGGATTCTGCTCAATAAAATCCAAAGTAATGCAGCTGACACATGTTCACTTTCATCATCTGAGTCAGATGCCATCAGCAAGATTGATTTTCTTTTTTGGTGGTTGGTTCTGTTAGTTTCCCATCGGAGTGTTGCTCTTTTAAGATTCTGAAAGCAATTCCACACCTTATCATCATCAGGGTAGTCTACACTACGGGATTATTTTGAGTTTACATAAACCGGTTTTGTAAAACAGATTGTATAAAGTCGAGCGCATGCGCCACACTAAGCACATTATATCGGCAGGTGCATCCATGTACCGAGCTAGTGTCGATTTCTGGAGCATTGCACTGTGGGAGCATCCTGTAGCTCCATAATTCCCGCAGCTCCCCTGTCCATTGGTATCTGGGTTGAGATCCAATGCACAATGGTGCAAAACAGTGTCAGGAGTGATTCGGGTAATTCGTCACTCATTCTTCCTCCAGAAGCAACGGCAACAATCATGTCGCGCCTTTTTCCTGACTGCCTGCAGAACATGCAAGCAACCATGAGCGTATTGGCTATTTCATGTTCCACCGATGTGTACGATGCCGCTGACAGAGGCGGTACTGCAGCGCTACACAGCGAATTCATTTGCCTTTGCAAGTAGCAGTGATTGGTTACCAGTCGTTGTTACATCTGCTATGCCATTGTAAATTGGCGATGAGATGACAGTTATCATCATCTGTACTGTCTCTGCTGTCAGGGTGCTCCTGGCTGACCTTGCTGAGGGTCGGCCGGGGGCACAAAGACAAAAATGGAATGACTCCCAAGTCAATCCTCCTTTATGTTTACCTAAAAATAGAGTCAGTCCTGCCTAGAATATTGGGGCAGTGTAGTCAGAGAACCAAGAGAGCCAGCCACTCCATTCAGATCACAGAAAGGAGCTGATCGCCATTCACAGGGGTGCACCTGCAAACCCACCCTTGATTCCTTCTCCCAACTTTCTGGGTACCGTGGCAGTGTCCCCCGTTTGTGATGAAGTAATAAATAAACAGGAATAAGAAACACTGACTTTTAGTGAGATAAAATGAGGGGAGGCAGCTCCAGCGCTATATAGTCCAGGCAGACATTAAATAGTGGGGAGAGGAGCCCAGCATCCCGTGTCTGATGTTCAGCAGGTACAGAATCTTTTCTTTAGACATGAAGGCGGGGACTCAGCCTCAGTTGCTATGATAGGACGGTTACCACCTTCTCTGTACCATTACGGTAATCATCCTATTTACCCAGGCGTCCCACGGCTGACCTCACCTGAGCGCATCAGGAGCACTCACGGGCTGAGATGATGATGGTAGCAGTCATATTGTACAAGTCTGCCACCGGAGAGGGAGGGGATGCTGCTATTCATTGCCACAGCTACCCGCGTCTACCGCAGCATCGCGTAGACATAGGGTGACATCGAAAAAGTCAAGAAACGATTTTTTTTCCTTTCTTTCACGTGGGGGGTAAATTGACAACATATACCCTGAAACCTGGACAATGTGTTTGACCCTACAGGCATTGAGCTCACCAAGAAGCAAAATGCTTTCGGAGACTGAGGGGACTGGGATAGCTCGGAGTCCTCAGCCCTCCCTTCCTCATAGCTCCATTTGATTCTTTGGCTTTCCGTTTTGTTTGTTCACACACCTGTTCTGTGGCCTCTGTCTATCATAGCTGGATTTTTTCCAATTGCTTTCTCATTATCGTCTCTGTAACGAGCTGTGATAGAACAGATTGTCTCCCATACAGCGAATCAGTCCGTACTCCTGTACACCATGCTGGAGCTTTTTTGAATTTGGACTGATCGCACCCTGCTGATCAGAGTTTCCACGCTGGGCAAACAGGCAATGAAAATCAAAGTTCGCGGGGCTTTTCCTGTTTACCACTGGCATGCATCCGATTCAGATGCTGTCCAGAGCAGTCACAATGGTGAACTGTGGGATACCGCGAGGCCAATACTGTGATTTGCGGCCACCTAACCACCTAATCTCTGATGGTATACTGATTGTCTCGCTATTCCTCTCATCAGGGAGGAGTACAGAACGTTTAAAAAGCGCCCTTTATATCGATATAAAGGCCGTTGTGTGGACGGGTCACGTTAAATCAGTTAACGCTGGCTAAATCGCGTTTAAAGCTATGTAGGACACCTGATGGAAGGCACTAGAGTCTTAAAGCTTGGGTCGAGTGCTGTAGCTACTTTTAGCAATCTCACATTGGTACCTTGTGTTTCTAAAATCTGCAAGAAAGTGTTCTTAAAAACTAACAACATGCGTTGAGTTCATCATGCAAGATTGCAATAACATGAAATATATAGCAGAAGCAGTAAAAGAGCAGAAAATATATTTCCCCAGTCAGTTACAATTTAATTAACGCTTTTTTTTAAACGAGTGTCATCAGCATGGAGCATTCCTCTGTAATGTGGCAAAGCATTGAGGGGCTATGAATGTGTAGCCATATCTGGCATTGTAAATACTTGGCAACGCCGGCTAAAAAGTGCCATGCAAATTCCTGTTCTCACCTTCGGGTGTCATAGACACGTCTACACTACGGGATAAATGAATTTGCTAAAATCGGTTTTATAAAACTGAATTATAATTCGATTGATCGAGCCCACCTAGGCACAGTAAATTCAGGTGTGGTCATGTCCGAGGCTAACGTCGATGTTCTGAAGTGTGCATGTGGGTAGCACTTCCGTAGCTATCCCATATTCGCAGTCTCCCCCCCCTTGGATTCAGGGTGGAATCTTAATTGTCGCGGGGGTTCTGGGTAAATGTCATCACTATTCCTCCTCCAGGAAAACATAAGCTGACTATCCTTTCGCGCCGTTTTCCCCTGGATGCCGCGACGCCATAGCACCGGCAACCATGGAGCCCGTTCAGCTTTTCTTTTCCGGCACACGTATGGTTACTGGATGCCGCGGAGAGAGGCGATACTCCAGCGCTACAGCAGCATTCACTTGCTTTTGCAATGACAGCAGATGGTTTACCGGTCGTTCTTGTTACCGTCTACTGCCGAGAAAATGGCAATGAATGACGTTCTCTTCCCCTCTGTACTGGCTGTATCAGTGAGTGCCCGGCTGAAATGCGGGGCGCAACGCAAAGCAAATTGGGTGTCATTGGGACTGAGTCATCCCTCCTAGTTTCTAAAAAATAGAGCATTCCCGCTAATAAGGGGCAAGTGTATTAGAGGACCAGTGTTCGAGCAAGCTGCTCCATGTCAGTATTCAGGGGTCCCCTGCAACAACCCCACCGTTCTTCCTCTCCCCAACCTTCCTGGCTGCCGTGGCGTGTCCCCCCATTTGTGTCATGAAGTTAAGATGCAGAATAAAGAAACAGAGACTTGTTAGTGAGATAAATGAGGGAGGCAGCCTCCCGGGGCTATGACAGTCCAGGCAGTACAGAATCTTTCTTTACACAGGAGAGGAGGGGGCTGATGAAGCTCAGCCCCCAGTTGCTATGATGAGACAGTTACCAGCCGTTCTGTACCATCTACTGGGGTAATGGGAGTCATTCCCATTTTTACCCAGGCCCCCCGCCAGCCTCACCTGAGCCAGCCAGGAGCACTCACGGGCTGATGGCCGACAACGGTATCAGTCATATATGTACCCGTCTACCACGGGGAGGGGGAGAGGAGAGGGGCGGTAATGTCTTCACTGCTGCAGCTCATCACGTCATACAGCAGCATTCAGTACACATAGGTGACCTGAAAGAGTCAAGAAATGATTTTCCCTTTTCTTTCACGTGTGTGGGGGGAAGAGACTGAGGAGCTATTCCTGAACCACGCAGACAATGTGTTTGAACCTACAGAATTGGGAGTCAGCCAAGAATGCAAATACTTCAGAGACTGCTGTGGACTGTGGGATAGCTGGAGTCCTCAGTACCCCTCATCCATGAGCGTCTGTGAGTCTCTGGCTTCCCGTTACGCTTGTAACGCGCGGTGTATCCTGGAGATTTTTTTTTCAAACGCTTTGGCATTTCGTGTTCTGTAAGGAGCTCTGATCAACAGATTTGTCCATACAGCGTTAGATCTAATATCTCCCGTACGGTCCATGCTGGAGCTCTTTTGGATTGAGACTGCATCGCCACCGTGCTGATCAGAGCTCCACGTGGGCAAACAGGAAATGTATTCAAAAGTTCGCGGGGTTTTCCTGTTTACCTGCCGCTGCATCCGAGTTCAGATTGGCGTCCAGACGATCAGTGTGCACTGTGGGAACCACCCGGAGGCCATACGTCATTTCCGTCCACTAACGTAATCGATATTTATATCGATTAGCGCTACTCCTCTCGTTGGGGTGGAGACAGAAATCGATTTAAAGAGCCCTTTATATCGATATAAAGGGCGTTGTAGTGTGGACGGGTACAGCGTTAAATCGATTTAACGCTCTTTAAATCGATTTAAATACGTAGTGTAGACCAGGCCATAGTAAATAAGAACCAGTCAGCAGTATCTCCTGTAAATGTAAACAAACTTGTTTGTCTTAACAATTGGCTGAACAAGAAGCAGGATTTCTAGGTTCTAAATCTTTATATTGTTTTGGTTTTGAGTGTAGTTATGTAACAAAAAAAATCTACATTTGTAAGTTACACTTTCACCATAAAGAGACTGTACTACAGTACTTGTATAAGGTGAATTGAAAAATACTATTTCTTGTTTATCATTTTTACAGTGCAAATAATCATAATAAAAATAATATAAAGTGAGCACTGAACACTTTGTATTCTGTGCTGTAATTGAAATCAACGTATTTGAAAATGTAGAAAAATATCAAAAATATTCAGTAAATTTCGGTCGGCATTCTATTGTTTAACAGTACAATTAAAACTGAGATTAATCGTGATTAATACTTTAAATCACAGTTACTTTTAAGTTAATCGTGTGAGTTAACTGCAATTAATCAATAACCCTAATATTAAAGACAAATCCGAAAATAAACTAAATACAAATTCTTGCCTTCAGGCACTAATCATCTTCTCTTGCTCCTACATTTAAATAGAAATATACTATAAAATCAAAGGCTAATACTTTAGAGTTAACGAGCTATTTTTGCATTTACTTACAAGTTTATAACACATCCACAAACTCAATTAAGAAAAACACGTCACCCAACAGGACTGCATTCATCCCTTCATTAATTTCACTTTCTAAGATTTTTATCTTCAGTAGAAAATCACTAGCAATTCTGCCTTATTGCAAAAATTATAGGGTGCTACATAAAACTCAAATACAGAAAGGTTCATTTTGACCTCTGAAGATAGGGAGTGAGATAGTAGAGAGCTAAGGGCCATAGAAATAAATGGCCAGTCACCACAGACTATCTGGCTTGCCAACTCAGCATATAGTCCCTTCATCTCAAGTGGGACTACCTCAACAACAGCAACTCTGCTGATCTCAGCTGTTTAGGCAGGTTACAAGAAATGGGATGGTTTTTGATATAACTAAGTTTCAGCCCATTAAGGCCTTGAAAAATCAGCACAAAATTTTTTGAAACATTTCTACAAGTGGATGGAAAGACAGTGTACAATATACCAGCATAAGGTACACTCAGAAGCATGCAATACCTGACCAGTGGACTAGTACACCTCTACTCTGATATAACACTGTCCTTGGGAGCCAAAAAATCTTACTGTGTTATAGGTGAGACCGTGTTATATTGAACTTGCTTTGATCTGCTGGAGTGCGCAGCCCCCCCCCCCCCCCCAGGTGCTGCATTACCGCGTTATATCCGAATTCATGTTATATTGGGTTGCGTTATATCGGGGTAGAGGTGTAGATGTTAAATTAGCTTGTTTCTGTGTCATTTTAACAAAAAGTTACAGGTACAACACATTCTAATAGCCCAACAGGGTGAAGGACAAAAGACACAGAACACCATGTCTGAGTGTACACCAAGCAAGAAAGGGCACTATTCTAAATAGGAACTTTCTGATCAATGCTGCTATTATGGTATCTAGGGACTGTAATGCGTCCAGACAATTTAGAAACTGCATATTAACTTAAAAATCAGTGGCTTTCAAAGGAAGATGAAGTCAGAGCTTCTGCCAGTTCCTCAAAGTACTTCTTTTATCCTATCACGATTTCTGTCTTATACAGATTGAACTTGAGCCAGCTGCCTTTTATCGAGGTACTTAATTTATTTAGGCATTCAGACAGTTAAATTATGGTAACATCTGCATTACAGTCAAACGTTAACATACTGCTGCCACTGCAACCTGAGGCATCTCAAAATTTCACCCCATGTTCAACATTTGTGGGAAAAAGGATAAATATAGGGGGAAGGATGTGTATGCGGTAGCATGCATGTATGCAGTAGCATAAAATCCCTCCTTGGCAGCAGTACTGGATTGCCTTACCTGTAAGGGGTTACCCAGTTCAGATAACCTAGTTTGCACCTGACCAGAAGGACCAATGAGGAAAGAAGATACTTTCAAATCTAGGGAGGGAAGGATTTGTTTGTTGTTCTCTTTTGTTGTTCCCTCTCCGGATGGAGGGAGAAGCCAAGCACGTCCAATATCTCCTGAAAATATATCTGGAATAGAATAATCCATCTAAAACCACAGAAATTGTAAGAAGGACAAGGAAAAGCGTTAGGTTATCTTTTGTTTGGCTTGTGAATCTTCCTGTAACTGTGCAGCTGAGGCCATAGGGGAATCCTCTGTGTTTTAAATCTTTTTATTACCCTGTAAAGTTACCTTTCATTCTGATTTTGCAGGTGTGATTCTTTTATTTTTTTTTTAATAAAGTTCTTCTTTTAAGAATCTGATTGATTTTAGTGTCCTGAAGACAAAGGGTCTGGTCTGTGCTCGCATTGCTAAGCCAACTGGTTGGTATATTATTCTCAAGCCTCTCCAGGAAAGGGGGTTAAGGGGTTTGGAGGGATAGCGATTCCAAGTGACCCCTCCCTGAATTTTTGTGTAAATCACTTGGTGGTGGCAGCAACACTGTCCAAGGACAAGGGAAGGAATTTGTGCCTTGGGGAAGTTTTAACCTAAGCTGGTAGAATATAAGCTTAGGGGGTCTTTCATGCAGGTCCTCACATCTGCACCCCCAAGTTCAGGGGGAGGGGGAACCCTGATAGCACTATAGGTGTAAATGAGGAAGGGTGAGATGCACTGAGATTCTCTTAATAAAAAGGTGCTTTGGCCTCCCACTATGCCATTGGCAGAGGCTGAATCTTCAGTTCATGACTTCTTAGTAGTTGCCTTGGTGCCAAGTTCGTCACAGACAAAGAAACAATAAATGGCATCAAAACAAGATGAAATGCCTTCTACATCTACGGTTTTGTTGAGGGAACTCAGTTCCACGGGAAAGATGAAATCATTAAACTAATCATGTCATTCCCATACTCTTGAGGTTCATGGAATTCATGCACATCTAGTGCCTAAGTATGATGGCGATGGGTACAAGAGTAACAAAGATTTATTTATTTTTCTATTTTCTTATAACTTTGGTGTACTGTGTGTTTGATTTTATGGTATATTTCTAATTATGATGACATGGAAGTAAGAACAGATGGTTAGCGGTTGAAGGAAAAGATTGTGTTGAACTGTAACTTCCTGATTTTCTGACTGTTGGCACAGTTAGTGCTCTATTCAGTCTTCCTTGGTGCCAAAGAATAGGAAATAAAATATCCAGTATTCCAAAAACTCTCATTTGGAGAAAACGCTCACACATGAGCACAAGTCAATGGCTCAGATTCTCCACAGCTTACTTTATTAAAAACCAATTGTTTATAAAATGACAATCAAAATAAATCTTCAAACTTAAAGGCCCAACAACAAATCCTCTTACATACTAAGAATTATTCAAACACTTGCCCTATCTATTAATGTCCTCCATAAATCTATCAAAAGCATAGCGAAATTAATGTCTTATACCATGCCCTAAAACTGATCAACTTCTGTGTCTGGTGGACCACAGGAGGCAACATCCCCAAGATCATGAGCCACATATTGAAAAATCCCTTCTCTCAGCTCCAGGAAATCTAATTCAAGAACACAAAAGTAAGTGACCCAACAAGTACTCAGATACTATGGTGATGGCTGCCTATAACAGCTGTCATGTCCCATCATGCCTGAGTTTGTGCCACATAAGATGCCATATAACTGTTTCAACTAGTCTCTCTCCTTATGGGGTCTAGTATATTGGTATGGTTAAACAAAAACAATTCCCCCTTCACCCTTGGATCTAGGCTTCCCAGGTCTTTTCTAGTCTTTTGCCTGGAATTTATAATCATCCTTTTATCAGAGATTCTCACTAGGATCTTGCTTCTGGGCTCATACTCCAGCCTACTTACACACAGGGAGCTCTGCCAGTCTCCAACTCTGGATCCTTGGCTGCTACACTGCTCCCCAGGCAACTATCCTTCTGCCAATTTCTGTGGAGACCCTCATTCCAGGTCTTTCCCAGTCCTTAGTTTCTCCTAGACTGAACCAATAATTCTCCTTTAAATCCCAAATAACTAACAACATTTTCCTCAGTCACATGCCCTTTTCCTTCATGTGCTTCATCTGGAGACTATTCATGCAAAACTCAGCCTTAAGGGGTTATGCCCTTCTCAAAGTTGTGTTGAGACAGCATTTGAGCTTGCAGGAGCAGTACCTTGTTACGTGCCAATACAAAAACCTAAAATGTTAATGTCCAAAATGGATAATTTGGGCAATAGCTGATCTCATATATAGCTAGGTCCCATACCAATTATGACCTTATAAACTTATCAACACCGTGAATTGCTCTCTGAAGCATATACGTAATCAGTATAGACCACAGGTGTCAATCACATGGCAGCTCACCTATGTGAGAGAAACTCTTGCATTCTGCCCTAATTGAAGGTGGGTACTTTCCAAGGGAAACCCCAAGTAGAGTGCAGTTTTCTAACAATGAAGTTACATTTTCCTGGTTCAGTGTGGAAAGTTCAAAAGATGAATTATATGAGGGGTTTTCAACCTTTTTCTTACTGAGCCCTCGCGCCTCCCCACCCCCACCCCTACCCCAGCATGCTATAAAAACTCTATAGCCAACTGGTTTTCTGCATATAAAAGCTACGGCTGGCATTAAGGGATAGGAAGCAGAACAACTGCCCAGGGCCCCATGCCACAGGAGGCACCACAAAGCTAAGCTGCTGAGGCTTCAGCCCTGGACGGTAGGTTTCGGGGTCCTGCAATATTCCTTGCAGTCCTGTGCGGCGGGACATTCACTAGGACCCTGGGCAGAAAGCCAGTCTAATGCCGACTATGCTTGGCAGACACCCTGAAACCTGCCTACGGCTCCTCGGGGGCCCCAGACTCTGGGCTGAGAACCACTGAATTATATAACTTAATGCCTGTGTGAATAGGACAGTAAATGAATATATCACATGGAACAATGATTGTAGATATGCATCTAATAGGATACCACACTGACTGATAGTACTAGTCTTCTGTAATATCTCTATTAATGATCTGAAAGAGGAAGTAAGCAGCAGTATCATATGCAAATACAACAAGAAGGAGGTGCTGAGAACATCACTGAGGACAGAGAAATACAAAGTGACATTGAAAATATAGTCATGAAATATAAGAAGATTCAATCTGGAAAATTACAAACAACATCTGAGGATTAATCCCAAATATAGACATTTAGTGGGAGGGAGAGACTTGGGAACAACTGCGGCCTGTCCAGCACAGGTGGAGCTGGTAACAATGTTTGCAATTAAGGGTGCCTTCCACCTTCCATTATAAATTCATATTAGAATCACAGAAGATGAGGATTGGAAGAGACCTCAGGAGGTCAGCTAGTCCACCCCTCTGCTCAAAGCAGGACCAACACCAACTAAATCATCCCAGCCAGGGCTTTGTCAAGCTGGGCCTTAAAAATCTCCAAGGATGAAGATTCCACTACCCTCCTAGAGAAATAATGTTTCCTAATATCCAAACTAGACCTCCCCCACTGCAACTTGAGACCATTGCTTCTTGTTCTGTCATCTGCCATCACTGAGAACATTCCTTTTGGAACCCCCCTTCAGGTAAGCTGATGGCTGCTATTAAATCCCTCCTCACTCCTCTCTTCTGCAGACTAAACAAGTCCAGTTCCCTCAGCCTCTTGTCGAAAGTCATGTGCCCCAGCACCCTGATCATTTTCATTGCCCTCCGCTGGATTCTCTCGAATTCGTCCGTTTCTGAAGTGGGGGGCCCAAAACTGGACACAATACTCCAGGTGTGGCCTCACAAGTGCCGAACAGAGGCTTCGATCTGCTGGCAATGCTCCTACTAATGCAGCCCAGTATGCCATTATCCTTCTTGGCAACAAGGGGCACACTGCTGACTCATATCCAGCTTCTCGTCCACTGTAATCTCCAGGTCCTTTTCTGCAGAACCGTTGATTAGTCATTTGGTCCCCAGCCTGCAGTGGAGCATGGGATTCTTCTGTCCTAAGTGAAGGATTCTGCAATTCTCCTTGTTGAACCTCATCAGATTTCTTTTGGCCCAATCCTCCAACTGTTTAGGTCACTGTGGACCCTATCCCTACCGTCCAGTGTATCTTCCTCTCCCCACAGCTCAGTGTCATCTGCAAACTTGATGAAGGTGCAATCCAATCTACCATCCGGATCATTAATGAAGATGTTGAAGAAAACCAGCCCCAGGACCAACCCCTGGGGCACTCCGCTTGATACCGGCTGCCAACTAGACATCAAGCTGTTGATCACTACTTGTTGAGTCCGACAATCTAGCCAACCTTCTATCCACCTTATAGTCCATTCATGCAATCCATACTTTTTTAACTTGCTAGCAAGAAGACTGTGAGAGACATACCAAAAGCTTTGTGAAAGTCAAGACAGATAACATCCACTGCTTTCCCCATATCCACAGAGCCAGTTATCTCATCATAGAAGGCAATCAGGTTGGTCAGGCATGACTTGCCCTGTGTGACTCCATGTTGACTGTTCCTGATCACCTTCCTCTCCTCCAAGTGCTTCAAAATGGATTCCTTGAGGACTTGCTCCATGATTTTTCCAGGGACTGAGGTGAGGCTGACCGGTCTGTAGTTCCCAGGTTCTCCTTCTTCCCTTTTTTAAAGATGGGCACTATATTTGCCTTTTTCCAATCGTCTGGGACCTCCTCCAATCTCCATGAGTTTTCAAAAATAATGGCCAATGGCTCTGCAATCACATCAGCCAACTCCCTCAGCACCCTCAGATGCATTAGATCTGGACCCATGGACTTGTGCATGTCCAGCTTTTCTAAACAGTCCTTAACCTGTTCTTTCACCACTGAGAGCTGCTCACCTCCTTCCCATATTATGTTGCCCAGGACAGCAGTGTGGGTGCTGACTTTGCCTGTGAAGATCAAGGCAAAAAAAGGTCTGAGTACTTCAGCTTTTTCCACATCATCTGTCACTAGGTTGCCTCCCTCATTCATTAAGGGTCCCACACTTTCCCTGACCTTTCTCTTGTTGCTAAGATACCTGTAGAAATCCTTCTTGTTACCCTTCATATCTCTTGCTAGCTGCAACTCCAGTTGTGTTTTGGCCTTCCGGATTACACCCCTGCGTGCGAGCAATATTTTTATACTCCTCCTCCATCAGTCCAAGTTTCCACTTCGTGTAAGCTTCCTTTTTGTGTTGAAGCTCACCGAAGAGTTCACTGTTAAGCCAAGCTAGTCGCCTGCCATATTTGCTATTCTTTCTGCTCATCAGGACAGTTTGTTCCTGTGCCCTCAGTAAGGCTTCTTTAAAATACAGCCAGCTTTCCTGAACTCCTTTCTCCCTCATATCAGCCTCCCAGGGGATCCTGCCCATCAGATCTCTAAAGGAGTCAAAGTCTGCTTTTCTGAAGTCCAGGGTCCGTATTTTACTTCTCTCCTTTCTTCCTTTTGTGAGGATCCTAAACTTGACCATCTCATGGTCACTGCTCCCCACTTTGCCACCCATTTCTACTTCCCCTACCAATTCATCTCCATTTGTAAGCAGATCATGTTCCTTTTCAGTTGCCTATAACTTTGCCAAACTTTAACCATCTGAACTTGAATTTTCCATGCTTGATTTCTGTACAAGGCTGAATTTTCTTGGAAAGTTTCAGCAAAAATGGCTCAGGCATTTCTGAGAACCAGATTAGGGAAGAATAGATAGCTTTACCAATATTATTTCTTCCCTCACCCCCAAAATGTTTCTTTGCAAGGATTTGATGCCTCAATGTTTTGGAGCAGGAAATCCATCCATATTTCATACTATAAGACACTGAAAAATGCTATCTGTACATCCTCAGTAGAGCCTGTGAGAGTCGCCGCTAAAAATCACTGAACATTTCATTTACAACAAGGAAGCTCTCAGCCCCATGGAGCTTTGGCATGGTTCAGGACAATAACAAGCATAGCGGCAGCAGAATAGCTTTTCATCTAGTAAAAGGAGCACTGGGTTGAGAATCAAAAGAACATTAGCTCTAGTCTCAGCTCTTTCACTAACTGGTATTAATTCTGTGTATTATTGAAAAAAAGCCTCATTCCCGTACCTTAAGAGACAGATAAGCACCGTTACCACCATTTTACAGATGTGATAAAAGACTTTGAACAAGGTCACTTCTTTGAGAGCTAAGGATAGAACACAAGTTTCTAACATGATGCACTCGAATCTCGTCTAGTCAGCCACACTGCCTTTCAGAGTGAATGTGTCAAATCTATGTGCTGTCTGCAACCACTAGACCACACTTGACTTCCAGTATTAAAACCCGGGAATCTTAATTCTTAACTGTCTTCTGCCGTCAAGCAAAAAGTTGTATAAATCACTGGAAACATGTACTGTAACATCCTTGAGGTAGCTAGTCCATGTAAAAAACAACAACTTAATATTGCTTCCAGCTACTTCTTTAGCTCAAGTGTAGGGCTCTCTGCTGTGCACATAAAAGCCCTGGTTTCAACTCCTGCTGAATCTTATTCAGTTTGCTTTTTAAAATCTTATTTCCGTGAGACGGTTCCATGAATCCTTTAAGATTACTACCACAGAAAAAATATTTTTCTTCCTTGTTCAGTTTGCTCTTTGGATACATTTTGTGTATAGTCAATTTCAGTATTTCTCCTGTACAGTTATTTTCCATTTATGCAGACAGCAAGAGAGAAGAAACTATTTTGGGAGTGGGAGTGTGGGGGAAGAGAATAGGAAAAAAGATTGTACAACCACAATAACTGACAGGGGGACTCGTGTATGCATAAGTCCCTAAAACTCCCTTTTTGAAACTGAATAAATTTAAAGTTGATGGCGTACTTTTAGAGCTGGAATGACAGATTTAGCATGAAACGTTAAAAATAAATATGTATAGTTTGGCTAACGTGGGACCAAAAAAGGGAAATATGGCAACTTTATACATGTATATATTTGAAGTGTGTAAACACTAAGGAAGATGGGCATCTTAGGTAGTACTTTTATGTATCTAGGAATTTTGAAATTTAAAAGCAGAAAATTTAGGAAGAAAAGAATATTTTAAGTCACAAGGACCAGATGGTATTCACCCAAGAGTTCTGAAGGAACTCAAATATGAAACTGCAGAACTACTAATTGTGGTATGTAACCAATCATTTAAATCAGCTTCTGTACCAGCTGACTGGAGGATAGCTAATGTGATGCTAATTTTTTAAAAAGGCTCCTGAGGTGATCCCGGCAATTACAGGCTGGTAAGCCTACCTTCAATTATTTGAAATTATAGTAAAGAACAGAATTATCAGATACATAAATGAACACTATTTCTTGGGGTGAAGAGTCAACATGTTTTTTGTAAAGGGAAATCATGCCTCACCAATCTACTAGCATTCTTTGAGGGGGTCAACAAGCATGTGGACAAAGGGGAATCCAGGGGATATAGCGTATTTAGATTTTCAGAAAGCCTTTGACAAGGTCCCTCACCAAAGGCTCTTAAAGCAAAGTAAGTTGTCATGGGATCAGTGGGAAAAGTCCTCTCATGGATCAGTAACTGGTTAAAAGATAGGAAACAAAAGGCAGGAACAAATGGTCCGTTTTTAGAATGGAGAGGTAAATGGTGCCTCCCAGGGGTCTGTACTGGGACCAGTACTGTTCAACATATTCATAAATCATCTGGAAAAGGGGGTAAACAGTGAGGTGGCAAAACTTGCAGATGATACAAAATTACTCAAGATAGTTAAGTCCCAAACAGACTCCAAAGACTTACAAAAGGATCTCACAAACTGGGTGACTGGGCAACAATTTGGAAGATGCAGTTCAATGTTGATAAATGCAAAGTAAAGCACGCTGGAAAACATAATCCCAACTATACATATAAAATGATGGGGTCTAAATTAGCTATTATCACTCAAAAAAGATCTTGGAGTCACTGTGGATAGCTCTCTGAAAACATCCACCCAATGTGCAGCAGCAGTCAAAAAAGTGAATAGAATGTCAGGAATCATTAGGAAAGGGATAAGAAAACAGAAAATATATTGCTGCCATAAAAATCCATGGTATGCCCAAATCTTGAACACTCCATGCAGAACTGGTCACCCCATCTCTAAAAAGATATATTGTCATTGGAAAAGGTACAGAAAAGAGCAACAAAAGTGATTAGGGGCATGGAACAACTTTTATATGAGGAGAGATTAATACAACTGGAACTTTTCAGCTTGGAAAAGAGATGACTAAGGGGGATATGATAGAGGTCTATAAAATCATGACTTGTGTGGAGAAAGTAAATAAGGAAGTGTTATTTATTTATCTTCTAATACCACAGAACTAGGGGTCTCCAAATTAAATTAATAGGCAGCAGGTTTAAAACAAACAAAAGAAAGTATTTTTTCACACAACCCACAGTCAACCTCTGGAACGCTTTGCCAGAGGATGTTGTGAAGGCCAAGACTACAACAGGGTTCAAAAAAGAGATAGATAAATTCCTGGAGGATAGGTCCATCAATCGCTATTAGCGTGGATGGGCTGGGATGCACAACCATGCTCTGAAACATTCCTAGTCTCTATTTGCCAAAAGCTGTGAATGGGCAACAGGGGAAGGATCACTTAATGATTATATGTTCTGTTCACTCTCTCTGAAGCACCTGGCATTGGCTACTGTTGGAAGAAAGGCACTGAGCTAGATAGACCACTGGTCTGACCCAGTATGGCCATTCTTATGTTCTCATTAACAAACAGAATAGTAAATTAACAAGAGTATCACCAAGCTGACCACGAGATCCTTTAAGACTGTGGAAAAATCTTCCAGGGAAAGTACTATACTAAAAGATCTACAACTTGAGGTACTGAAAATGAAAAAAAAAAAAAAAAAATACAGACTAAAATACTTTTAGAAAAATCTTGCATTGGTAGGGGGCTGGAATAGATCTTTTCTGTCTTTCCAGTCTAGCACAGATTCTAATGAAAAGAATCCAAGTGTTTAAAATGGCATCTCTTTTCTTTAGCCATAAGAAACTTGGTTTCATCTGAAAATCTTGGTATTTGGTCAAGCACTATAATTCAATCAGTATGTTGTCAGGTAGCCTTTCTTGAAAATGGTAAGGAGTGGCTAAAATGAGAGGAGAAAACAAAAAATTCACTCTGGGGAGTGCACTATGATTTCCTTCTCCCAAACCTCAGATGTGGTCTAATAACTCCCATATGGCAGCTCCACTTCACTGTACTTTCCCCAAGCAGTGAAAATATTTCTGAGAGAACATTCTCGATTACATAGCACACACGCTCATCATTAAAGGTTGTTAGTTTACTTTATTGTCGAATGGGTACACACCTTGTCATCTTTAAAGCTATATACCACAAAGCTCATTTGTAGCCAAGTACACTTGTATTTCCCATTAAATACTGCTCTTAAAATTGATCATCAGGTTACTGCAGCACAATACAGAGTTTCCTTGGACAAGAGTCCAAGTGTTCCACCTCTCTAGTTCTTCTAGTAGAATGCAGAATATGAGGATCTAATTCAGGTTTCAGTAGAAGAAAGAATCTTGTTTTAAACAACTTTTCTTACCTGCTTTAGGCCAGGTCTTCATTATAAACTTATGTCTATAACTATATCGCTATGGGGTGCGAAAAATCCACACCACTGAACGCAGTTATTCTGACCTAAGCCCTGGTATAGAGCATGCTACATCTATGGGAGGGCTTCTCCCATCGACACAACTACTGCCTCTTGCAGAGGTAGATTAACTACCCCAACAGGAGAAGCTCTCCTGTCGGCATAGCAGCATCCTCACTGAAGTGCTAGACTGGAACAGCTGAGCCACTGCAGCATTTTAAGTGTAGACCTGCCCTTAGCAGCAATTTGAAGGGCTTAACAGTTTTTTGCAAAAACCTTAAGGGGACACTGTGAAAAGTCATTACAGAAGATTTTATTGTACTATAGTATAGATCCCTAAACAAGCCTCTTTTTTTCTTAACCTAAATCTGCATAACTCATTCTCCTGACCACTATAGAATTATAGAAATGTAGGGCTGGAAGGGAACTTGAGAGGTCATCTAATCCAGCTCCCTGCACTGAGGCAGGACCAAGTCTACCTAGATCATTTGTGACAGATGTTTATCTAACCTGTTCTTAAAAGCCTCTAATGATGAGGATTTCACAACCTCCCTTGGAAATCTATTCCAGTGCTTAACTATCCTTATAGTTAGAAAGTTTTCCCCCAATACCTTACCTAGATCTCCCTTGCTGCGGATTAATCCAATTCATGGAGAACAATTTATAACATCACCTTTATAACAGCCCTTAACATATGCCAACAGAATCTGTCAGAATTTTAAGTGTTATCTTTGCAATTCATGTTAAATTAAAAACTTATGCTAAACTCAAAAAAATGCTCAATAATTCCATTAATTAGGCTCTAAGTATCACATAATACATAAATGGCTGCTTTTTTTTTCCCTCTAAAAGAAGAAGGGAGGAAGACTAGGCTCTGAATTCTTACCAGCACTGTATGGTTAGCTGAAGATGTCCTCTCAATATGTCATCACAGAATGATACATGCTGGGATTTCAGCTAAGTATCAAAACCTTTTTTTAAAGCTAAGTTAAAACTATTACTGTGCTACTACTTTAGTCTGGACAAGGTGGAGGTCACTAGAGGGAGGGGAAAACACAGCCCCCATTCCCAAAGGACTATTCCATCCACAGCTGGCTTAGAGAGAAAAGAACCAGCTATACTACTGCTAGACCAGTGGTTGCCAAACTTTTTTTTATTAAGTCAACCCTCCCACTCTATTTTGTCTTTTTTTTTATGACCCACCATTACATATATGTTCTCTCTGCCCCAGCCCTGCAACCCTAATACAGGCACAATGTAGAGGAAGGCCTGAGAGGAAGGGGTTGGAAAATCACCCCACCATGGTAGCTCCTGTTCTGTAGGACTGGCTTCCCACTCCAGGTGTTATGGGAAACTCCTCCTCCGACAGCTGAGCCAAATTTGAGTGGCATTGCGACCTGGAGCATGGGGTTGCAGCATCAATTGGGGTGGCCAGGCCAAATTTAAGTGTTGCTTTGCCCCTGGTCACATCAACAGAGCAGGGAGCCGGGTTTAATACTGTAGAATGGGAGTGGCTGCTGCCAGGTGGGCTTGCTCTCCAGTCCTCCCTCTGTCCCAGACCTCCACCCACAGTGGACTAGCGCATGTTTGCCCAGGCCAGGGCCCAGTGATAGGTTAATCCAACCTGGATGTGGCATTCCATCTAGAATCTCCCTGTGACCCACTGATAGGTCAAGACCCACCATTTGGGAAACACTGCGCTAGACCACTGGTCATCCTCTTCTTTGGTTTTGTCTTCTCCCAGCTGTTCACCACAATAATCTTAAAGACCTCTTCTCTCCATCTTCAGTTTCCCTCCACTACGGCAGACAATTGCATTGTACTATTCCTGTACATACCACTTTCACAACACTGCAAATAGAACCAGAATGAAAAAACGCGAGTACTGCATGGAGCCTTTCATCGGTTTCTGATAGCATAAGAGTGAAAGTGGTACATGAAGAAAGCACAGTCATGAGCATATGGTGAAAGATTCTCTTGTTCAACAATTTTTATAATTGGTATGGGTGGAAATGAGATGGCACAGAAGCATGATGTGAAAGCATGGTATACATGTGATCTTGCATCAAATTTAGACAGGGTGGGGTGGGACGGGGAGAGAATAAAGATACAGTGCACCACAGAAGCCAATTGCTAGAAGTATTCTGAATCACAGACAAAATAAACCAAAACAACAGCTTATTTTACTTATCAGTATTAAACAGTACTCTAATAGTGGCCTTTATAACCAAAGAAAAAGGGTGCTTTTGATGATTACTTATTTTTAATCATGTTTTAACTCAAATGAAACAAAACATTCACTTAATATCTTTACCCATGCCAGCTATCAAAAGTAATTTAAGCTCTCCATTAGACTTGGTCTACCACACCCATTGGTTTAAAATACCATCCTACTCACCTGCTCTGTTCATATCACAGGACTTCAAGCAAAACGATTTTAGAAGAAAGTGCCATCATACAAAACATCATCTGCCTAATGGGGTGGTGGCACGAACAGCTTCAAAAGTACCAGCATAACTTTGACTTTTGTTTTGAAAGTCCTCCAGTTCAGTATATTTAGCTTATTGTACTGACTTACTTTTTGAAAAAAAGCTTATATGCAAATTAATTTTTTTAATTAATTAAGCACATGAATGATACATAGACCAGTGTTCCCTCTAATTTTCCCCACCTATGTGAGGAATGATTTGTTTATGTGCACCAATAACCTCCCTATGAGTGCATATAATATTGATGTGGTGGGGGTGGGGAGAAGGAGTTCGGAAAGTGGGAGGGGGCTCAGGGCTGGGGCAGAGGGTTGGGGTGCAGACTCTGGGGTGGGGCCAGAGATGAGGGGCTCCGGGCTGGGGAAGAGGGTTACGGTGCATAGGTGTAAGGGCTCCGGCTGGGGGTGCAGGCTCTGGGATGGGGCAGAGAATTGGGATGGGGGGGGTAAGGGCTCTGGGGTTTGGAGTGCAGGAGGGGGCTCCAGGCCTACAACTTGGAGAGAGGACTTCCCCCAGCTCTCTCTCTCTCTACAGCACCATCTGGGCTGTGGGGGAGAGGCGCCTCTCCCCATCAGAGCAGCTCTAAAGCTGGAGTTGCAGGATAGGCACCCCTTCCCTTCCCCGGCCCCAAGAGGTCTGGGCCAGGGGAGAGCTACACCAGCCATGCCTGAGCCCAATCCAGCCACGGCTAGGTCCAGGCTGCTCCGGCCATGCCACCCCGGCCAGTCCTGGTGCCTCAGCTGCAGCAAGTTGGGGCGCCCCAGCTGTGGCAGATGAGGGCTGGGGGGGGGGGCGCTCCCCTCCCCTGGCGGGTTGCCTGAGTGCCAGCGCAACACTAAACAGGCAGCTGCGCAGGGAACTTAGACATAGACCCTCAGAACTACAGAATTATTCAGTAAAACTGTGTTCATGCTCTAAGTAGATATTGGTTCTCTGATATTTTAATTAACACATTTCCAAGACAACCCACTAACACTGACAGAATCTAACAACAGGCTGTCCAAACTTTGGTTAGGACTTTTGGGTACAGCTGTAATTTAAGCCAGTAGTTCTCAACCTTTCCTAACTACTGTACCCCTTTGAGGAGTCTGATTTGTCTTGCATACCCTCAAGTTTCACCTCACTTAAAAACGACTTGCAAAATCAGACATAAGAATACAAAAGAATCACAGCACACTATTACTGAAAAATTGCTTACTTTCTCATTTTTACCACATACAGTAAAAGCTGTTTTATCTGGCACTTCATCAACCAGAAAACTCTATAAACCGGTATTTCTGATATTCATTGGAAGTCTGGTTGGTGTGGGGCCGGCAGGTGGTTGGGGTGTGGGACAAGGTGCAGCGTGCGGACTCTAGGAGGGAGTTTGGGTGCAGGAGAGGGCTCGGGGTAGGGGTATGGGAGAGTGTGTGGGGTGCCAGATCCAGGGGGAGCTCACCTCAGGTGGCTCCACGCAAGCGGCGACCTACCCCAGCTGCTCCTAGGCAGAGGCACGGCAGGCAGCTCTGCATGCTACCTCACCCACAGGCACCACCCCCGCAGCTGCACAGCCAGCACTTGAGGCAGAGACAGCGTAAGCAGCCTCATGCCGTACCTCTGCCTAGCAGCAACCGGGACAGGTTGCTGTTTGCAGGGAGCCACCTGAGGCAAGTTCCCCCCGGATCCGGCACCCTGAGCCCGCTCCTGTGCCCCAACCCTCTGCTCCCAGCCAGCTCCCACACTCAAACTCCCTCCCAGAGCCCATGCCCTGCACCTCCTCCTACACCCCAACCCTGCACGTTCTCTCACACCCAAACTCCCTCCCTTTTAGTTAACTGGCATTTTTCACTTATCGGCACCCCCCATTCTCCCAACATGCCAGATAAAACAGTTTTTACTGTAATTATAAAATAAATCAACTGGAATATAAATATTATACTTATATTTCAGTGCAGAGTATATAGAGCAGTGTAAAGTCATTGTCTGTATGAAATCTTAGTTTGTACTGACTTCACTAGTGCTTTTTACTAAGCCAGTTGTAAAACTAGGCAAATAATATCTAGATGAGTTGATGGAACACCTCTGCATACCCCTGGTTGAGAATGATTGATTTAAGCAACAAAAATAATCAGTGGCTAAAGTATAGCTTTTCAAAAAGTAAATAATCAGTGTACTTAATCTTTAACACATCTCAAGCTTTTGTTTTTAGTCCCAGCCCTACAACTCCAGACACACAGGCATGGAAGTCAATGAGACTCTAAGTAGGCACAGTTGTTAACCATGATCATTCACTTGTAGCAAGTGCTCACAATAAATAATGACCCAGTATTTCCAGGATGAACATTAAGGTCCTAAATCAGAGGTGAGCAAACTACAGCCGATGGGCCACATCCGGCCCACAGGACTCTCCTGCCCAGCCCCCTGAGGCTAGCCCTCTCCTGCAGCCTCAGCTCACTGTGCTGCCGGATCAATGCTCTGGGCAGCAGGGCTGCAAGCTCTTGCCAGGCAGTGCGGCTGCAGAGTCACAGCCTGACCTGGTGCTCTGAGGCGCACAGCAGGTGGCTGGCTCCAGCCGGGCGGCACGGATGCTTGTCCTGGTGATTTGGGCGGCACGGCTGTAGCACCACCAGCCACCGGTGCTCCAGGCAGTGCGGTAAGGAGGCAGGCAGCAGGGAGGGTTGGAAATAGGGCAGGGGAGTTTGGGGTGGTGGTCAGGGGTGTGGATAGGGGTTGGGGTATTCAGAGGGCAAGGAACGGAGTGGGTGTTGAATGGGGCAGGGGAGGCAGTCAGGAAGGAAGGGGATTGGATGGGGCACCAGGGGGCAGTCAGGGGCAGGGGTTCCAGGGGTGGTCAGAGAGAAGGGGTGGTTGGATGGGGCAGGGACCCAGGGGTGGGGGGCAGTCAGGAATGAGAGGAGGGGTTGGATGGAGGGCAGGTAAGGTTGGGGGCCGTCAGGGGACAGGGAGGGGTGGATGGGGCTGATGGGGCAGGAGTCCGGGGGGCTGTCAGGGGGCGAGAAGTGTGGGGGAGTCGGATAGGTGGCAGGGGCCGGGCCACACCTGGCTCTTTGAGGAGGCACAGCCTTGCCTAACAAACCCTCCATATAATTTTGGAAATTGGATGTGGCCCTCAGGCCAACAAGTTTGCCCGCTCCTGCCCTAAATGCTGCAATGTTACTTCTATGTAGGTGGAACCCTTGCCTGCACAGAGGTCATTGCAGAATCAGAACAAAAATATAGTACTTGGGGAGGCGTACACTTGCCATATATTTAACACCACATGCTTATTAAAGTGACATTTGAACAGTTAATAAATAATGCCTCTATCCCAGCTCATTCACTGAAAACAGCAATTAACACATTACAGTACTTTTAACATGCTAGGGTTTTGTTTTCATTTATTTTTGTTTTACAAATACAGCCTCTAACAATAATAAACTATAAACTTGTTACAGAAGGGCAGTTCATATAACTTTAGTGTGGCAACATTTTAAGTACACCCAACCCTGAAAGTATTTTTAGCAAGGGCGTTCAATCAATACTGTCTTTACAGTCAGCTTAAATTAGGAATTAGAAGGTTAACACAACTTTAAAGCAATGAATATATTTTGTGGAGCTAGCTAACTGGTAAAAAAAAAATGAGATTTATTCTGGTATCTAAATTCATTATGAACCTAAATCACAAACAAACCAAAATCTAAGCACATATGGAATGAGACACAAGAAAGCAAAACACCAGCACATTTATGCTTTTGAAGAAGCTTCATGGAGGTTTCAATTTCTGCAACAGCTTTAGAAGGCTAAATAGATGACAAAAGATAAGAAACAAATCCTGAAAAAAATAGAAGGAACCTAGAAAATTAAAGATTGTAAAGAGATGACCTATTTTGTTATGCCTTTTTAAAAGTTCAAGTTAAATCTTTAAAACTGATCTTCAAAATCACATCTTCCTATGTAAACAAAGTTGCACTTCTGAGATTATAAACCACAAACATTCCTGAAACTGTGTGTGTATATTTATATGTGCGCGTCCTCTCCAAGGACTGACCTATCAGTTTGATGGTGAAGCCTAACAAATTTGAGATGTATGCTACAAAAAACAGAGACTGGAAAAAATAATTTTTGAGGTCAATGAAGCAAGAAATAGTGTCAACAATAAGGTACTCTCAAAATGTTTAGGCAGAAAACTGGAAAAGCTTTGACACAATGCAAATATCTTACAAGAAAATTTTTTTATAAAATTTAATTTAAATTACATGCATGTAACATTACAACACATTTAAGGTGTAATGAGCTCACACACATCAGGCTGCATGTGGGCACATCAGTAACTCCTTGCACTACAAAGCATTTCTTTACCAATATCAATACAGTAGCCAAAAACACACATGCAATAAACCCTCACTACCATTCATTCCAGAGTTTAGTTTAAGCAGAGAAATACCCGAATGACAAAATGCATGTGTTACTGTGGCTTAGCCCTCAACGTCTACCTTAAAAGCATCCACTACTGAATTTTTAAAATGCACTAAAATCATCAGGGATACAAGCATTTTGATATTGCTTTGAGTGTGCATTTTGTTTTAGGCTCTTTAAATCATCTATTACTCATACTGTGGGAACAGTGGCACAAAAATTGATCACATATATATTTACATTTGCTTAAGCAACTGGAACTTTGGATGTAAACCAGCAGCTAGCTAGTTTTAACAAAAGCCTTGTTTCGAAAAAACAGCAGCATTCTTCCTTTTCCAGATGGCAGTGCAATGAGTTCATGAGTTACCCATCACCAGGTACAGTAAACGCTTCCCTTGCATATAACATGTGCGCGTTTATACAAGCTTTCTGGTTGAGGGAGACACTAAAAAAACGTACTGTAGGAATGAAAAGACTGTACTCAAACCTATTTTTCCTGTCCGAAGAAACCCACGGACACTCACCCATGCACCTAGGAATCATGACCATCTTACACTGTCATATTAAATCCATTTCAAATATAAGAATGCCTTCTTTCAGAAACGTGATGTTTCCTATACTGCTGGATCCCTAGAAAACATACGCCCCAACCAGCCTCACCCCCCGCCCCTTCTTCTGAACGGTGTTTTTGAACCCATGGTGTGTCTGGTGGCTTTTTTCCAGCCTTCTTCCGAAATCTTTTGGGCAGGTGGGGGCGGGGGGCGCGGAACCACCCACCCTGGCGGGGGCTCTCAGGAGAGCTGCTTCCCATTAACGGCTCCGTATATGGGATGTTACAGGGGGCTGCAGAGGGTGGGCTAGAGAAGGAAAACGCCTGGCCCCTTCTACACCCTGCACTAGCGCCGCCGCCAGCGCGACCCGCCGCACACGGCCACAGCCGCTGTGTTCGGAGCCGCGCGCACCACACACCGCAGGACGGGGCTTCTCTCACCTTCACATAACAGCCGCGTCCTTCCGGATAGGGCGAGAGGGGCGCTGAGGAGAGACACGCGGGCTCGGCTCGCCGCTGCCTCCCCGCGACCCCCCTCGCGCACACAGGCGCGCTCGTTGCCTTCAGTTCCCCCGCAGCAGCCGCCGCACGGGCAGCAGCAGCAGCCGCCCCGCTCCCAGCCGCAGCGGCGAGGACCACATCGTACTGCGGCGACTGGGCCGGAGAGAAGGCGGCGGACCCTCCCCCCTCTTTCGGACACTCCTCTGCCCCCCGCCTACAACCGCTGGGGGGCGGCACTAGTATAGGGGACCCCACGGGCAGGGGCACAGGACCCCCCGTACACTCAGAGAAGGGGGGTCTCCTCCTGCGGGGAGGGTGAACCGGAGGAGAGGGCGGAGGCAGCAGGCGTGCGAGCAGGCTCTCTGCCGATGTGAGTATAGCGCTGCCTGGAGAAGGGGGGAACCGCAGCCTCTTTCCCTCAGGGCCTTCCTCCCTCGCTCCCTCCCTCCTCACACAGGCAGCATAGCAACCAACATGGCGGCTGCGCAGTCACCCAGCGAAGGGGGGGGAAGATCTCGCGAGAACTGAAAGTGGAGCGGGCGAGAGCTTCTGGCTTGCTCGTACACATCCCGCCCACTCTCCGTTGTCTGCTAAGGGATTGGTTGGGCAGGGGGAAAGTTGCCAACAAACTAGGCTGGGTCGGGAACACTCCGACAACTTTGATTGGCTGAGTTAATACTCAATCAAGCACAGTCCGACTGTGACGTTGAAAAGAACTGGCTCCCTGAGCTGTCAGTCATAATAAGATCTCGCCTTTTGCTTCAGAGCTTTGAAGCTTCAATGGAGCAAGTTGAGAGCTTCCGGCCCGGGGCGGTGTCTGTGTCAGGGAGCTGGGTGCCACCTAGTGGCAGATACATTTACAGCGAACTTCGGTTCTGCATCTTGCCCATGCTTTTGAGAGGGTACTGTACTGTTTGAGAATCGGGCACTTCCACCTTACTTGAATGGGCCTTGTTACCAGTAATGCCCCACTTGGTAAGGCAACCCCACGTTTCCATGCGCTGTGACATACATACCTGCTTACTGTATTTTTCACTCCATGCATCTGATGAAGTGGGTTTTAGCCCGAGGGAAAGCTTACGCCCAAATAAATTTGTTAGTTTCTAAGGTGCTGCAAGGGCTCTTCCTTGTTTTTGCTGATACAGACTAACACGGCTGCCACTCTTAACACCAGTAAATAAAGCCTGACAATAATTTACACAATTTAATTCTATCATCATAACCTTACATTTGTGTGACTTTTGAACACAATGCAGAGTACTTTGTAACTGATTAGAATGTGTTATTATACTTCATTATTTACATTACCACAATACCCCAAGACCCCACAAAAGACTGGAACCCTATTATTCAAGGCACTGCATTCCGCCCCCCCAAAAAACACTGTATAACCTCCCTCTGTCCCAAAGAGTTTTCAATTTAAGAACACCTTCCTTTATACTGCTTTTCCTGGTGAGGGTTGCAGCAGCAGCATGGCGAGTAGGGATGACCAGACCTCCTTTTCCTTCTCAATAGGTTCCAGCTCCTCCTGGGGGACTCCCCAGTGTTCCCAGGCCAGCCAGATCTAATCCCTCCAGTGTTTCCTGCATCAGCCTCAGGGCTTACACCCATTGGCACATACCCTGTAAAGTTCCAATGGAAGCCTCCCTAGGGCATCCTTATCAGGTGCCTGAACCACATCAACTGGCTCTCCGCCATCCAGAGGAGTAGCAGCTCTACTACAAGGCTTCCTGAATAGCCAAACTCCTTGCCCTATCTCAAAGAGTAAGCTCACCCCCCGCAAGGTGAAGGTGAGGGTTGGATGTGGTGCCAGAATGGCAGCAGAAGGGATGGACCATGACAGACTGGCCTCCACAATGGAAAAATTTAAGAACTTGATTCTGCAAGCACATACGCGCTTAACTTTATGTGAGTAGACTCATTTAGTTCAATAAGAACACTTGTGCATAAAATTAACTCTGTGTAGAAGTGTTTGCAGGATTGGCACCTAAACAAAACAGAACAGATGAATGTAACAAAAACAGTAAAAGCACATGGGATATGAGTGTAAGTGTCATGCAGTTACATTGAGTTGTATGCAATCTTACTCTGATTTCAAATAATTTTTGAAGTGTTTTGGTTTTGTTTCAGGGGGACGAGAGTTAATTTTAATTTTTGTTGAACCATAACCAATTCCCTAACATTCATCACCACCATCCAATCAAAAAGTTACCCTCCCCAACTGGCTCTTCACCAAGTATTAAGCTGCTATCTCTTAGTATATGATATAACATTCTACATAGAGTATCTTCGCAGCTATATCAGGGACTGGCACCCTTCCTTTACATGAGCCCGCCTCCCTCTTGGGCACCTGCCCCACATGCAACTGGGAGGATTTCAGCACCTGGAGAATTCACTTGCTCTCTGTGATGTTCTTCTGGGAGCAAAGGGGGATTGTTTGTGAGGTTGGGAGATAGACTTTTTAAAGTTTTGGTTATGAGAAAGGGCAACTGAGGTAATGGGCAGTCCCCAGAGGCACCTTCATAGACCCTGTCAGCAGAGATTTCAAAGTTCATGTTCTGTAACTTATCAATGGACTTTGTTACTAAAAACAAAAATCCATTAGCAATTCTGTATCTTAAACTCTAATTTTAATAATTGAAATTACAAGTCATCAGATAAAGTTACAAAGTTTCAAATCAAGCTGCTGTAGTCTTGCAATGAACCATGTCATGTGCGCCTATCAAACGCCCCAGCTTAACACAAGCTTCAGGAACAGATTAGCTCAAAGTCCTGTAACCAAATCAGGACACAACATTGTCTATTCTGTACTAATTTCTAGCTTCCTGAGCATTTCCTTGGTTCCCTTTAGAGACATATTCTGTTTAGTTCCTGAATTCTGCACTTTTGAAGCTACTCTCAGCCTCAAACTCAGGGCACTAGTTATCCTCTGTATACTGATAAAGGACTATTCAATTGCCGTTTGTATAGTGTCCTCTTTCCCAGATCATAATGAATTTCTTCACCCTGAAATTGCACAGAATGCTTTTTAGTCCAGTTACATGTACAGTATTCAAGCTTCAAAGTTTGTTTTTTAAATTGCTATGTCAATCTTTATTTTGTGTCTCAATGTGCCAAGCATGATGTCAGTCTTTAACAAAGATTATAAAATTACTATTTTAGACCAGGGGTCGGCAACCTTTCAGAAGTGGTGTGCCCCAGTCTTCATTTATTCACTTTAATTTAAGGTTTTGCGTGCCAGTAATACATGTTAACATTTTTAGAAGGTCTTTTTCTATAAGTCTATAATATATAATAAACTAATGTTGTATGTACAGTAAATAAGGCTTTTAAAATGTTTAAGAAACTTCATTTAAAATTAAATTAAAACGCAGAGCCCTCTGGACTGGTGGCCAGGACCCGGGCAGTGTGAATGCCACTGAAAATCAGCTTGTGTGCTACCTTCAGCACCCATGCCATAGGTTGCCTACCCCTGTTTTAGACAGTGAGGGAGAACTCAAATCCAAATCATCTGATATTACTATATTATTACTTTTGTGACAGAAGTTGTAAGCTACTGTAATGGGGTCAGCACCCACTCTGGTTGGGTGTGTCCTAGGGTGACCAGACAGGAAGTGTGAAAAATTGGGTCGGGGGTAATAGGCACCTACATAAGACAAAGCCCCAAAAAATCAGGACTGTCCCTATAAAATCAGGCTATCTGGTCACCCTAGTGCGTCCACACTCTTTACTCAGTCCCTGCAGCCATCCAGGAACTCCCTCAGTTGTCTCCCAGTCCCTGACAGCAATTTGTATTAGGCTCAGTCCTAGTAGCCAGCCAGGAACCTCTCACTCCCCCTGGTCCCAGCCAGCAGACTATCTTTGGCCCTGCTCATCGTCCAGCCAGGCACACAATCCTTTCTTCTCCAGTTCCAAGCAGCAACTAACTACTGCTGTGTTCTGTAGCTCCTTTATAGAGCCCTCCTGGCCCCTGACTGGCCATTCCAGCAGCACCTCTGATTGGTTGCTTCCTCACAACCTCTCTAGGCTACTTAGAGGACTTCTCCACTGCTCCTTTTCTGGGATTGATGTGGCAAAACTCTGAGGCCTCAAGTAGGGGGCCTTTATGCATAGTCCAACCCAATCACAGCTACCATAAAAGATACACTTTTGCTAACCCCAAAGCAAAATGACTCTGCTGTGTTACCTAGAGACATTAGATATCTCAATGTGGCTTTGTTACAACATTATTATTATTTGTATTATTATTTACATAGGGCTTGATCCAAAGCCCACTCAAGTAAATAGAAAAATGCCCACTGAGTTCACTATTTTGGTTTAGGCCCATATTGCCAACAGAGTTCTAGGTGTTTTACAGATAAATATAAACACAAGGCTTCAGCTTCTGACTCATAGAATTTACAATCTAAAAATAAACAAAACAGTTAAATGGCAAGATATTTTGGATATACCCATTCACCTGATATGAAATGTGGAGGTCATCATAAGCAGTAAGGATCTGAAGATGCTTGGGCTATGGGTAGTCATTTGCTGAGCTGCTTCTTTGCTAAATTATGTATTAATGTGAGATGTTGGACCAAAATTACAGTTTTGAGATATTGCTTTGTCTAACATCTGCAAGTTAAGCTGCAAAGACTATACAGTATGTCCACGGCAGCCCTTTTTATGCTGAAGAGCGATCCAGTCATTATTCTTATATGATTATGAAGTATACAGATCTATAATCCACTACACCAATATTCTCAGTCTGTTGGTTCATGGAAAGCTGGCGGGTCATGTGTTGTGGGCTCCTCATCCTTGTTTTCAGCTGCTAAACTACATTTAATGTCAGTTTAAAAAATACATTATATATTTTCCTAACAATTCTCTCTCATGTAGGGAATTCGTGTAATTGCCACAGAAATGTTATGTGAATAGAAAGAGAAGTGTTGGGAAAGCTGATAAGAGAATCACTCTATTAAAATCTGAGAATACTTGAACGGAAACCTTAATAATTACCGTAGATAAAGGAGAAAGAAGATTTTTATCCCAGGTAGGCAGGTCACTTAGTCTGAGTCAAAAGGTTGTATAGAAGTGCTAAGCATGTTAGTCCTATAAGTAAGAAGAGAAAAGGTGAGGTGGAAACCAGAAGAAATAAGAGATTCTTTTTACTGGACTAGGTTAAAATAAAATGAGTGTGTTTTCAAGAATGACATCTCTCCATGATGCCATGGAAAAGAGAGCAGGATGGAGCCATAGATGATGAGCTAAAGGTGGTAATTCAGAAAACTCCAAAATAAAATAGATCAAAGAAGAACTGTATATAAGAAGAAGTTTAAAATCAAGATACATAGAGTGCATGGGGGTTTCTGTCCTGTCAGCTTTACCATGAATAGAGCCTCTGTAAATCAAAATAAGAACAAAGTGAAAGGGTACAGAGGATTCCTCTGATCAGCCTCATTTTAAAGTTAGTGGGAAAAATTCAGCATGCTTGGCTTCAAAGGGCTTCAAGTGTGGGCAGAATTTGTCACAGTGATTGTTGATTTTTTGTTTTTATTTTTTGGAGACTGAGGGAAGCTACCAGCAGTGCACTAGGAAATCAATGTCTTTCTTCAGCCTCTCTGGTTTAGAAGTAAAAACAACTGGCTCAGTTTGAATGTAAATATCTGTGCTGCACAAAGTGAGGAAGATACAAACCAAAGAGGGTTATGTGTTTAGTTAAGGATCATTACCATAAAAGTCTGGTGAACACTCCTATAGCCCATGAATAATATTCCTATCTAATGTGAATAAATCTTTTGCTTCAGTGTTTGTCTCTTACCAACATTCAGTATCTACCATAAGGCTCATCTTTTCAAGTAGAATGACATTTAGTAATAAAAGACTATAAAAATTAAGTTGCAGATATATATCCATATTTATTTATTTTTACTATTATAGATACTAGAAACAAAACATGTTGATTCATGTAGTATCGTGATCTATGTAGTATTACATGAAAATTGCCTCCAGCTTGCTTAACCCTGCTTCAGTAGCATGGCTTTTTAATTCACCAAGATCCTGTGTTGCTGCTTGCCTGGATTAGGTGGGCAAAGCCCCCTTCTCCAAAGTTATTTCAGGGGCTTAATTTTCAAAGCAGTGAGTGGAGATTTAGCTGCACAGTTTCCATTGCTGTTACTGAGAATCATGAAACTGTATATCTCAATGCACTGCCTGGAAAATGTATGTATCGTTAACCATTTCCCAGAACCTAACTGTCATAGGTCAGGGCAACTGCACTGTATTGCTCCTCATGGTTCACCAAGGGCACCCACCCTAGGCTTCTGGCTCCATGGCTGTCATCTCTCTTGGGTGGAGACCTGTGTCTCTCTCCTTCCTGCACTGCTTATACTGTGATATCCCCAGCAAGCAAGACTGCCTAAACAGGCCAGCATCTCCAGTATGCTTTCTCTTTGGAGGGTTTGCACAGCTGTAACTGCCAGCAGTCCTTAGTTACCTCACAACTCTTTATAAGGAAACACATTTATTTTTAAAGTGAAAGCATTACAAAGAAAATATATTAAAAACAATAAAAGAACCTACATGCATGCTAAGAAACTTATCAGAGGCCACCCCAATGCTAGTGACGGGCTCTGGAAAGTGTCAGTCCTTGCAACCCTTCCCTAAGGATTGGGGCATCCCCAGGGACAGAAGGTACTATCCATTTGCTGGATCAGAAATAAGGCCATGAGTCAGTTGAAACTCAGGCTATTTATCCAAAAGTTCTTTCTTTGTCTGTTGGTCTCTGGAGAATCCAGTTTGAACTAGCATATCAGAGCATCTCCAGGTAGTGGTAATTCTCTGGAGCTGTTACAGCCTCTGTGAATTTGCCTAATTACGCCCACTGTTCTTAGTTTCTAGAGGAGCCACTGTCATCCTCCTCAGTGGAATTACATATAATCCCTGTCCCACCATGGTCATAAACTTAATACAGTAAGATCTCCCAAAGACACTGCAGGAAATTGCTGTATCTGGAACACTAATCTCACAGGTTTTGTCTAAATTTAGAAATATACAAAAGACCCTCTTTGACTTAATAGATTTATTTGCATGTGTTTGTGTCAATAACTATATTATTCATGCAAGGCCTGCCATGCAAGTGGTTATCATATAAATTAGTGAATGAAAAAAACAATTGTGAATGAGATTTTAAATGTCTCATTGAAACATCTTGGAAGCTTCTACATTGTCTACCCAGAAAGATAATGGAGCAAATACTCAATTAATTTGTAAGCACCTAAAAGGTAATAAGGTGATAAGTCCATTCCATGCATCTGAATATGTGAGGGTCTTTACCCACGAAAGCTTATGCCCAAATAAATCTGTTAGTTTTTAAGGTGGCACCGGACTCCTTGTTGTTTTTGTGGATTCAGACTAACATGGCTACCCCCTGTCTTTGACAGGACAACAAGCCTTGTGGATAGCGAGGAAGCAGTAGATGTGAAACATCTCAACTTTAATAAGATTTACATGATTACTCATAAACAAAATAGGGCAATATAGACAAACCTACTATAAGGTGGATGCAAAACTGGTCTGGAAACTGTACTCAGCAAGTAGTTATCAGTGGTTCACAGTCAAGCTGGAAGGCATATCAAGTGGGTTCCCACAGGGATCTGTCCTGGGTTTGGTTTTATTCAATAGCTTCACAAATGATTTGGATAAAGGCATGGAGAATACATTTCTAAAGTTTGTGGATGACACCAACCTGGGAGGGGTTGTAAGTGCTTTGGATAGGATTAGAATTCAAAATAATCTTGACAAACTGTAGAAATAGTCTGAAATAAATAGGATTAAATTCAATAAGGACAAATGCAAACTACTACACTTAGGAGGGAATAATCAACTGCACAACTACAAAATGTGAAATGACGGTCTAGGAAGGAGTACTGCAGAAAAGGGTCTGTGGGTCATAGAAGATCACAAATGAAATATAAGTCATCAGTGTAATACTGTTGCAAACAAAGTGAATATCATTCTGGGATGTATTAGCAGGAGTGTTGTAAGCAAGGCAAGAGAAGTAATTTTTTCCACTTTACTCAGCATTGATAAGGCCTGAACTGGAGTACTCTGTCTAGTTCTGGGCGCCAAACTTCAGGAAAGATGTGGACAAATTAGAGAAGGTCCAGACAAGAACAACAAAAATGATTAAAGGTCTAAAATCATGACTTTATGAGGAAATGGTGAAAAAACTGGGTTTGTTTAATCTGGAGAAGAGAAAACTGACAGGGGACATGATAACAGTCTTCAAGTATGTAAAAGATTGTTATGAAGAGGTGGGTAATAAATTGTTCTCCTCGTCCACTGAGGACAGGACAAGAAGTCATGAGCTTAAATTGCAGCAAGTTTAGACATTGGGAAAAACTTGCTAACTGTAAGGTTAGATAAGCACTACAACAAATATCCTAGGGAAGTTGTGGAATCTCTGTCATTGGAGGTTTGTAAGAACAGGTCAGACAAACCCCTGTCAGGGACGGTCTGGAAAATATTTAGTTCTGCCTCAGTGCAGGGGACTCGACTAGATGACCTGTTAAGGTCCCTTCTTTAAGTCCTACATTTCTGTAATTCTATATGCTTAAATCTCATTGAAATCAATAGGATGCAAGCACATGCCTTAGTGCTAAATATAAATGGACTTAAGTATGTGCTTAAGGTTAAGCACACACGTAAATGCTTTGTTGTAACAGGGCCCATATGCTGCCCCTGCAGGGGGATGGACTTCGTGATCTAATGGCTCTTTTCCATCTACCCTTCTATGATCTTCCTATGGATCAAAAATGTGATAAAAATTTAAAAACCCTAACCACCTCCATCGATTACCCACTGTGTCCTGTTCCTTACATAACAATAGTAAAACACTGTCATTTTGTACATACAGAATTTTTAAGCAAAGATCTTAATGTGCTTTACAAATGTAAGCTATTCCCATCATCCCCATTTTTCTTTATGGGTAAACTGAGGCACGAATAGTTAGTCAATATCCAATATCTCAATCATTGAGCTTTTTTCTTGCACAAACTGTAGCTGGAAATCTCATGAAGACATTGCTGTCCTGTGGGATATTTGTTACTTTGTATTTCTGGATGCAACAGAAAAACTGAGAATAACTTATCTCACTCTTTCAGCCATTCTGCTTCCAATCGCAACCAGAACCTGTTGGGGAAAAAATGAGAAATCTGAATAAAAGTCAACTAAAATATTTTGAACCTTAAAGAAAGAGCTTTAGATTGAGTTTTGGGTCAAAAACCATAATGTTCCTATTTTAGCTAAACTGCTTTCATAAATTCATATATTTTAAGACCAGAAGGGACTATTGTGATAATCTAGTCTGACCTGCATACAACAGGCCAAAGAACCACACCCAGTAATTTGCGCATCAAGCCCATAACTTTGGTTTGGCCTATAGTACATCCTTTAGAAAGACATCCAGTCTTTCCCTTGTCTAGTTCCTGCATTAAGCAGTGCAGCTAGGAATCACCATTGGAGGTTTCTGATTGTTGCTGCTTATTTGCCACAAAATTTGTTGAATTTTGGGAAGGGGAGAAAGAGTTTAAAAAAAAAAATAGTCCTGAGAGGCCCAATTTTCAAGGCATTAGTTTTATTCTGCTTTTGATATGCTGCTATTGCCACTCACAGACACCAAAACATTCTGAGCATCTTGAAATTAATAACAGATGAAGATTCCATATTCTTTGTTGTTGTTTTTTTAAATACATATAGCCAAAAAGAACTTTTACACTATATACATCAATGGTGAGTGGCTATATTCCAGGAATTACTTTGGAAAATAAGAAGTAGATGTTGTGTTAAATGTTCTCATTATAAGGTAATAATTATATACCAATAACTCTTGTAAGGTTTATATGGTATATGCACTGGTAGCTATATTCTATGATCCCTTTGTTCTTTGTACTGCACCTTTACATTTATAAGAACTCTGCCTGTGAGCAGAGACAGTGGCTAAGTTGTTCTCAAAGTGGCTGCAGCTCGTGTGCATGAGAACCACACACTGTGCTCTCTCATGCAGACTTGACTTTTGTTGTTTCCCCAGTCTGAAATGAAATCATTCAGAATGCTGGTTGATTTTCATATCATGCAAATAAATTTGTGCAGTTACTTGTTACACTTTGGCTTCAAGTCAGAAACTGAGAAGCCTGATCAAAACACCAAATGTATAAAATAAAAGATGAGACAGGAAAGAAGTGGCTCCCCTCCTATATTGTTGTTTGGGATTTTAAAAATTTGTAGTTCTTGGCTTCTTTGGCCCCTCTGCAGGCATTTTATAAAAGTTTGCACAGAAGCCAATTCTCATTCATTTGAAACATAGAGAAGAGAAGCCCAGATGTCACCTCCCACCAGCTCTGCAGTTTCACAGCTGAGGTTTTGTGGTCTACATTGTTTGCCAACAGCTAGCACTAACTGAAAGCTTCCCTCCCCCGCCCCCACCAGCAAAACACACTGAGAAATGTAACTCTGCTCCTAGGATTTTTTTCTCTGTTGCATTTTTATGTATCTCCCAGAAATAAACTGACTTTTGTAAGACAATAACTATAGGGAGAATAAAACCCTGTTAGTTTAGTGACTGGTAGCTTGGTTTTACTGTGTATTAAATTATCTTGTATGTATAGTACCAAATCTGACTTTTACGGTAAAAAAGACAAAAACCTGCACAGCAGCAACTTAGCTAAACAAAACATGTTTGCAAACTATTTCCTGAACCGCCTACATTTGGGTTTCACCACAAGGTAATTAAAATCAGCAAGAGGGATTTTGACCAGTTAAATTCTTCCAGGAAAAGTACAAATTGTTCTAAATTTTCAATTCATAGAATGGCTTATTTAATTTTTAGGGTTTTTACTTTACATCCGGTAAAATTTCCTTGAACAGACATATTGTAAAGAAACAGACCAGCTCAGAAGAAATTACGGTGTCAGGATTTACAGCATATTCGGTCCTCTGCATTTTATTGCTGAGTGAAAATGATGTTAACAACCACAGGCTGCAAAAACAGTTGTTTGTTTTTAGTTTACAAATATATATTCTAAAAATTTAGTACTGGTGAAAGGTATCAGGCAACTTGTGGAAGGGCTGAGGCCTCGGTAAAGAAACAGCAATGGCCACCATCTCATCAGAGACAGAGGAACCACAGAGACACAGAAACCAATAAAAGTGTCAGTCTATTTCAGGGGTAGGCAACCTATGGCACGCGTGCCAAAAGCGGCATGCGAGCTGATTTTCAGTGGCACTCATGCTGCCCAGGTCTTGGCCACCGATCTGGGAGGGGGTGGGGGAAGGGCTCTGCATTGTAATTTAATTTTAAATGAAGCTTCTTAAACTTTTTAAAAGCATTATTTACTTTACATACAATAGTTTAGTTATATATTATAGACTTATAGAAAGAGACCTTCTAAAAATGTTAAAATGTATTAGTGGAATGTGAAACCTTAAATTAGAATGAATAAATGAAGACTCGGCACACCACTTCTGAAAGGTTGCTGACCCCTGCTCTATTTGACCTCTGTCATATGGATCAAACCCTAAAAGAAGACTCCACCACACGAACAACAGCCTCTGCCTTAGATGGGAAGGAGTCACCAAACAGAAGCCAATGAAAGGTGACAGATAGCCCTGGAGTCCATGCTTTCTCCACAGAACAGATACAAGATGAGTTCCCTTACATTGCCCTGCCAACTGGTATTTCAGCATGACCACGGAGGGACCATCCACCAAGGTCAGAGGGTAGTTCACTTTCCAGGGTCAAATGGTAGTTCACTCTACAAGGTCATTCAATTCTTCACCTCTCTTGTGACGCCAGCAACAAGAATGCCCATTAGTGCCAATTCTAGCAGAGTATTTTTCTGATGTGGACACATATCATCTTGTAACCAGAGTGCAGTATTTCCAGATCCCATTTTTTATTACACATCTCATGATATTTCATCATTTTTAAAGACCCAGTTTCTAATCTGGAATTATTTTATTATATGACAATCTTAGCTTTCATTTTCTTACAAAAGGTATTTTTTAATCCTCGTGGCTTCAGAGAAAAGCTTGAAAATGTGATCTCTAAATGGTCAAAAACCAGAGGGGAAATAAAAATGCAATTCATTTGTTTATTTTAAATCTCAGAGTCTTTAAACCAATCTCATAATCTTTAGGCTCCTGGCTCCTGTTTTTTTTTAATTCTTGGCATTGACAATAATGAGACCACTAAACTATCTTTTGGCTAATTAAGAACATGCATAAACAAATTCCCCTCTAGATAAGTAGGCAAACAACTAGAGCTTTGCTACTGTAGTCACTTGTGTTCCGCAAAATGAAAAGGTGAAGTACCTGTATCACCACCGTACTTTCATCACACTGATGTAGCGTAGTTACGTGGTGATGTTTGCTACCATTTCCTAAGTACTTAAAATGTAGAGAAGTTTATCATTATTCCTGACGGCTTATATTGCAGAATCATTAACTGGAGCCCACAGATAGTTGCTAGCTGACAACTAGATAGGAAAACCATTTAAAAAGTAAATTACAATGGGCTAGATTGTGATGAACTATGTATCCACTCAGGGAAGTAAGAATTCCTGCCCTTACACTCCTGGTTACTTGGATGTTGGGTCTCGGGGCACAGAAGTAAGTGTGTGTTGTACTGCTCAGGGCACGTGGGCACAGAGTGAGTAGGGAGGAATAAGGAATGAATAGCCTCTTGGCTCTGCCCCCACCAATGAGTCAGACAATTCAGTTAGTCAGTCTGGGCAGTGCTGTAATTTGCAAAACACAAATCCCCCTTGAACAAGGGAGAAGAAGGGAGGAAACTGTGCCTCAGAGGACCATCACTGAGTCACAGCACTTTCCAGTGCTACTTCTAGAAAGATGCCTCGTATGCATGATCCTTGCTGAGCATGGTACCTAAAGGCACATTCTAGTCTTATGGACATGATGGGATTCGGGGATTGTGCTTTTCCAGTTCAGACACTGAAAAACAGCAGGGATATTATGTATTAAAAACCACCCAATCAGAGTCAAAGAAAACAATGTTTGCAAAAAATCATTGTATACTTTAAATTACTGCATTAGTTTCTTAATTATTAAAAATGAATCTAGTTCCTCTTGCATTTTTGCTATAGACTTTATCCTTTAATTTATGTCCAATAAATATTAATGCTGTTCAGAAAAAAAAGAAGAGAGAGATGTTATAAAATATGACTTTAAATTTGGACTTTGAAATTTGTCCCTGGCTTTATGGACAATTTGTAGCTTTAGAGTAAGTGCACTGATTACTACCTTTTTTTAGGACTTGCTGGGATGTGATAGGACTCAAAAATACATATTTTAATTCTGGATTAAAGCCACAAGGTGTGCAGTAAAAGCCCACCCAAAACTTCCATTAACACCTGTGGGAGGTTTAGATGGGCAAGGAAGTCAAGATTAGTCCCTAGCCAAACACATACTGAGCCAAATCCTGTCTACATATTTCCAGTACACCCATCCCTGCATTAACACTGATATTAAAGGGTTTGAACAGGGTAGAAGTGGGGCAGAATTTGTCCCTCTGCAGGTCAGTAGCCCTGGTTTTGCATATAGAATGAAACCAGTATTCAGCAGAACAGGGATGGAAAGCAAAGCTGACTTTAAGCCAAGATGGAAACACTTGTGAAAGCTGCGGGAGAGAGATCAGAATTAAACCGAGGGGGAGGGGAATTTTTAAGGGACAATTTGCCTCCAGCGTATGTGTGTGCATCAGACTTCGAGTCACACTTGAGCTGGATCTTGGCCAGATTTATCATCCTACTCTTCCAGGATTACAAGCACATCATTGTACACAGCTAACTACAGCCACTACGGAGTAACCCTCTGAGTTTTTGCTGAAAGATTTAGGGAAGTGACTATTCTGCACACTGTAGCATTTCATGTTCTCATCCCTATAATATGTAATAATAAAGGCACTCATCTATGTGTTATTTGTGCTCCTAGTGGTTTTGTTTTGTGATTTACCCTCTCTCCACAAGATGCTACACTGAAACCATCAAACATTTATTGAGCCAAATAACGTTTGAAAAGTTATAGCAAAATAAAGTGTCTAAAATGAATAACGCTTTTAAACTTGGTTTCTTTATATCACTGTATAGTGAGGATCTGATCTTGGTATCTCTCAGACTGATGTAACTCCACTGTCTTCATCAGTTATCTCTGATCTACAGTAGTGCGAATGAGAGAAAAACTAGGCCCTTACATTTCATACTATTGATATTGCTCAGGTAGAGTCATATTTTATAATCACCCAAACATATGAAATAGTTTATTGAGAAGATTTTGCACTATCTGAAACTTGCAGAACAGAATATTTCTCAGTAGAATGGGCTACTCATTAATTTTTCCTGTACATTTCATCTTAGGAAGCAAATCATGCATGACTAACTGGAGAAGCTGTACATTAAATGATACAGTCCATGAAGCTTAGAATGCCTGGTTACCATTAAAATAATATTATAGTCCAACATTATTTTCTCTGATGTTGTGCAAGCCTTTGACACTCTCAGTTTGGGAAATGCTATACAGCACAGCCCTCAGGGCATCTGCTAGAGCTTTTTAGCTTGTAAATATTTTGCATTGCGCAATACGCTATAGCAAAACAGAGTAAGATCATATTACCTCTCAGCTAATGCAGGGTAGGACAAACGTTTCTGCACATGCTTGCTTGTATGACAAGCTTATATGATAAATAAATTAGGCCTGTCTTGGAGTCCTTACTGAGGCAAAACAAACCAAAATCCAGTCTTCAGAGTCCTTTCTTATGCTACATTCATAGAGGTCCCCTGTTTCTTATGCACAATCTGTCATTTGTAATGCTACATGGAAGTATAGTCCACATGTAGTATATTACGGCATATTTTTAATGTCTTAAGAAACAACAACAAATATAATTTGGTGAAATTTAAATGTATCTTGGTTAAAGTATAATATCCTTGATGTGCCTCCTCTTCTGCCCATGTGGACACAATTTAGGACACAAGCTTGAACAGAAAGCAATGTTCTGTTAAAGTTAAATGGAGCATTAGATGAGTGAAAAGTCATCAGTCTAATGCTTAGGATCCTCATCCTCAGCTGGTGTAAATTGGTCCAGCTTTATTGATTTCTGTGGAACTACAATTTACACCAGCTGTGGATCTGGCCCAAGAAGTTAATAAATTGTCATGGGCCGTGACTTCCTACTGACCAGTCTTACTAATGTCCATCCTCACCTTAGCTTGGTAAAAACTTGAGCTGGAGCACTGAGGAAAAAATCCTTTCTTTCCATCTAGTAGCTGTGCTAAAGTTCAGCCAGCTTAACTAGTGATGAGCTACTGCATTGCCCTGAGCCATGGCCTTTCTCAACACAGTGTTTCAGGACAGAGTGTTCATTTTGGCAGAAAGCCACGAGCAGCCGGCACAGGAGAGTTTTGCAGGGTCAGTAGAAAAAGCAGCAGGCTCAGAACTACTGGCAGCTTAATTTAAAAAGAAAGTTCAGCTAAATATTTCATGGTTGATTACACATTCAAAAGATAGTTTTTTAAAATAATTCATTCTCCAATGTATTTTTTTTGGTCAGTAACCTCTTTACATGCTAAACCAAGAAAAAAAACAGTGAATTCAAGTGTGTTACAATTCTCTGTGCAGCCTAACAAAAAGGAAGGTTTCAAATGGAATTTGCTTCATTATGGTCCTTGAAAATCAGGAAACTGCTATTAGTAGTGGATGAGATGCCTCAGGGGAATTGTAAATGGCATACAGAGTCCTTAATCTCTAGCTGACTTGTTCAACTTCATCCCAGATCAATACTGACTGAAAGATGGTATGGTCTGATGGCTTAGAGTGACCTATGTGAATGAGTTTGGGGATTTAGTCTTGTTCCCAGTCAGGGGTGGCTCTAGGCTTTTTGCCGCCCCAAGCACGGCAGACAGGCTGCCTCCAGCGGTTTGCCTGCAGAGGGTCTGCTGGACCTGTGGCTTTGGCAGACCTCCCGCAGGGTGCCTGCAGGATGTTCTCTGAAGCCGCAGGACCAGCGGACCCTCCGCAGACAAGCTGCTGAAGGCACTCTGCCTGCCACCCTCGCGGCGCCGGCAGAGCACTCCCCGCAGCTTGCCGCCCCAAGTACACGCTTGGCATGCTGGGTCCTGGAGCTGCCCCTGTTCCCAGTGGACAGGGCTCCACTTCACATAAAAACACGACTAAAACTGGCACTAACTGGCACCTTTTTTGGCAGTCTTAGCATAAGGTTGCCAGGAGTCTGTTTTTTGACCAGAACACCCAGTTGAAAAGGGACACTGGCAGCTCTGGTAATAAGACTGCTACTTATTAATCCAAACTCTGAGTGGGGTTTGGTGGATGGGTGAGGTGGTGCGGCCAAGAGACCTCCTCGCTGATGGATGAAAAGGAAGTTAGATGGACTTCTACCAAAGGTATGGGAAAGGAGCATATCTATAACGGCATATTTATTCTGTTGCTGTCTTTTCCAAAGTTTGACCGTGTTTCCTTTCCCTAATAGATTTTCTTGTTTATACACAGCCTCAAAGTGCCTGCAAGTAGGGAAATTCTGCCATAAAGGGCACTTATAGAGGGCCTATTTAGATTTCCCAGGTTTCTGGGTGGAGGAGCTCAAGCCATTTTAGTTATTTGTTAAGAGGGACTCTAGATATTTTGCTGCCATTAATTCCACGGCAGAAAGGTTCCAAAAGCAATACATTCACAGCCTCCTCCTGCTCCTCCTCAACAACAACAAAAAAAGAAAGCATTGCCAGTTGTAAACATTAGAAAAGTGGCTTCCTGAACTTGAAAAGAATATCCATGTGATCAGTTTCATATGGGTTACTGAAAGAAAGAAGTGGTTCTTTTTCAGCGTGATTTCTTTAGCTCTTTCCAGAATGTCATGAGTTTTTTAGCATTAGCTAATTTTCTTGCAGGACAAACTTGCATGTGATAATCACTTGGTATTATAACTACATAGCATCATGTTGCAGTGAAGCAGTGGAGTGTAGCATTGCTTTGTGATGACTTTTTTGTTTGCACCTAAAGATATTTCAAGCCTCTTGAGCAACCGTCAGATCATGATTTCAGGATGCCTAGTTGCTCATTCAAAGTAAAGATAATCCCAGAAAAATCTGGATGAGCGACGTCCCTATTAAGTAATGGGTATGGGGAAAAAGGGTGTCATCTAGACCCCACAAAGCTTTATACTGTGAAATAAAATCTGAGCAATTTCTTCCTATTTTTATTTTCTGTACAGTATGTTACAGGAAAATTACACACATTTTTCTGTGGCAAAAATCTCACAGTTTCCCTTTACTTTGCCCAGACTTCCCTCCTCACCGTTCCTATTGTATCCTTCTCCTATTCCTCTCTTCACAACTTCTTTCATGCCACCCCTGTGCTTGCAACTGTCCTTCTGGCAGGACTTCCAGCCTGAACATTGTTTCTAGATTGATCAGAGCTTGGTTATCCATCAGTATCCACCAGATTCTAGATATATGGATCTGGATACTGCTTCCTGATTCCTTTCGTCCTCCCTCCTGAAGCTCCTTCCAACTGTCCACCCAAATTCCTGAAAAAATTTTCATCCTGTTCTTTCCCTCTCATGCACTGCAGCACCCTTAAGGAATTCCTCAGATCCTCAGCGTCCTTTGTTTCATGCTCCCACTGGCCACAATTCCTTCCCCTGGCCCTTTCTCAACCCTGATGTTTCTATTTGTCCCCTCCTACTACTACCTAGGGAAGAGATCTTAGGCATCATGGTAGGCAGCAGAGAAAGCCACAGAGACTAGGAAAAGAAAAAATATTCTGTGACGGTGGCTGGAGGCTGCATGGGGAAGACAGGCCATATGTAAAAGGTTATCACCACATAGCAGCAGCCATTTTACTGAATATCTGGACTTAGTTTGCATTTTGAAATCTTATTTGCATGAAGATGAATCCAGCAATACAAGTAGCTTTGTGTATAAATCGATCATGGTTGGGAATCTGTCATATATACTTAACTAGAAGCAGGAATTATGGTAGCTCTCACACCAGAGCGCTCATTCTCAAGACTTTCAGCTAAATGCTGCAGACTCAGAAAGTTTGGATAGATTCTGGATTCGCATAACAAGAGCAGGCTTCCAGATACTGGCAGTTACGGGTTCTGGGAGCACATTCATAGATTTGACATACCCAGATACCAGCTTTCTTATGAACTGCTTTATTTTTGTTTTTCAATGTGAGAACATAAAGAAAGTTTCATCCTTAACACTCTCGAACAGAATCTCAGTAAATCAGTAGCAGGACTGGACAAAATGATCCAAAGAAAACCAGAAGGAACAAAGAAAGGTTAATTTCCTAGTTCTGGCTCTTACTGGAGCAGTATATCAGGTTATGCTGTCAATGGATAAAATTACTCTTACTTCATTTCCAGCCCCTGTACAACAGTTAACCTCCTTTCCCTGCATATTTCCCATGTTCAGGGAGCTGTGGCAGGTGGAATTTGCTTCAAGGCTTGACAACAACTATTGCCCATTTCCCTATTTCAAATCTAGTTCCTGAGTGTCAAGAATATTACTTTCTACACCCTTGAAAAACTCTGCTAGCTTGTAAAAGCTTTGCAGCCAAATTCAGTATTTCTTTTTGAGATTTTTTTTCCCCAAGCACACATGCGCCCTCTGCTGGAATCAGTGAAAAACATATGTTCTGAATATGAGCTGTAGAAAAATGGAGTCTGTCCAAGGCAACTATTATCATCTGTGTCTCCTGCAGCAGTGGTAAGCACAATACAAACAAATCTCTCCCTTGTCCCCACAGAAAGCTGATCATTAGGTCAATATGAAAAGCACATAGTGTAGATGTGTTTCTTTTAGGCTATGGCTACATTAGAGAGCTTACCATAGCGCAGTTGCACCAATGCATCCGTGCCTAAGCTCTCTTGTGTAGCTGCTCTAAGCCAACAGGTGAGAGCTCTCTTATCAGCTTAATTAATTCACCCCAGTGAGCAGCAGTAGCTATTGCTGTCCACACCGGTGCTTAGGTCGGTGCAAATTATGTCGTTCAGGAGGATGCCTTATTTGCATCCTTGAGTGACATAAGTTATACCAACATAAGGGGCAGTGCAGACCTAGCCTTAAGGTATGTCCACACTATCCGCCGGATTGGCGGGTAGTGATCGATCTATCAGGGATTGATATATCACGTCTCGTCTAGACGCGATATATTGATCCTCGAACGTTCTCCCTGTCAACTCCGGAACTCCACCAGGGCGAGAGGCGGAAGTGGAGACGATGAGGGGAGCCGCAGCTGTTGATCCCGCGCTGTAAGGATGGGAAGTAAGTCGAAATAAAATACGTTGACTTCAGCTACGCTGGTCTCGTAGCTGAAGTTGCGTATCTTTCATCAAACCCCCTTCCCCGCTCCAGTGCAGACCAGGCCTTAGTAAGCATGCCATTTATGATACAGTATAAATCGAGACCTTGGGTAGCAAAATGTTGGGAAGTAGTAGATGTCAATTTCCCCCATCACATGCTGCATGGTCTATAGGTGGAGGGGAACCCAGCTTCTCCCGGTGTCTTGTGGCCAGGCAAATCTGTTACTCAGAAAGCAGAGTGGTAGCTGCAGCAGGATGACTGAACTGCTGTTGCTAATACTGCAGCTGTTCCTTTGTTTTCTCTCTGCCATCAAGTCATCGTTGATAATGCCAGTTGGCAGTAATAGCATTGGGAGGGATATCAGTTCCTTACATGATTGCAACACATCAGTGGTTCTGAATGTGCAGCAAGAATATGGGATTTTGCATCTACAGTAACATGAACCAGAAGTTGATTATGGCTTGGGAAGGAAAAGTCTTGGAATTCTGTGCAAAACATAGCTGGCAGCAGTGCATAGCTCTGACACTGTAGATGTTCCAGTAACTTTACAGTTATGCAGAAGTATTAAATTGGCATGAGGCTGGTTGTGGTCAGAGAGGAGAATAAGTGTTGAGATTTAAAAAGACAGTCCTACGAAGTTCTATGCTATTATCTCAGAACTAAAATGGTTTCCCCAGTTTTAGTGTCTCAGGCAGTAGGACGCTGAGAAAGAGCAGTCAGCCTTGTAATAAAGAGCATTATGGATTTTCAGATTCATCTAGTGCATGATCATTAATAATTCATACATGAGGTCTAACAAAAGTAATAGAAAAATCAATAAAAGAATCAAGCCTTGAATGAGAAATGCAATAGCCATTTCATGGTACCTTTAGGGACCCTTTTTTACAGTGAGATCTATCAGGTTTTTGGATTAGCCAAGTAAAGAGTTAATAGGCCCTAGAGTAGTCTAAACATGATTACAGATTAAAAATAGCTTTAATAATTAAATTAGGCCCTATCTGTAGAAAGTGATGTGAGTAATTCTGCCACAAAGTGCTTTTCTCTTACTACACAAGAAAGAATGGCCTTGCCCAGGTCAAGAATAAATTCTCATGATTCAACAATCTCATCTTGCCCGTGTAAACTGAGGATGTCTCACAGCTCCCTTCTTAGGAGAAAATGCTCAAAGGGCAGAGAAAGGTAAAAATGAAAGAGTCCCAATGTCCAGGGGCCTTTAGTTGAATAACAGCTCAGTCATGCATTGAAGTAAATGCATTTACTCAAAAACATGGTATCAGATTTAAATTCACATGTTCAAACAATCTCATATTGAAGTTCAATGTGCAACTTTGCTGTTAACACTTCCTGTTTATACCACTGTGCGGATTACTATGCAGATTACCCCAGACCTTGGAACTCCTTGAGCACACAGGAGTAGATGGCTACTGTGTACGTTTCTCCTCCTCTCTCCCTACAGCAAATGATAAGGGAGTGTTGGGGAGTGGATAGAGACTTGGTTCTACCCCTCCACATGCCACCCACAGCAGCTGTGCCAGCATGGGGAGTGTAATAATTTTCTGCAGGAACAGGCCAACAGCAAAGGGTTGCAACCTGGAGCAAGGGTAAACAGGATGGAGAAAGGTGTCTCTGAGGCAAAGCCATAGGAAAGTTTGAGTGGTGAGGTAGGGCCTAGAATAAGAATGCTTTAGTCCTAGAGGGATATCAAAAAGGCAGGAATATTGTGTGTGGACATGGCCCTCTATAGCCCCTCCATGCTTGAATAGGATGCTTTAAATTGATTTTGACGATATCAAGGTGTAATAGAAAGAGAGAGCCTGAGATATGAAGCCTTGTATCAGAGGCCCAGCATGAGGCCTGGACTAAAGTAGAAGTCAAGCCAAGTATTCTGCACAGGAGAGTGAGGGATGCCTTGGGGAGATATTTGTGGAACGAAGCCCATTGTACTGTACAAGACCAAATATACTCTGGGTCCTCAAAAAAATAAAGGGAGGCCAAAGATGGATAGTGAGGAAAAGGTTTACTCTAAGCCAAAGTAAAGAACTGAGGGTTGAATATGGGCCTAAGAATGGGGCTGTTCTGTTTTTTGCAGGCTCAGACCTTTGGCTTTGACTAAGAGTGCATAGCTTGGGAAGGATAATGCATAAATGGCCTTTGTACTTTGCCACTCTGTGCTGGTCTGGTCCCAGATTGCCCTAAGTAGAGCTGCTGTTAATACTGCTAAGGGGACTATGCAAGTTGGGTGTATGGGAGTCCTGTCCACCCGTTCTTTCCTTAGCCAAATCCCCTATGCCTCCATCACAGATGAGCCTTCCAAGGTTGATTATTTCCCGTTTTACAGCTGTTTTGTATTTGCCATGCACCCCCAGCAGAAGATTTGGGCCCTAGAGGCCAATCTTATGAACTGCAGTCATGACTGGCCATTCATATTTAGCCCAGATTTAAGAAGGGCTACAATTTACAACATTGACAAGATGGTATGACTCATTTACAGACACATTTGTCTCAGTCAACATCATTTATGGTATACAGGGCTATGGTGCACTTTCCAGTGCACCAGGAACTTCTTCAGATTAAATCTCCTGCACCAGGAGTGGTTCATCTGCAAGCTGCCCAAATGTGACTGTATCATAAAAGCTACATGCTTCCATGATTGCTTTGTGCAAACATAATTAATTATTTGCTTTGCCCGCCTATCTGGTATAAAATAATAGCAGAGAAGCTAAACAAAACTCATTTGCCTTATCTTCAGCATCCACTGTAAAATCACATAATCTTGTTCCGAGGAAGACAGTAGGAGTGAAGTAAGTTCTAACCCATATTTTCTTTCTAAATAGATCTGCTTCTTAAATGCTTTCCTGGAGGTTTACCATGATAGATTATGCTGGAATTGGGGGGACGGGTGAAGGTTACCAATAGCTTTATACAGAATGAATTAAGGATGATAATTTAAAAAAAAGAATCAGACCTATTTCTGATGCTTCTATTCCAAATGAAAGAAAACAATCTGTGTGGTTAGGTATGTCTGCTACTTGAAGGATATATGCATTGCTGCAGTTCAAAACATTGTTTAATACTGAACCCCAACTATTTAACCAATCTTCATTTTGATTTCCTATTGTTTTGCAAATAACCAAACTTCTGTACCACTGTCAAGGACAACTTAATTAGTAACCACACAAGGAGAGCCTCCTTTCCTGTTTCCTATTCTGTTTGTTGATTTGCACTGCCTTCCTAAATATCTATGACATTTGAGCAGAAGGAGTGACACTGGAGAGATATTTTTGCTGATGTGGAGTTTCTAGATTGTTTTTGAAATATGTCTGAATCTTTACACCTTGTCATAGTTTATCACTGGATCCAGTAATCTGTATCTTTTGTCATTTGGGGTGCTAATTCATTCAGCATCTAATGAGTTTTTATAGCAAAATAATATTAATTCTAAACAAAGTTTTGCAACACAGGGCCACCCAGAGAGGGCGGCAACTGGGGCAATTTGCCCCAGGCCCCCATGAGAATTTTTCAGGGCCCCTGGAGTGGGGTCCTTCACTTGCTCCAGGGGCCCCGGAAAACTCTTGCGGGGCCCAGGCCTCTGGAGCTTCTTCTGCTACAGGTCTCCGGTGGCAATTTGGCGGCGGGAGCCCTCCACCGCAGAAGACCCCAGACTCTCTCAATCCTCTGGGCGGCCCTGTTGTTACGTGCCGAAAAAATAGATTTAAGGAAAAATTCATCCTTGGCATAATTCCAATGAACTCAATTATCCAAGAGGTCAGTTTATTATATTACCCATTGTCATATTTAGGCAAGTGTGAATTAAGTAAGAACAGGTTAGACAAACACCTGTCAGGGATGGTGTCGATATACTTAGTCTTGCCTCAGTGCAGGGGGCTGGATTAGACAGCATCTCAGAGTCTCCTTCAGCCCTACGTTTCTATGATTCTATTAATTAGATCCCCTACAGCTCCTATGGCCTGATTTACAGAAGTGCTGAGTACCCGCTGCTCTTATTGACGTCATCTGGACTTATGGATGCTCAGCACTTCTGAAAGTAAGGCCTTGATAGTATTCTGCATGACAAAGGACAAAAATATCTAATAGCAATTCATTCTACCATAACTTAAAGAGATGAATAATTTACACTGTCATGCACACACATTACTAAAATAGGTCAAATAATTCATCGCAAATCTGGGTGATTTTTTAATTAAATACTTCTTATGAATCAATGTTTTCCTTATTCAGTGCCTCTGTAGATGGTTGAATAATAATATGCAGCTAATACTTCATGCAAGTAGTGGCATTTCCCCCATTGAATAATTCTTTCCAAATCAATTTCTTAATTGTTCATTATTACTGATTCATTGACCTAGATCAGGAGTCGGCAACCTCCGGCATGCGGCTCGCCAGGGTAAGCACCCTGGCAGGCCGAGTAAGTTTGTTTACCTGCCACATCTGCAGGTTTGGCCGATCACAGCTCCCGCTGGCCGTGGTTCGCTGCTCCAGGCCAATGGGGGCGGCAGGAAGCCACGGCCAGCACATCCGTTGGCCCATGCCGCTTCCTGGGGTTCCTTACCCTTTCAGCTGCTCTGATGAATTAACATTTTTGTTAGGGGCCGGTGGAAATTTTAATGAAGCCTTTTATAGGGACTAAATGCTATCTAGGACTCTGAAATAATCTTAACGTGGCCCATAGAGGGCAATCCTTCATTCTGGATTTGTCATTCCACAAGTTGAACTGCTCCTTACTACTGTCCAGGCTTCATGAGCCATGGGAGCAATGGGCAGGCTGGGGTAGGTGCGACCATGCGGTGCAGCCACCTGGGCAAGCAGCCTGAGGCAGAAGCCTCCAGCTCGCATGATATTCCAGGCAGGACTGAATCTCCATGAGATGAAACTTAAAGAAGAGAATGACCTGGAGTCACTCCCATTCAGTGCTCTAAAAGGAGGACAGCCATGTCTGTCCAGGCACCCCTGATCGACCTCACCGAGGTCTGCCAGCCGAGCGGGAACCCGGCAGGTAGGAGCTGGTGGACGGAGCCCCAGACTGGCAGCCGTCTGCTGGCCCTGCTCAGCCCCCTGCCTTCCTGGGGTTCTGATCATCCGGGCAGGCAGCGGGCTGAGCGGGTCCAGTGGACGGGACCCTGGAAAAAAGGTGCGAAACGATCGTCTGCCATTGCTTTCATGGAATGAGGGAGAGAGGGGGGCCTGACGACTTGTACCCAAAACCCCATCAGGCATTGGGAGCTTAATCCAGAATTCCAATGGGCAACAGCGACTGCGGGAACTGTGGGATAGCTACGCACTGTGCACCTCTCTGTAAGTTGATGCTAGCCGTGGTAGTGAGGACGCACTCCACCGACTTACTGCACTTAGTGTGGACATATGCAATAGACTGTATAAAATAGAATTCTAAAAAATCAACTTCTATAAAATTGACCTAATTTCGTAGTGTAGACGTACAGGGTTGGAGACTAAGGGTAAGCCGCTCCAAACAAGTGTGTCTGTATGCTTACATGAAAGATTTGCAGGATTGGTCGCAAAGCAGAGAACACAATGAGGGAAGACAAAACAGAGGGAAGAAGTAGGGAAAATGGAGAACAAGGGTTACATATATAACACCATGAGTTGGTTTAGTAGATCTGTATACATTGGTGGGGATATTTTTTTTGTTCTATTCACTGCCATTGTGATTTGGTTTCTCATCTTTGCTTACCATCTTTTTTCTTCTTTTAATTCTTACCATTTCCAGCATTCAGTTTTTAATTATTTTCAGTCCTTGCCTGTTTAACTCTTGCCTACTTTCTACTTTTTTGTAATATCTCAGAGTGCTTTAGGTGCCAATCCCATGAAGGGATAACACCCTCGAGTAACTGTAAGCACAGACGTGATTCCACTGACTTGTAAATATGTGTGTTCAAGGTCCGAGCCCAAGGCATTACCTCTGGTTGGAAAATGCAGGGAATTTCAGAGTGGTGATCTTGTTTTATTTCCCAGTACTTTGCAACATTCCTGTATATATTAAGTTGATGACATAATATCTTCCAGTTCCTCACCTTAGATGAAATTCCCCCCTGCACAGAAGCCCATCACTATTTAAATCTTCCTTAGACTCTCAAAACAGGGTTTAACATGGGATTTAAGTGATGCATAGGGATGGTGCTGGCCCTCTGCACAGGGATGACTCTCTCCCTGCAGAATTACCCTATATTGTGCTGAGTAATGGGAGATGGCATTACTGCATTCCATTGTGCTAGTACAGGGGTCAGCAACCTTTCAGAAGTGGTGTGCCAAGTCTTCATCTATTCACTCTAATTTAAGGTCTTGGGTACCAGTAGAAGGTCTTTTTCTATAATATATAACTAAACTATTGTCGTATGTAAAGTAAATAAGGCTTTTAAAATGTTTAAGAAGCTTCATTTCAAATTAAATTAAAATGCAGAGAGACCCCCCCGGACCAGTGGCCAGGACCCGGATAGCGTGAGTGCTACTGAAAATCCAGCTCACGTGCCGCCTTCGGCACGCATGCCATAGGTTGCCTGCCCCTGAGCTAGTACTTGGTAGAATAAAATACCATTTCAAAAAAGAAAGTAAGGCAGAAAATGAACATTTATGGTGCTGGGGGCATTGTGTTCACAATGTTAGGATATATTAATCCTTATAACCTTATTCTAATTTTTTCTTTTTAGATTTCAAAGATGAAACTTTACCTAGCCCTGGGCTCGTGTGTTCTTGTCATCTTTACTGAAGCAGAAAAAGCAAAACAAGCTTTAACAAGAGAGCAGCTCTTCTCAAAAATTGCCAACAAGCACATTTTGACAGGCCAGGAAAATAGTCTCTTAAATATACCAAAAAGCCAAGTTTGTGAAGGTAACGCCCTTCTCCCTCCCCCAGATAAAACAATCCAAGAAAAGCAGAGTCATAAAAGATGGGGCTTGGTCTAGGAGTTACACGAAGGGAACGGAGTCAGGACGCTCAGGTTCTATTTTCCACTTTGTCAGTGACTAAACCAACCATCTTCTGAGACATAGCCAATCAGGCACTTTATGCATTGGGCAGCAGTTTAATCATGCACCGTATCAGTAAAAAACCTATCATTTGCAGCTACTTTTAAGAGAGAAATCTCATGCATTAAAGAGGGAAAGATAAAGAGAACATGGTAAAGGTGCCTTTTTAAGCTTGAATTCAGTTCCTAATGCCAGATGTTAAGGAGGGAAAGGATAAATGTGAATTAGGAGCCTCACTGAAGGTTAGCTAGTTAATGGATAAGGTGCTAGAAGACATTGCTCAAGAATATGTAGCAATGCTCCTGGGTTTTGTAGAATCAATTAAACTTGCTATTGTGTACAGCAAATATCTTCTTGTGTGCAGTTCTAATCAGGCATTACCTTAGGACATGCAGTAGAGCTTCTGGTTGCTTGTGTATTGCTAAAAGGAGGAACAAACCAGTAATGGAGCAGGAATAAAAGAGTAAGGCCTATGGAAGGGAAGTCACGTAAAAATGCATCCCTCTGTAATGTGTGTTTGGGGAGAAATTCAGGAACCCACATATGATCAGGTTATATGTAATCTTGCTGAAGATGGGATGAGGTAGAGGGGAAATTATTCACCACCTCTGTCTCCCTCACATATGGGGCAGTTTGCAGGATTCGAGTGCAAGCCTTCTGCAGCGCATAACATTCAAGCCTATGGGCTGGAATGCTAGCTGCTACCCCTCTCTACCCCCTAAATGGAGGATCCCATCAACTCTATTTGTTTAAGCATGAATTTGATTGAATCTTCTCACTCTACCCTCAAAATTCCACTTTATCTTGGCCTATGCAAAGCGGCATAGAGCCCATTTCACCAGAGTTCTGAGGAGAAAGATGAGGCTTTAATCCTGCATAGGTGCTCTGTATAAGATGGGCCACTGCAGGGCTTCAGTGACATAGATCTTCTATACTCCCTTTACGAAGGGCTTCATCCTACCATGGTGTTATCCAAAGACTGGACTTTCGTACGCATCACTCCCACTCATCTAATCTTTTGCTTTCTGGTTGGTACGATGTGGGAGACCACTCTGAAAGGAAGATGATAGAATGAATACATGTACCAATGATCATTCATCTATAGGAAGAACAGGGTGTATGTACATTCCTGTGCATCACTGTAACAATTGCTATTGATTTTCTGTGAGTCACATAACAGATGCATTCAAAATATTCTAGTTCCCTGCATTCGTCTCTGCATTCACACTCCAGGGCAGGAGTCGGCAACCTTTCAGCAGTGGTGTGCTGAGTCTTCATTTATTCACTCACTCTAATTTAAGGTTTCACGTGGCAGTAATATATTTTAACATTTTTAGAAGTTCTCTTTCTATAAGTCTATAATATATAACTAAACTATTGTTGTATGTAAAGTAAATAAGGTTTTTAAAATGTTTAAGAAACATAATTTAAAATTAAATTAAAATGCAGAGTTCCCGGACCGGTGGCCAGGACCCGGGCACTGTGAGTGCCACTGAAAATCAGCTCATGTGCCGCCTTCGGCACACGTGCCATAAGTTGCCTACCTCTGCTCCAGGATTTCATACTGTGTGGAATGCTCCACATTTTGGTTGAATATATTAGCTAGTAATCCATGGGAGTTAGGACACTAGGCACTTTTGAAAATCTCAGCAGGTACCCATCCACATATTTAGGTGTCTAAATACATTAGAAAATCTGTCCTTTTGTGTCTGACCCCAAGCCCACTGAACTAAACAGAAGTCTTTCCACTGACTTCAATAACTTTTGGATCAGGCCCCATCCTCTTTCAAACTCAGAAAGTGGCTCAGATCCCATAAAGGGAGTTAGGCACCTCGACACCAGATTAAGGTGCCTAAGTCCCAGTTTTAGGCACCATTGCAATCCTTAAACCTCCCAATTTAGCTGTCGCCTAACCTTCTAGGTGCCGAAACTCAGTTGGTGCCTATATTTTTTACTGTAAAAGTGCTGCTGGCACCTATGTTTATTGATTTAAGTTCTTAGGAGCTTATGTTCTATGGACTTTCAATAACACTTAGGCTCATAAGTCACTTCGGCATTTTTGAAAATTTTACCTCTAGACTAGTATGTGTCAAATGGGAAATGAGTCTAATGACTCTTTAAGAAGGTTCAGTTGACACCAGTGACATGGTCTCTGCCAAAAATAGAGGGATTTCTAGTCCAGAAACTGTGGGGGAAAAGTAGGTGAAGATCGTAACTCCTGGCCTTTCTTAGTCTCCTCCTTGGTAGAGAGACCAACAACAGGTCCTACCCTGTCCCAGGATGCAATCCACTTAACAGGCTTTGTTTTGTTTTTTTCCAGAATACTTGGCAAGGGATTGCAGGGCAGCTTATCGATGTGGCAGAAGACAAAGCAGACTATATGTTGTCCATCAACAAAACTCCTCCTTGATAGTGGTCTACTATGAAATGGAGTAAGATGGAGGGGGCTCGACAGTCCAGCAGAGAAATACAATCAGTCAAAAAACATCCTGGGACCACTCATGGACTGCTTATAAGAAAGGCTTTGGTAATGTGGAGGGCAACCACTGGCTTGGCAATAAATGTATATATCTCTAAACAAGGCAAAATGCCTTCGCTGTAAGATTTGTCATTATCAATGCTGATGGCAAAAAAAAGTATGCCAATTACCATAGCTTTGTGCTGGATAATGAGGGAAATGGTTATGCTTGGAGGTTGGGGGACTATTCAGGTGATGCAGGAGATGCTCTGACTATTATGTATGAGTCAGGCATTCATGATAACATGAACTTCTCCACTTTGGACAAGGATCAAGATAGCAGGATCTCTAATAATTGTGCCCTAAACTATGTGAGGGGCTGGTGGTGTGACAACTGTGATAATGGCATTTACTGGAAGGGTTTATGTACTGAATATAAGCCACGCAAGTCAGTTTATATAATGATTAGATCAAATGGGAAAAACTGTAACAGACACATTAAATTTTAATTTCTTGTTCCTCATCAGCTAGCAGCTCTTTCTGCTTATATTAGCTCAACTCCGAGGCCAATCGAACCAACCACCAATATGCAATCTGTATATTTCAAAGTCTAATTCTTTCATTCAGAATGTTGTTAACCACAGGGTTAAATATTTTGGGCCAGATATTAATTTAGTGCAAATCAATGCAGCTCCATTGATTTCAATGCCAATTTATACCAGCTGAGGTTCTAGTCCACTAACTTGTAAAATAACGTGATTTATGTTCCAATGGGAAAAACAGGTGGCAATGTTGTTGTAATTGCTGTGCTTTAATGGAAATAAACATTATTGATGATTTATAGGAACCTGAAATAAATGTGCAAAAGATACATAGTGAGATGAATATTGTTTTCTTTTCAAATAAATCATTCCCCATTTACGCTGGAGTAGATATGAGCTGTGGCATCAAGTCTTGTAGCTCTTTATCACTCTACACCTGTCATTTTGGTTTATTAGCTCTGAAAATTCTGCAAATATTAGACTAATATCCAGTACTGGTGGGGAACTCTGATCTTACAATGATCTTTTCCTCATGCCAATGTGTTATTCTCAGTATACTGTGTGGTCAGAGAGAATACTTTAAATCCGTGTCTGCAATAGAGGTAAGCTTTCAGGAGAAGCACATGTGTCTCTGCAGAATACAAAAGAAAAAGAGCATTGCATGCAACACATCCATCTGACCTGTCTACTGCACCTGATCATATCTCCAACTCCTACCCTATAGTGATCATTGCAAATGGAGACCCAGATCCTCAGCTGGTGTAAACTGGTGCAGCTCCAAAGTCAGTGGAGCTAAGCTAGTTTATACCAGCTGAGAATCTGGCCCAGAAAGAGAAAACTCATATATAGATAGGGTATGCTAGGGCCAAAACAGCATGCCTTCTCAAAAGAAAATTATGACACTCTAATCTGCTAAAGTTCTCAGATTGGATCAACAAAATAGTGGGTGAAAGAACTGGGTATCAGAGACCTGATTGACATAATTTAACTGGACTTTCAAAAAAGTTCCTTGAAAAGGGTTATTTTAGAAAACTAATTAGTCACTGGGCAACTGAGATAATACATTAGAAACTTGCTAGAAAACTAAGATTAGGAATAACTCTTTCAATTTTCAAGCAAGGAAAAAGTTGACTGGGATGTGCCCTAGTGTTCCATATTAAGACTGGCCTGTTTTAATACATTTGTTAAGGAACCGGAAAAGACAATGAGTAGTGAGGTAGCAAATGTTGCAGATGACAAAAAATTATTAGAGATGTGCAGTGAGCTCCTCCTTGGGAATTCTTGGAGAATCCCTTTTCCCCTGTTCTTTTAATCTACTTTTTTCCGCTGAGTCCATCGCTGTGGTATCAGAGCATCTTCTGAAAGTTATGTTGCAGAACCCAAAGAATCAGTTGTTAATCACCCAACCCTTAAGAATATATCTAATGACTGAAGACAGTTGCTCTTTACTGGGGATAGCCATTGTTTTTGCTATTCAAACAGAAAAAACAAACACACCTATAAAATATTCCCCTCACAGTTTTGGGTATTTAATTGTATACAGAAGTTTATGAATTTACAGGCACATGTCATTAGGGGTCACTGATTCTGGGTCCCACTTAAGTCCATGGGGAGTATGAATACTTCACACCTCTCAAAAGCAGATCCAAAGCGTGTCTAATTGGCAACCCCCAAAGTCAGCGGCAATTTTTGAACATTTTGGCCAGGGACTTTGACATTTAATCTTTGATCTGTTGAACGCAAAGCTCTACGGAACATCTTTAAGAAAAAAAGATAAAAACAGAACAGCACCAAGACCAGTGAAACTGAAGCAAAGCACTAAAGAGTTGATTTTCCAGAGGTGCTGTGTTGCCAGAATCTCAACTGAAGTAAAATAGAATTGTGGGTACTCAGCACCTCTGAAAACCAGATCGTACATGCACAAGCCTCTTGAGCCCTTATTAATCTCAGACACTGGGTCATTGTACTCTTAAAATTTAAGACATAAATGTTCACTGCAATGGGCAGGGATTTTATCACAGCCAAATCTCAAGGTATCATTCTGAATAAACATATCCTCAGTGTATCACCACATTAAAAAGCTGCATCACATCTTTGCCCTATCCAATAAGAACTTCAAGAGGCAGCTGAGGTGCAATTTGGAACATTCATACTTCAGAAGGGTGTATCTTGTGTCTTCTACTTCCCCATATAACGTCTTCTGCCCAGTGAGCACTGCTTTGGATCTGGGTCACGAAATAGCAAGTACATACGGCAACTGAACTGTTCATTCTAAATTTGGCAAAGTGTTAGGATTTCTTCACCTACTGTGCAAAGAGAAAAAGCCCTAGTCTCCACAAGAAACTGCAGGAAAGTGCACATATTTGGTATATCTAACCTAAATGCCTCACTCCAAGATATTCTTTGAAAAGTCATTTAAAAGAAACCCCAGCTCGGTAGCAGGCAGTTCCACAAATGTTTCCCCCAGTTTTGGTCACTGAAATATACTTGTAACTGGTAGGCAAAGGATTATGGGTCAATTTTTATATCTTCTGCTGCTGTAAATTGCTGTAGCTCCACTGAAATAACTGACGCACTGTTGATTTACACCAGTTGGGTCAACGGAACGACACTCATTACACCAGCTGATGATCTAGCCTGGAGCCTTCATTCTCTTTGAAGATTTTTTTATTTTATTATTTTTTTAAATCGGATTGTGCACAATAGATGATTGGATAAAAAAACTCAGAATATTAAGAGGACAAATTAATGGACTATTCACTTGTAAATCATAAGATTTGATTAAGCTGTAAATTAGAGATAATTTTTTAAAAACTGCAATACTGGGGTCAAATTGTGCCATTCTTAAGGTTTGGATGGGAATGGCTCTAGATCAATGCTACCAGAGAAAGAATACTGACAGCATATATTCTGGCTGCCCCAAGAATAACCTTATGAGCAGATTATTTCTGCCAGGGCTAAGAGTAATGTGCATAGCAGAGGAATAAGGACATACACTAGTGGGATAATCACTTCCACTCTGCACACCAGCCTCTAACAACAGCTTTTTTATGTATACTGTCAGTCCACAGTCAGAATTTGGCCTGATGTAACGTCACATTTTGGCAATTTTCTCTGATGTACCAGTTCAAGCTCCCTCCCCTAAATGCATTTGCAGAAAAGTCAGCACAAGTTGCAACAAACTTGATTTTTTTTTTTTTTTTTTTAAAAAGCACTTTTGCGAGTCAAGGGATTCAGGCTTAGTTTTGTTGGAATGTCGTGATGCCCCTCACAATGCCATACTAGGACCAGAGCTCAGAAGTTCACGGACAGAAGGCAAAAAGCTCAGTGTCGACATCTAATAAAAATCCTGAGGTTAATGCGGTGAACCCTGACGCAGTTACAAAGAGGGATATATATCAGGAAAACAGATGTGACACACAAGCCAAGCACCCCCACTGCAGATTTCAAAGGGAGAGAGGCTGATAACCTGCAAAAGCAATAGCTATGCTATTTGTACCAAAGTAATATGTCGTTATCACTGCTGAGGGTCTGTTTCCCAGGAGGAATAGAAGACATTCAAACAAGACTAAGCAGGACACTGGTTCTGTATGACAACATTCAATAAGCTAGAAATAGTCTTCATGTATTTACAGAACACACACATGCCCACCCCATCACTGACAGTGACACAACACAATCAAACACCAGGTGGCAGATTCACCAGAGTGCAGAAGGAAAGCGTTTCGAGAACAGCTAGTGGCCATGAGATCAGAAAGCTCTCCTGCTCGGGTCAGTGATAGCCGTTACTGAGGCCTGGTCTACACTACGCGTTTAAATCAATTTAAAGAGCGTTAAATCGATTTAACGCTGTACTCGTCCACACTACAACGCCCTTTATATCGATATAAAGGGCTCTTTAAATCGATTTCTGTACTCCACCCCGACGAGAGGAGTAGCGCTTAAAATTCGTATTAATATGATTACGGTTAGTATGGACGAAAATCGACGTTATTGGCCTCCGGGCGGTATCCACAGCGCACCACTGACCGCTCTGGGACAGCAATCGAACTCGGATGCCAGCGGCAAAATAAACAGGAAAAGCCTGCGAACTTTGAATTACATTCCTGTTGCCCAGGCGTGGAGCTCTGATCAAACGGGTGGCGATGCATCTTCAAATCCAAAAACGCTCCAGCATGGACCGTCGGGAGATATGGATCTGATCGTGTATGGGGAGACAAATCTGTTCTAATCAGAGTTCTGTTCGCAACCACGAAATGCCAAAGCGTTTGAAAAAAAATCTCCAGGATACACAGCACTGCGTGAGAAAGCGTAACGGGAGCCAGAGGACTCAAATGGACGCTCGGGATGAGGGGTACTGAGGACCCAGCTATCCCACAGTCCACAGCAGTCTCTGAAATATTGCCTCTTGGCTGAGCTCCCAAGTCTGTAGTTCAAACACAGTGCTGCGTGGTTCAGGGAATAGCTCCTAGTTTCTTCCCCCCCACGTGAAAGAAAGGGAAAAAAATCATTTCTGACTTCTTCAATGTCACCCTATCTGTACTGAATGCTGCTGGTAGATGTGAGCTGCAGCAGTGAAGTCAGTATCCGCGCTCTCCCTCTCCCCCCCTGGTGGTAGACGGTGCGTAATGACTAGTAACGTCCTTCAATATATCTTAACATGTATGGACATGATAGGGCATCATCCTTGTTACTCCCAGGAGATAGGACTAGAACAGCTAATAACAGCTTCATCATAAGCAAACCGGGGGCTTCAGCCCCGCCCCGTTCTCCTGGTACAAGAAAGATTCTGTACTTGCCGGACTGTCATAGCAGCAGCATGGCTGTGCTCCTCTCCCCCACAGGCTATATGTTGCTACCTGCCATGGACTTCATTCGGCGCCGTGGAGTTCGCCTCCCCTCATTTTATTACTAAACAGTGTTCTTATTCCGCATCTATTATACTTCATGACACCATCATAGGCCAGACATGCGCACGTAGCGCAGGAAGTTTGGGGAGGAGGGAAGCAAGGGTGGTGTTGTGCAGGGCCATCCCTGTGAATACGACACGAGCAGCTTGACTCCATCTGATACACTGGTGCTCTAATACACTTGCCCCTATTCTAGCAGGACTGAGCCTATTTAGAAAACCATAAGGGAGGTGATTTGACTTGGGAGTCATCCAATTTTGCTTTGCGCTACCCGCTGATCTCAGCCAGGGCACCATGATTGAGCACGACAGTCAGAGGGAGAGAGATAAACCGCTCATGTTCATTGCCGTATTTCTCCGCGGCAGTCAGACGGTACAGAAACGACCAGTAAACCCATCTCTGCTATCATGCAAAAAGCAAGTGAAGCTGCTGGTAGCGCTGGAGTATTGCCTCTCTGTCCGCAAGCATCCAGTACACATACGGTGCCGGAAAAACAGCTGAACGGGCTCCATGGTTGCCGTGCTATGGCGTGTCGCCAGGCAATCCAGGGAAAAACGGCGTAAAGGATTGTAAGCTGATGTTTCCCGGAGGAAGAATGACTGACGACATTACCCAGAACCACCCGCGAAATAATAATGATTCAACCCAGAATTCCAAGGGGCGGGGAGACTGTGGGAACTATGGGGATAGCTATGGAAGGCTACTCACATGCAACGCTTCAGAAATCGATGTTAGCCTCGGACCATGGACGCACAACGCCGAATTACTGTGCCTAGTGTGGCCGCATGAAATCGAATTTATAATATCAGTTTTATAAAACCGATTTTAGCTAATTTGATATTATCCCGTAGTGTAGACGTGGCCTGAGAGATGTCCAATAACGGACAGAATAATCCTGTAGGGAGATTCAGGTCATCTCCCTTGACCTCCCTCCTAGGTCTCTGTTTTACTAATTGGCTCCATTAGTTTGTGTAGTTACTTTGGATCAATACTATATTTTATCTGCATTTGATTTTTAAAAAATTAGAAGCTGTATTAGTAGTTAATAACCTTTTAAGAAGAATGGAGCAGTCCACGCCTCTCAGAGTTATTGTTTCAGGCTCATAACCAAGTCAGGCAGAAATAACTGCACTGATTACATTCAGATCACATTTTCAAGATTTTATTCACAACTGTGATGTTTAGTAACCATTTTCCCCCCAATAAAAGCTTAGATTTTGATGCCATAATATGATTTTGTGACCCAGGGCCCTAGCACGTGTCCATAGTACCTGTTTAATCTAGTCCTAACTACTGTGTTCCACATTTGAGCTGCAAAATAAAATTTAGCACACTTAAGGGCAGACAAGATAAAATGTTATTTCTGTGTTATCCAATGTAACCTTGAAATTTACATCTATATAGTAACAGTAGTTGGAACTTTTGTCCACCCCTGCAAAGACTCTCTTTTTCCCAGCTATATTTGGGGAAAAATAGCCCATCAGTGCTTGGCTTGGGGTAGCCAAAACAAACATTCAAGATTTTTCTTCAGAAACCAGTCTGGCCTAAGCCTGACTTTTCAAGAGAGAATCTGTTTTTGAACTCTCAGCACAAAGTCAAAGAGGTGAGAAAACCAAGTTCTGTGGCAATAATAATTCTGAGTTACAGAAATAAAAAAAATCAGCTAGTTTTAAATGTAGACTTGTCACACTGGTAACACGTCCATGACACCCCAGAAAGAATCACAGAAATCCTAGTGCTAGTTGTGTGTCTGATGTATACCAGAAGCCAGGGCAACCTCATCTTGACATGCATCCCTGAGGGAAACATTGGTCCCCAGAATGGAGCGTTTTCTGTCAGCTTCCATGCCAAATCACTTTTTATCAAGCTTCCCTCTGCAAGCACAGCTGCTTCCAAAGACAAATTATTTGTCAAAAGGAAAACAAGGCAAGGGAAGAGCGGGAAGGGGGAAGCTTTCAGAGAAGCTAGCTAGGTTCAACTTTTAAATCTGCTGTCTATTCATCTCATTGGGTGACCCCTGGTCCTTTTGTAATGAAAAGGGGTAAACAGCACTTCTTTATTCACTTTCTCCACACCATTCTTGGTTTTACAGACCTCTATCATATCCCCCTTAATCATCTCTTTTCTAAGCAGCACAATCTCAGATTGATGAGTCGTCAGCATTTTTTGTGGGGGTCTGAATAGTTTATTGATCTGCTTTAACAATCACTTACAATAGTTTTCAAACTAAGGGTGCTAGTTCCACCATATGGAGATGTACTCAGGGAATCAGAAGTTAGTGAGTGAAAAGACAAAAATCATCTTCACTAGCACTCTATCCAATCTAACATAGATTGTTGCCTACTGTACATTTTCTAGTGTGCTATCCAATCTCCTTCTAACAGGTCTCAAGTAATGGGACTACCACTATTTCCCTGGGAAATTTATTAAATTAAATTTCCCTAAAACTGCCTGCCCTGTAATGCCCAGTCCTCCCCTGGAACATTCAGAGGAGTAAAAAGGTCCATTGGTCCTTTACAGAGACAAAAGCACTGTAACTTCTCGTTTTAACTGGAGATAATAATCACTTAAAGTCAAACACAGCATGGGGTTGATTTATAATAAAAGTAAAACAATTTTTTTTAATCAAAGAGAGAGAGGTTTTAAGTGAGTTCAAGTATAAAGGATAAGGACAAAACGGTTACAAGCAAATAAAGTAAACTATGCTTCCTAGTGGCTAAGACTTAACAAGCTACAGCTTTGGTTCAAGGTATCTTTCTTACCAATCCTTTTGCTTTCCAGCCATAGCTGCCTTTACCTCAGTCAGGACCTTCCATAGTAGCACAAAGAGCTGGCTTCCCTTGTCTTTCTAAGTGAAAGTTCTTAGACTAAGCAGGTTTCTCACATATATTCAGTTCCGAGAGACTTCAACCCTCTTGGTTGGACTCATCTTAGTTTGCAAAAGCTCTGGCCTGTTGTGTCTGTCCAGTGATGAATGTTAAGATGGATTCTTCTCTCTCCTTTTATCTTCCCAAACTTACTGTTTTACCCTCAGATTCAGGATGACCTCATGCTTTTCTTCCCTTCCTGTGGATTTTCCACCTCTCTGCTGATTTATATGTAAACAGGGCTTCTATTATTATTGATCACCCTTTGCTTCATTTCATTGGTAGATAACTGCCCTTCCTCTTGTCTTGGAGAAAACCTGTTTCTCCCTCTGTTTGGTCACAGACTTAAAAGTAGAATATCAGTGAGTGTCCATGTTTCCTCTAGTGTTAATACACATATTTTACAATAATATCACCAGTGTCTCATTACTTTTCTTAAAAGACCTTAATAGATATACTTTTATAATACAGCATACAATCAGTTGATTCAATTACTTATAATTTGAGTATCAGACTCCCTGTCTTTATAGTCCAGTAAACCATCTTCATATAAAGTTCCTTTTCTCAATCTGGGAAGAGATGCCATGCAGGTTGGTGAAGACTTCATGCTAGTTCCTTCCCTGCTGGTGATAACTGAGTCACTATCTCTTCCCCTGTTAGCTTGATGGCTTTGTTTACCTTTTATGTAAATGAACCTTTATTGTCTCTGCCTGATGACCAGGTTGGTTAGGCATTCCATTGTCTAGGGCAGACTGGGCTTATGCATTACTTGCCAAACAAATTTTAAGACCATAATTCTATCAAATATCCATAACTCTTTGTACCCATCTCAGACACACATCACACAAGAATATTAAAGCTCAGTGAGTTATTAGTTTTCCAATGATATATTACATGCCATCTTTTGGGTATATATCATGACAGTGTGTTAGTGAGTACGTGAGGCCTGACAAGAACTGCTGACAAATAGCAATGAACCACCAATGGACCTTTGTCACAGTCATATTTTTGTGCTAATCTCTATCAAACAGCTACTAAAATACTTCCTTGAAGCATCATATGATTTCCTGGTTTTGATCTAGCCTCCTTTCCAGTATCATGAAAAACAATTACTTTAGCATTTTGTGTTTACTAAATGCAATCTTTGATGATGATGAATTTGAGAACCTTGTTATCTCCCCTTTATGAGGCATAGTTATCCTCTGTTAGCCCAATAAACTATGCTATAACAAGAAAGTAAATAATGTTGACAAATTGAGCATCTGTGAAGATACTTTTTTTCAGATTTACAAATATGTACATTGAAGTTAATCAGTGACTGGCTTAGTCATCATGCACCTTAATCTCTTAGCATAAAACATAAATCAGAAACCTGACATTCTATTTTCTCCTTCTGAATTTAGCCTGGAAGGACTGTATGTTTATTAAGAGGACAGCTGTATTAGAAGCATGGAAGCCATTTCCAAATAATGCATGTATTTGTGGCCTTTTCCAGGTTTCCAAAAAATGTCTTCCTGTAATATCCTGCTAGCTGCATTTGCAGTTCTTTTTCTGAGCTGCACACCCAATTCAGCATTAGAGAAGAATAAAGACATTTGGAAGAAATGTATGGTAAAGGATATTGATGCAATTCACAACTTGGAGGATGTTATATACAGGAGAGGTAAGAACAGCCTTTGTCTATCCAGCCATTTAATATATTTTAAGGCCAAAATGGAACATTATGAGCATCTAGTCTGACCTCCTGCAGTAACACAGGCCATAGAATTTCACCCAGTAATTCCTGCTGTAGCAGAAATTGTTCTTCCCTATGATGTAAGTGAACAATATCGATCTCAACAGCAATCAAACACTACCGAACTAGAGCATACCTTTGAGAAAGGCAATTGATCTTGACTTAAAATGTCCATGTGATGATAAATTTACCACTTCCTTTGGTAAGATGCTTTGATAGTTAACTACCCTTGGAGTTGAAAAGTTGTCTCTTATTTCCAATTTAAGTTTTTCAATTAATGGATCTTGTTAGAATTCAGAATTTCTAGGGGGGGTCAAGACGTGAATGAATAGAACTTTCCACATTTGCTTGACAGAATATAAAACAAAAAAACCTCTGGGACCACTGACTTTTATTTTCCTGTGGCAACTTCCAATCATTGTAGGCATATAATGAATGTCTAAACATTAAGAATTTACGCTTGCTGCCTCAGATGAACATAATTCTCAAGCATTATTAATGAGAAACTATAAAACGTACCTCATGTTTTATGCCCAAATTACATGGAGCTTCCAAAACCCATAAATACATCTGTCTATTGGTATCTATGGAGAATTATATAACATACTTTTATAATACAGCCAACGAGAGGGGATGTCACACATTTAATTTAAGAAGAAGTCTTATAAGGAAAAATCTGTCTACAGAATAACTCTTCTCCTGCTCTGTTTTAAATAATATTTGTGCATGCCCCTACTCTAGCTAGGAAATGAAGGGTTTTAAAAACCGGCATCATTATTTACCATGCAGCTTGATCTTTATTTTCTATCTCCTTTAAGAAACTGAACCAGGATTTCAATTTATAGTAATTCATTTCTTGTTTAAAAATGAATACAGCTTCAGAGTAGCATAATGTATAGGGCTTTATCATACACTCATATCCATCAACTCTCTCTATATATATTCACAGTGAAACAATTTACTAGCTTTCACCTTTGGAAACATGGGTTTGAGTCTGAGATCACAAATTAAGGTCCTGGTGCATATCTGATGTAATTGGGTTTAGCTCCACTGAGTTTAGTGGCAATCCAATTTTGGAAAATTCCATCTGTCCAATTGCCTAAGATGGGAGGGATGAATTATTTTATTTATTTATTTTGACAGGCAAATTTGAGGGCATCAGCAGCGAGTGGGAGGGTCAACCATTGTTTAGGAGAGCCTGCAGAGATGCTCATGAGGTCCTATTCTGATCACTATCATACTGGTATAAATTATGAGTAATCCCACTGTAGAGTACAGAGATGCACTGGTGTAAAAATGGCAGAAGTGAGGCAGACTCCAACCAGTTAGCTGAAGGAGAAAAGATGACACAACAATGTGTGACAGAACAAGGAGGGGAACCTTTGTCTGGGGAGCAGATTGTGGAGAAGACCTGGCCATGGAGTCTGTGTTGGGGGGAATAATATATAATTGGTCTGGGCTGGTAGGCTCATTGGTCTAGGCCAATAAACATTATGACAGTTTTGAAAGGTCAGCCTAATCCCAAATCGGAATTTGTCCTCATGACAAAGACACCACCCGGGTTGGTATAGTTAACTGTAACTGTGCAGTGAGTGCAAAGACTAGAATAGCAAGCCATGAAAGAAAATATCCCAGAAATTAGATGCAAGTTCTAAAAACCTATTGCTATTCTGGAACAGTGTGCAGTTATGTAAGTATAGGAACTTAAATATTTCCAATGAATAATAATAAAGGGATGAGCGATTATTCCATTTGGCTCTGCATAACTTTTTCTTCTTGATATTTAAATCCTCACTGCTGCAACAGTCTCTTGAAAGAATATTTTGCCAACAGCGAATATAAAATTTCCTTGAACAAGAAACCTGTGATGTGCTCATCCTAAAGCTTTGTGAAAAGTGAGACAAAAATAGCAAAAGAGAAAATGGGCTTTTGCTTCTTTTCAGCAAATGGGAAACTAATGTAGAACTCTCCTCCCCCAGCCTCTAACAAAGGTTTCTGCCTTACTAGGACAACATGAGTATTTATACTGCCCCACAGCATCCAAGTGCCATTAGCATACAAAATGCCCTAGGTATCATTTAACTCTTTTTGCACAATATTCATTAGTCTGGCAGGTGAAGTAATATGTCCATAGTGAGTATAAAACCAGCGAGAAAACCCTGAAATCTTCAGTCAATAGAAATATTCCCATTGCCTTTGGGCTTGATTATGGTGGCAGCATCTTAATGGCCACTAGGGGCCAATGACTCCAACCACACAGCAGGCACCAAAATATAGTAAGCAGCACCGGAGACAAGAACGGCAGCACAATAGTATCCTCAACAGACTTGGTTAAAATATACTTTTTTTGTGGGAAATTTTGAAACATTTTCATTTTCCCCTGCAAATTTCCCAAAATTATTTTTGCTTTTCCAACCAAAAAAACTAAATCCAATTCTTCAGCTTTCAAAAATCCCAAACTGAAATATTTTATCAAAAACATTGAAAAATTTTAACTTCAACCCCTTCCGCTCCTTCCTACTGGAAAATTTTGACCAAAATAAATATTTTTCCAATTGGTCAAAGAAACATTTTTCATTGCAAAATGATTTAAACCAAAACAATCTTCAACCAGCTCTAATCTACTGAAAATAAGCCCTGATGTATTATTGCCACCATTCATTAAAAACAAACATTTAAAATCAAGAAGACACAATCTGCTGAGCAAAGTTTAAGAACCTTGTTTGAATGAGATACAGTGGATAGCAAGATGAGTCAGTAGGCAATCAGAGTTGCACAGGAATAAGAAATGCAAAGGAACTGAGAATGAAGAAACAACATTCCCACTGGAAAATTATTCTAGCAGATGACAGAAATAAGAGTTGACAGGAACCAGCAGGTCTGCACTTACTTTACTACGTTGAGTTATCAAAATGTTTTAGATATTAACAAACTTTGCACTTAAAAAAAATGATTTTGTATGCTATGCAATGACAACTGCATGCATTTCACCTGATGGCTTGAGAGGTTGTATAGTTTCACGGTAGCCCCTTCAATTACCTCTGTATCCGGAGGTGTAGTCTGACAGCAATATTCTTCATTGTGAATCACAAAGAGAAGCACAATACTGTATTACTTAGCACTTACTACGGTCGGATCCAAAGTCTAGTGATTTTTTAGGGGGGACAGAAAACTGAGTTTCAATTAAATGAAATATTTCAGGAAGAGCATCTGCCTTGAGCAGCAAGTACATTTTTGGGGGGTCAAAAAACTGACCAACTGTGATCTGGAAATGTTGCCACGGTGCCTCATGCTCCCTTTGTCCTCTATGGTCCAGGCTCCCTGGCTGGATTACATCTCCTCTGATTCATCACAGACATGTGCCTGCCGTATGCGCCGCCTGCCCTCGCCAAAGAGACAGTAGTGCTCCACAGGAGAGGTGATCTGACCACGGAGCATGGCCAATAACAGGAGCACGAAGCAACTGGATTATAACTCCCATGAAGCATGGCAGCAGCATTGTGAATCAAAATATTTTGGAGTTCAATTTTTCACCAAAACCTCAAAAATTTCTGCAGAAACCCTCCTCCCATTCTCTGACCAGCTTTAATTATTATTCCCACTTAATAGGTTTGGGACAGAGAGAGACTGAGGCGCGCAGAAAGGCTGTGGCAGAGCTGGGATGTGCATGTGTACTTGTAATGAAAAATATCAATAAAGAATTATTTACTAGTCACTGCTCAGCTTTCTTTTAGGATTCTTCAAACAAGTTACAGCCTAATTCCTTTACAATAATTTTATCATAACAACCTCGTTTCTGTAACGATCAAATTCAGCCTCTCAATCCCTCCTCTCTCCCCTACCCCCCAGTACCGTCTCTTCTGGGATCCTAATTATTTCTTCCTTCCTAGGTTAACATGCATCTACTTAGTAGTACTTCATTTCTTCCAGCTATACACATTTCCTGCTGGGATGAATGTAAATCAGCGAACACTTGCCAGGTGCATTGGGCTGCTTGCAACTTTATTATATTTTATCTAAAAATGAGTATTTGTGCCACATGCAGTACAAAGCTTTAAAAGGCAAGACCTCACCCATGTGGCCTGCTCGGAAGTTCCACTGGAATCAGGGTGGATAAAAATCAATGATTTAAAAAAACAAACAGATTTTTTTAAATTTAAACTGGATTTTTTTTTTTTATAAAATGCTTGAGGAAAAAGCTTATCTAAAGATATCTTAATTAAAACTATCTTTGAGCTATAATGTATCTCATCATGGAATAGGGATTATAAATTCTGATTCTATAGTATGAGACAATATATTCATGTAATGTTTAAGAAAAGTTTTGTAAATGAGTTCCAATAGTTCATGGATTAGGGACCCAATCTTATGGAATTCTACAGGCTTCTGTATATATTGTTTAGGTTAATCTTTCTATCTACCCAATGAGATTCAGTGCTCAGTCTAGAAGATACCATCAGAGATGCTTAGTTTTGCAGTTCTCAAACTGTGGATTTGTCTCTCCAGAGGTAAAATGCTTGTTAACAGCAAAATGTTTTAAAATAAATAATATATAGAGGTGAGAAATAGACCTCAACTCTATTGTCCCTCTGCAAATTTGTGTACACAGAGTCAATCTCTTACTTTTCTCTAAAAGTGCAAAGTTTCAAAAAGTTCAATGAATAGAAGATTGTTGGGGGCGGAACAGATCTGGACAAGGACAAGAAGTCTGGATATAAATATGAGAAGTGAGTGGCATATGCTTGTTTTGTTAAAATATTATGTTTGCTGTTGAAGAAAAAAGTCCAGAACACTTAATGCTGTTGTTTTAGTTAAATAAAACAATTTAAATGTCTGTCTGGTGATGTTCTCCTCCTAATACAGCCTAGCAAGAATATCCTCCAACTATTAATGATTAACTTGTTGAATTGGAGATAGTTCACCCCCCAGTAACTTCATAAACACCTCTCAATGTTTCAATTACTTTTGGTAAATGAAATAACCAATCACTCATTTTTTGATATAGCTGTAAAACGAATCTGAAAAGTTTTCAAAATAAATCACTGTTTAAAAATGTATAGTGTGTACCTTCTAAAAATGAAACCTACATCTATCTCTGAAGAATCTGTATTAATGTTATAACAACCAACAAGTATGCACGTTTATGTAGAAAATCATGATTAAATCGAGTCTTCCTGACTAGCGATTTAAATCATGATTTAAATCAATTTGATTTTAAATCAAATCCACCCTGACTGGAATTCAGTATGGATCAATTTCACGATATACCCCACATTTTTGTCTGTATGACTGCGGTTTAATAGGGATGGCTGTTCCATGTACTGGGGATGCCTTCAATTGATTTAGCTGCGCTTAGGCCTACTGTACAGGGGGTTTTAATTTGAAATGGTTTCTGTAAGTTTTCTCCTTTAATTAAAGGGGTCCATCCCACTGCTGTGAGTCAGGCAGAAAGTATCATTTTGATTCACCCCAATTTAATTTGCTCCTTCTATGCCAACCACACATGCTATCTGTTTTGATGGGCATCTCACAGCTGCTATTGCTACAGGCAGTGGGCAAGCGGCAAATTTCTCTTAATGGAGAAAGGGGCATTCCTATTAAGAAGATTCTATTGTGACAGAGGCTGTGACACTTTACTGCAGAAATATTACGGTTCCTTGCGCTTATGTCACATTATTCCTTTCTCACATGGCACCAGGATAGGAGATTTGTACTTACGGCTGCCATCTCCAAAGCTCAGTTTTCTTTTCCGAGAAGCCAACAGGGAAGCTCTATTAGCTTAGCTGCTGTAAGCAGAGCCATGTGAATTTTTTTTCCACAGCAAAAAGTAAATTAACAGAGAGATGCATTTTTGGGGCACCCAAACTATTTGCAAATTCAAGCCAAATTTGGTGAACTGTTTTGGCAGAAAAAAAAAGGATTTTTTTTTTTTTTAAAGAGTCACAATGGTTTGTTATCACCATTTCAAAACAAAACCTTTTGACTTTTCTTTTTGAAATGATTTTGTTTAGAAAATTGGCTAAATAAAAAAAGCAAAAACACTCCAAAATGACACAGAACAACTATATGTTGTGGCACTATGCATCATATTCTTCCTAGAGATATGATATTAATATGGCATAATTAAGATATGTTCTACACAAGATTAGTCATGTGAGTATCATTGGAAAGATTATGATTTACTGAATATGATTATCTTATTTGTAGGCATTTATCATTTCTGTATCGAAGTTAGGAATATTGACTATGTAACAATTACAACTGGGTTTACACCTGGGGAATGCCCACCAGATAGAATGTGATCAAACTGGATGGGCCATTAGGGAGAACAATAGGACTTTGAAGATGCTAATTTCTCACCTTCCTGACAAGCTTTCTGGGATGCTGCTTTGACACTGCAGAGTCATGTGATCATGTCACCTGGTACTGGACTCCATCTTGGACAACTAGTATTTTTCCACTAATAGGGGGTGGGGAGTGAGTTAATCAGGGGTCATTCTTCACTGAATCCTCGCCCAGGATGACTCCTGGAAACATCTAGGAAACATCTAAGAAACAAAGAGGGGAGGGGAGAAGAGCCGAGCCCAGGCTGGAAAAAGGCGTCTGCTCTGTGAAATAAATGCCTACAACAACATTTAGGGTGAGGAATTACTACTGGTAACCAGTTTCTTTAATGTAGTAAGCTTAGTTTGCATGTTTGTTTTATTTGTTCAGTAACCTGCTTTGATCTGTTTGCTATCCCTTATAATCACTTAAAATCTATCTTTGGTAGTTAATAAACTTATTTTTTCCCTTTAAACCAGTTTGTGGAATTCATAATTGGGGGACAAAAAGCTGAACAGATCTCCCTCCACACTGAGGGAGGGAACGAATTTCATGAACTTACGCTGTACAGTTTTCTGTGCAGCGCAAGACTATACAATTTTGGGTTTTCTCTCCAGAGGGGGAGTGCACTAAGTGCTGGGCAAGTCCCTAGCTGTTTTCCCAGGCAGAACTGATTTCAGTGTGTGTCATTCTGCGACTGGGTGTGTCCCTACCTGTGTTTGTGCTGCAGCAGGCTTGAGGGCCTGGCTCAGGAGGGCAGTACAAGGGAGCCCTGACTGGTAGAACCGGAGGGCTCAGTGGTATCCCAGTACATCAGATGGCACCCTGGAGTGGGGGGTAACCCGTCACATGTATGCTTTCTCATTTGTAAGAAAAACCCAGTTTGTTTAAAAATGAATCAAAACTTTTCAAACCAAACCAAACCAAATAAAACAAAAAAACCGTTCACTCAGCTTTAGTTATCATTGAACATCATTTTTCTGTCTAAACAGAGTAATCCCATTTTGTTTAGTATTTACATAGAATAGCTAACTAGGAATGAACTTGAATTCCATCACTTCTCCATCATGCTCATTGCCCTAGAATGACTCATCTTCATCTTCCTTAATTCTTCAGAAGAAATGCTATCCAGCCTTGAGACTTGTCTACACTTGCATTTTATAGAGCTCTAACTTGCTGGCTCAGGGGAGTGAAAAATCACAACCCCTCAGCACAGCAAGTTTGAGCGCTTTAAAGCTCTAGTGTGAACAGGCTCCGAGCGCTGGGAGCTATTCCCCTCGTGGAGGTGGATTACCTGGAGTGCTGGGAGTGCTCCCGCAGCACCACTTTGAAGTTTCTTTAGATGTAGCCCTACTGGTTTTCGATCATCTGTCAAGCTTATTAGTGATCCAAAATAGTATCTTAAATTAAGTGACTGTTGAACATTTTAAAATCTCTCCTTTTATACTAAGTGGTGGCAAAATTTAAAAACCTATTTTAGTGATTTTATTGTCGATTTCCTTTAATGCTATTTAGACTTCACCCTTTAATGGTATTTTTATTCAGGCCGGAAAATGACTGTGAATTTGTATGAATGGCCTCTTCTTTCATTAGAATTGTTCTGTAGACTCTAATATCTTAGGTTTTGCTTCTTTTTAAAATTTGCCTTCCTATCTTCATTTTTCCCAACCATCCATTTAAATTAAACCCCTGGTTATTTTCTCTGACATTGTACAAGAGTCCAGGAACTCATTTCCTTATGCCTGCATTATAAATATTTACAGAAAAACAGCTTATTTTTTAATCTAATTCCCCATAAGCCATAACATTTTAACTCTAGATCTAGTGCAGATTTCATTATAATGCTAACCACAAACTCTGATTTTCTGAAGTCCCCAGTGTCAGTGTCTGAAGATGCTTCTATTTTTATCATCCAGCTCCCACTGGTAGGGAAGGTCAGGGCTCATATAGCTATTTCCATACTCAAGACTGGGAATCTTGCCTTTGTCACACACACTAGTTGGCCCAGTTCTGTAATCACTCTGTGGAGCTTCTGTTGACTTCCACACACACACACGGCTCCTACACTCAAGACAGGTAGATATTCCCTGCAGAAACAGCCATGCTAACAAAGACTATTCCAAGATCCAAGCCTCTCCAAAGCTCAGGGGAATTTAAATTAGCCGTTTTGGTTTGAGCTCTATCTTTGTTTTTTATGGGCAGCTCAGTAACAAGAATGATGCTCAGATGCCATGGGGATGGGTGCCAGTGTAAGAACTGAGGTAGAGATACGCAGATAGAGGAGTACAACTGCTGCTACTTCTGCAAGAAGCTGCTCCTTGGAAAGCCGGATCATGTACTGTTAAAAAAATAATTACACTTACTGAACTCTACATGCCAAAGCAGGTTACCTGAACAGCTGATGAGAGAACAATGAAGCATTTACAGGCCCTCGAAGTTTCTAAAGAGACCCGCTGAATTGCAGTTATAGAGTAAGCAGCTGGAAAATCCATTACTACCACTGGGGCTTTATAACATGCTTTAATGTTACATAAGAGCAGTGCCTGCAGGCACTTAAGACAAGACTGTGCTAACCCACAGTAGCTGGCAGGCAGCTTTCTTTAATTTTTTTTTAATTGCTCTATTTGCTGACTTGCAATTAATCTGAGGGCAGGTCTCCATTCCCCCGGTGCACTCAGTATTTAGTATGGAGTAACTGTGAAACACCAAACAAACAAAAAGTGGCCAAGTGCATTTTGTGGATTCTGGTGGAGTTACATCAGGGAAGAATCTGACATAATGGGCTAAATTCTGAGTTATATTCCAAATCTAGGTCTCCCCACTTTACAGGCAATGCACTTCAGTCTTGACCTCTACTACTTCTGTTTATGTTAGCTTTAAGCTTATTCTGAGAAGAGACAAAGCAATTTAGCTTTGAATTTTAGAATCAGCCAATCATCTACAACTTCTTTTATTCCTCAGCTTTCCCAAGGGACTTTGATGAAGTTTTCCATTCACACCACAGTGAGAGCGGCCTTTACATCACGCAGCCTGAAGGAAGCTGCATGCTTGTGGTCCAGTGCTATAGATGGCTGCACTGGGTAGACAGTAATCCAGAGAAACAGCCACAACACTGAGCTCACCTGGTCAGAAGCCTGGATAACTGACAAATATGGCTTTGGCGACCTAGAGGGAGATCATTGGCTTGGCAATAAGTTTATCAACCTCATCACCAAGCAAAAATGGTACAAAGTCCGTATAAATTCAGTTGATGCCGAGGGCAGGCACAAACATGCAGAATACAACAGCTTTGTCATGAGAGACGAGGAAGATTTTTTACCAGCTGAAGTTAGGGACATACGAGGATAATGCGGGAGATTCTCTTAGCTCATCCAGAACCAAGAACATGCATGATAACATGAGATTTTCAGCTAAGGTTACTGATAATTACAGGACAAGTTTGGAAAATTGTGCAGATGTTAGTGGAGGGGGGCAGGTGGTATGATTCCTATTATGATGTCCAGCTGAACCGCACGGGTGGCCTTCACTGGCAGACCTCCTGCGAGAGCGACTGTAGAAAATCAAGCATGTACTGAAGCCCATTCATATGTATTGCAACAGGGTTTAGAACACACTCCCATCCTGGTACACTGTAATCTGATGAGCTGATGCAATGTTTAATAGAAAAATAAAAATGCAGACTCGTGCTACCTTATCTTCTGCGAGCTACAGGTCTCTGCTTTCCTTATGGAAAGGGTGTCTGATTTTGATTCTCCTGCTAATAAAAATGTCTTTATAGCATGGTAAACCTCTCTGATCACATTCAACTGTCAGTAAGGAGCAAGCAACAGTGCAAATGGTACCAAATCCAATACAATTATTTTTCATCTAGCACACATGCTGTGCAGTGTCTTTTACCCAAGTCAAATATTTCTAAGTCAAGTCACTTGACATTAAGGGAAAATTCCAGCAATTTGTCATCAAAATCCCCCCGACCCCCAAAATAAACACATACATAAAATCTCTCTGATATACAGGTTGCTGATGAGGTATGAATATTCCTTTGGCTGGGCTCACAGTCCGTGGTGGTTATGGGTACAGACAATTTAGGAAAGCATGAATTCCACTGCTTGGTGTAGTCATTTGCACTAGTGGAGACTGGGTGTAAAATGCTACATCATCAGAATGGTGGCATTTCACACTGACTTTGTGCTGGGAAAAATGACTACATGCGGTCCAGGGCAATGGAGAATCAGGTCCACTCTTTCTCTTAGATTAAAACGGTTCTTGGAGTGCTGCAGTTTTTAGGGACGTTTGAATCTGTTTTGAAAGAGCCGCCCGCCTGCCAACAAACGTGTTTAGCTTTGCTTTTACTCTCTCTTGAACTATATTTGTTTTTCTTTAATAATTATAAAATCTAGCTCTTATATAAAGTGCTTTTCACCAGTCAATCTCAAAGCACTTTAGGAAGGTCAATATCATCTTCACTTTACAGAGGGTGAAACTGAGGCACACAAAGAGGTGAAATGACTTGCCCAAGGTCACCCAGCAGCAGAGACAGAAATAGAACCCAAAGCTCCAGAATCCCAGTCCTATGCTCTAGCCACTAGGGCCACACTTTATAGACAGAAGCTTTAAAGAATACAATCTGTTTCCTAAATATCCTGTATTCCTCAAAACCCGTCCCCCTTCCTTTAGCCTAATCCTTGTCCAAATGCCAGGTTCCCTGCCCAAATCCTCCAGTTTCACCCAATATATACTTACAGCTCTCCCCAGCCTTGCTTTTCCACCAAACATTTAAAGATTCACCCCACCTCTGGTGTTAGCCTTGCTCACTCAGCTCTTCCTACCAGCCTCCCTCCTATTACACTTCAGATGCAAAGCGACATAATGAAAATTAATTATTTCCATAAAGATTCCAACTCACTTAAAACAAAACGGTAAAAACCCTGTTCAAAGCACCTTGCTTCTCCCATGCAAATTAATGGGGAGAGCAAGTTTTTTCCTGTTTTAATTTACCAACAGGCAGCAAGATGGCAGCTCCCATATTCTGAGTAAGTTGAAAATGGAAGAGTTAATGGCTCTCTTGACTTTTAGCCACAGCTCTGAATTGGGGATAAGGAGAAGCTGCCCCACACCAGCTGGACCACTCGGAGACACTGTGCCTTACAGCGTAAGTGGAAAAAAAAAATGTAATTCACGAGCAGAATGAGAGCAACTTACACTGTGTTTGTCTAGTCCAGGGGTAGGCAACCTGTGGCACGCGAGATGATTTTCAGTGGCACTCACACTGCCTGAGTCCTGGCCACCAGTCCGGGGGGCTCTGCATTTTAATTTAATTTTAAATGAAGCTTCTTAAACATTTAAAAAACCTTATTTAATTATATATTATAGACTTATAGAAAGAGACCTTCTAAAAACGTTAAAATGTATGACTGGAATGTGAAACCTTAAATTAAAGTGACTAAATGAAGACTCGGCACAGCACTTCTGAAAGTCTGGTCTAGTCTATTTTAAATGTCTCGGGTGTGATAGAGCTCCCACCATTCCTTTAGGATGTACCATATGAGGGGTAGAGACTATGTATAATATATACACACACACACACTCACCCCTCTTTAAATTAATGCCACAAAAATTCTCTTTACCTTTTGCATTCTTTAGAAATTATTTCAAAACTATAGGCGAGTAAAGTACCAGCATTTCCAGATCAGTGTCTGAGAAGTAACACTCCCTGAGTGGGCTTTAGTGTTTAAGATGCATATAGGACAGAGGACTTTTGAAATAGGTCTTTAATTTTTTAAGAGATATGCGTCCAGTGAATGAAAAATTAAACACTATTTCCAGACTATATGCAAAAATAAAAAACAGCACACAAATGAAGTTGCGGGGGAGGGGAGAGGAAGGCAGTACAGTGGCGTTCCAAGAAAATACATAATTCACAAGTTTAAATCCAATCACTCCCTTCCTATGCCTGGGACACTCTTAAAATATTAATGATCAAGTCTCTTCTGGAAGTGTATGGAGCGTGCTTTAATCTGAACCAGTACCTAGGGAAAAGATTACCACTAGGGGCATAAATTTTCTCTCCTTGTTTGCCCAAAAGCATGCGGAGAGTCCTGTTGCGGGACAGGATTTTGTCGTAGAATTCCACCCCACCTCTGGCATAGTCTTTGGAAATTGTGGCCGCCCTTCTGTCCGACCTGTAGTCTAGTGTGTGGCTCACGGCATCATAAGCAAGAAAGTAGCCGACAAGTCCAATTGCTGCAATGGTGATGTTATAAATGCCTCGAAACACCCTGGGGCCAGAATACAAGCCCAGAAGCTGCTTTATAGCCACCCCAGACAGACAGGTGCCAGCTAAGCAAGCAGGAGGCACAGCTGCATAAACTACAGGGCTATTGCTTTGCAAGTACACAATCTCTCTGGCAATGGCAAACTTCTGAGCCTCTGGTGAAAACATCAAGGCTTCCTTCAAAGCTAGCCCTTGTTTACTCTCCCAATCCACTTCTCTGCCATTTATCACGACGACACGGTTGACAATTCCTTGTCTGTCCGCCGCTGTGCTATTGAAATTGGCAGGGATGCCCACCAGAGAGCCTGCTGGCAGCCACGGGATCCCAGCACTCACTGGGTGGAAGCCAAAAGCTGCAAAGGGTTGGTAACAATTCACGGACTTCACGCCAACATCTTCCAGAACATCATGGAAGAGGCTGTGTAGTTTCTCTGAGAGCTCAGCTGGTTGCCCCTTACACCAGCACTGATACCACAGTTTGAACGTCTGCTCGGGAAAGACATGATAGGAAAGGTTAGCCCCAAACAGTCCTGCGCAGGAAACTGCCAACAAGCCAGTCCTGTGCTTCTCTACCAACGCAGCTGCCTTCCACAGGAACGGAACTGCCATAGCCAACTTCCAACCTGTTCATAACAACATACAAACAGGGAATTAAAAGATGCACATATGGGTCCCCTTTCATTTTAAGATTATTTTAAACAAACAGAGCCCGATATCCAGGAAATCATGCCACTGTATTTATACACAAAGGTATAAATACAAGTACAGTACAGCCCTATTACAACAAAGAAAATGCTGCACCTTTTTGCTATACAGAGATTTATCTCATGCTCTCGTGCTTCAGAATGCAAACTGGTTGATACAGAGGACCAGAAGGAATCAATCCCTTTTTCTCCTCCATTAAATCAGTTCATTGTAATAAGGGTAACATATCAGTATTATGGTAAAGTCACCACATCCATCTACTAACATATTCTGAACATAACAACCTGTTTTACCCAGTACCACATATCTGCCCCTTGCCAGAACAGTTTTCTGTAACTCAGATGATTTCTGTTCCATCAGTCACATAGTTTAGATATTAATGGCAGAGGGATCATTGTGATCATCTAGTCTGACCCTCCTGTATAACACAGGCTCTTAAATTTCACCAAATTACCCTGTATCGAGTGCAATAAATTATGTTTGGCTTAAGCATATCTTCCAGAAAGGCATCCAGTCTTGGTCTGAAGACATCAAGCATTGGAGAATCCACCAGTTCCGTTGGTCGTCACAGTTAAAAATGTGCGCATTATTTCTAATTTGAGTTTGTTTGGCTTCAGCTTCTAGCCACTGGTTCTTGTTATGCCTTTCTCCACTAGATTAAAGAGCCCTTTAATACCTAGTATTTTCTCCCCTTGAAGATGCTTAAAACACTGTAATCAAGTCACCTTTCAATCTTCTTTTTGATAAATTGAACATATTGAGCGCTTTAAGACTCTCACTGCAAGGCATTTTCTCCAGCCCTCAAATCATTTTTTGTGGTTCTTCTCTGCATCCTCTTCAACTTGTCAACATTCTTTAAAAAAAATGTGGCCACCAGCAGCGTATGCAGTAATGAGATTGATACTGGACCAGTGCCATATACAGGGGTAAAATTGCCTCCATACTTCTACTCGCAGCTCTCCCATTTCTACATCCAAGGCTTGCATTAGCTCTTTTTCCCCATGGCATCGGACTGAAAATTCACATTGACTTGCTTGTCCATTATGACCTCTAAAACCTTTTCAGAGTTGTTGCTTTCCAGTATACAACCTCCCATTCTGTAGGCATGGCCAGCTTTCCTTGTTCCCAGATATTTAAATTTATTTTATTTAGCTGTATAAAAAACACATTTTGTTTGAATGGTCCCAGCGTACCTAGTGATTCAGATGGGTCTGTATAACTGCCTTATTCTCATCATTTTTACCAGTCCTCCCATCTATGTCATCTGCGCATTTTATCAGCAGCAATTTTATATTTACTTTCAGATCACTGATGAAAATGATGAATAACTTAGTGCCTAGTACTCATCCTTGAGTGACTCAAGAAACACACCAATTCAGCTATGATTCCCCACTGGCGATCATTTTTTCATTTAATGCGTAAAAAACCAGCATGATACAATATCAATAGTCATAAAGTCAAATACCTCATTAAAGCCTAAGTACATTAATGTGCGCAGTTGTGTTTATCAACCAAATGTGTAATCTCCTCAAAGAATGAGATCAGGTTTGTTTGACAATGCTTATTTTCCATAAAAGCATATTGACTGGTGTTAATTGTCATAACACACTTCATGTTAGATAGTGCCTTCCGTCAAAGAAAAAGACGGTTAAGATTTCATCAAGACTTGTTGACGAAGCAGAAATATTTTCAAGCAAAGTTGCAGTTTCTAAATTTGAGTGAAAGGCTGAAAATTATTCTGTTTTCAACAATTGAAAACCAAGGCATTTTTTGCTTTTTTTAAACAGAGCCTGAAAAAATTAAAAATAAAAATAAAAATCAGGTTATTTGAAAATAAAATACGTTATTGAACAGTTCTACATCTGAGGAGTCCAAAAATGATACTTCTAACAATAATTAAATCTAACGACGTACGGAAGATTATCCTCCTCTCTTTTACAGATGGAGGAAACTAAGACAAAGGAAAAGAGAATTATTTGCCCAAATACCTGTAAAGAGAGACTAATCACCACTAGAGGAGGCACAGAGTGCAGCTAGTATTGCTGAAAGCTCTCTTGATTGGGAGTCGTTTGTTTGCTGATAGCATTACTCTCCTTATTCTCCCAGGAAAAAAAAATGAACAAAGAAAGATTCTTCCAAAAAAATTCAAATGGCCCTTTAAAGAGCTCTTTCTGAAATAATTACCTTCTTAAAAAAGAAGCGCACAAAAGGTAAACTAGTCTTGGCCAGGGCAGGACTTGCAACAGAAATAGTTTCTAAGCAGGAAACTCTTCTCCGACTCTTTAAAGAGAAAGATGAAGGGATGGGAAAATTTTAACCTGATAAATCCTTTAGTTCAAGATTTTCTGCTTCTCTGAGCACAGATGGTGGCATCAGTGATACCTATCGCTCCAGCCCAGCAAGTTTTTAGGCATAGAAGAGCTCTATGCTCACGTGGAAGCCCTGTGACTGTGGCATCTGCCCCCATAGGTCCTAGAATCACATCATTTTAGTAGGAGACATATAAAGATATACAGGGGGAAATCGGCCTGTCTCACTGATGATCAATGAGAACTGGAGGCCTAACTCCCCTCTGTGCCTTTGAAAATCTCCTCCCTTAGCGATCAGCAGCAACAATGAGTATTAAACAGAAAAACCTAAAAGTGATCAAATTAATTGGATCTCTTTATAGTCTTACATTTCTCTTTCCTCCTCCTAGGACCCGACTTTCAGACTGTACATTTTCTGATGCAAGGACTGTCTTGATAAATGCCTTGTACAGCAGTGAGAACATAGCAGGTCCTTAATAAATAACAATAATGCCTATCGGCACAGAAATTAAGGCAGAACTATGATATCGTATTTAGCTATCATCTTACAGTCTACTCTTATGTTCTGTTACGATTTGAGATGCTGAGTCCCTCCCCTGCCCATCCCCCCAAAGAGACGTTTAAGTTCATCAAAGAAGATTAGGTTAAAGAGCACAATTTTCAGGATCAGGCACTAACATATTGGAAAAAGCCTCTCAATATTATAGCCAAGTTGTACATTTCAGTTACACTTCAGTGACATTGCTAATGATAAACCTGAAAAACCTCTTTGGCATTAGTGATTCTGGCATATTCACAAGGCTAATGTGTCATTGAAAATGTCACTTCATCTAAAGTGAAGCAGCCAGCACTTCAAAGGGAGATGATAATGTGACAAATGCCACTTTGAGCCAGATGGAGAATTGAACCAGTGACCTTCTGAGCTAAAAGTACACACCTTTACAGCTTCAGACCAAGAGGCAGGTCCTCAAGGGGTGCTCAGTAAAAGATTCATATGCTCAGAGGTACAGGAAACATGCTCTCAGCAGCACAAAACAACAGGCCTGCAAATAGTTTTCTTAAAAGCAACTATCCAGTTGTAGGGTTGGCTTAGCAGGAACCAAACTTTTAAAAAGGTTAAAAGTAAAAGAAAGAAAGAAAAAAAAAAAAAAAAAAAAAAAAAAGGAAAAAAAAAAAAAATCATAGAAAAAAAACAAAAAAATACTTTGTGCGAGATTTTGAAGACTTCTGCATAGATGATGCACATTTCAATATTGTCATTCATAGCTTCTCTTATTTTCCCTCTTCAAGTCATAATCCTCAATTTGAAAAATCATAACTTCCATAGCAGATAAGGCTTCAATCTTACAACTGAGCTCTGCCAGCACAGTGCTCGGAAGCCACGTGAGATGGCCCTTATGTCCATGCTGAGCTCATTACAGGCTTGGAACCTAGCTGCTCTACCACATACATACACAGTGTGGGGAATAAGCAGCGCAACCAGGGGAATTTGGAATAATCATCCTGGGTTTTTTTTCCATAAAAACCTATAGTAATAAAAACAAAGGACTGTTTCTCAATAGCTTTTTCAAGTGCTACCCAATCTTTAGACCAGATCCTCAGCTGCTGTAAACCAGGTTTGCAAACCAGCTAAGGACATGGTCGTTTAAGTGTACGATCGATATTTTTATTCATAATCATATATAACATACTTACAAAGAAGGCAACTGAAATCTAAGACTAAAGGAGGGCTTTTAATGGCACAAATTTTGGATTTTCTTACTTATTTGATCAGTCCCCATGGTTTACAACACTGGGCCCCAACATAAGGTGCAATGCTTTGTTTCTATCTTTGGGCCGCATCCTGCCTACAGTTCCTAACTCAAGCAAGGAGATCTATTGACATCCATGAGGACTAGTAGCATAGGACTGCAAGATCACAGCCCTTTATTTCTGTTGAATTATCTCTCTGTTAAAATTACGTAAGAGAGGGCAGGCTGGGCAAAAGATATATTAAGGAGCTAGTGATCAGAGTTCGGGGGGTGGTCAGGGGACGGGGAACCGGGGAGTTGCACAAGTGTGGGAGTCCTGGGGAGCCTGTCAGGGGGCAGGGGTGTGGATAGGGGTCAGGAGATGGGGAACATGGGGGGCTGGATAGGTGTGGGGTCCCAGGGCGCCTGTCAGGGAGCGGAGGTGTGGATAGGGCAGTCAGGGGACTGGGAGCAGGAGGGCTGGATAGGGGGTGGGGTCCCAGGAGGGGGCGGTTAGGGCACAGAAGCAGGGGAGGTTGGATAGATCAGGGGTTCTGAGGGGGGCAGCCAGGGGGCAGGAAGTGGAGGGGGTGCATAGGAGGCAGGGGCCAGACTGTTTGGGGAGGCACAGCCTTCCCTATCTGGCCCTCCACACAGTTTTGCAACCCCAATGTGGCCCTTGGGCCAAAAAGCTTGCCCACTCCTGCAATAAGAGATGTTCTTTTACTTAAAATAAATGCGCCCAATTCTCCTATTCACACCTGGACAAAGTGGGGATCAAACACTGCCACCATTCTAATTTGGCAAGGCTTCCATCCCTTTCCACAGGTGGAAGTAGTGCTGCCAACCCCAAGTGTTCAAATACCATAAGTCAGTGTCATGTTTTTACGGGACCTGGTTTAAAAGTTATGAAGTTTTAAGAACAAAGAGGAGTCCTGCTGGCACCTTAAAGACTAACAGATTTATTTGGGCATAAGCTTTCGTGGGTAAAAAAACCCCACTTCTTCATAGAATGATAGATCATTAGGGTTGGGAGGGACCTCAAGAGATCATCTAGTCCAACCCCCTGCTCAAAGCAGGACCAATCCCCAAATGGCCCCCACAAGGATTGAACTCACAACCCTGGGTTTAGCAGGCCAGTGCTCAAACCAGATGCATCAGAAGTTTTAAGAAATGTCTTTTCCTTAGCCTGCTTTTCCTAGCCTAAAGGATTAATGATTTCAATCTTTTCTCTATAATCTTGATACTTAGAAACAATTTTTTAAACATGAAAGTAGAAACTCTGATCTAATCACATACCTCTGGGACCTGAACTTTAAGAAAAACATAAAATATCATGATAATGGCATCACTGTGTACATGACAACACAAAGTGAAAGTCAGCTGGGAATCAGGCCCTTACAAGTCTCTTACTACCCTTTGACTAAAACTCCCTTATAAACCCTTGTAACTGATTTCAGTGGAGTTACACTGGCATAAGAAATTGATGTAGCCATTCAGAATCGGGTTTCAGTCTTACTCTCATTCAAGTCCCTGAGAATTTTATTGGTCACTTCAGCCAACGCAGGATTGGGCCTACAAGGAGAGGCAGGAGGAGCTTCATACCTTATCTCACAGAACAGAAAGGGACCTTGAAAGATCCTGGAGTCCAGTCCCCGGCCTTCACAGCCGGACCAAGCACCATCCCTGACAGATTTTTGCTCCAGATCCCCAAATGCTCCCCCCACAACCCTGGGTTTAGCAGGTCAGTGCTCAGACATGATTTCTGTGAAAAAAGGGGGGAAAAAAAAACCCCAAATGATTTCACAAGAATCGTGACAGCTGGGGGTACACAGCCCAATTCCTCGCCCCCTTACGTGCGTGTCAACCAGGAGTAACCTCAAGGGAAATGCCTGTAAAACCAGAGTGACACGAAAACCAAGCCCCCATGCTTAAAACCTTGTCTTCACAAGGCAGCGCAGGCAGCTCCCTCGGCTCGCCCCTGACCCCTGCCCGCCCCCAGGCCCGGCAAAGGAGGCACCAGGGTCACCCAGTCTTTACGCGGAGCCTGCTGCTGCGCCACCTTCCCCAGGCACCCGCCCGCCGCCTCACCTGCCCCTCCAGGCGGCAGCAGCTGAGCGTGGGGACAGGGCTTGCCGTAAAGCAGAGGGCTGCCGCGAAAGCTAAACACGGCTGCAAAGCAGCTGGGGGGGGGGGGGGGGGGAGTGGCAGGCGACTGCGGTCGTCATAGCAACGCAGGCAGAGTGTAAGCTGTGCATGTTGCATGCCTGGGGCTGTTTGACCTTTTTGGGGGGCACTTGGGCTTTGACTGTTTAAAGCTCAAATTGAAAAATCAGCTACGCTGGCAAGTATGGAACATGTGTTACGCTTCTGCAGCTGCAGGGCATTGAATTTGCTCTGTGTTAACCCTTCACTATCATCCAGGGCCATAGAATTTGCATCCGGGGGGTGGCTATCAAAAACCCCCAAGTTTGGGAGTGTTCGTTTCTGGGATTTTAGACAAGGGCTTTGAAAGTGCTGGCTTGTGTTTACTTACATTAGCATCCTCAGGTTAAATTGATGGCGGAGGCAATGTGCTCGCTACCCGCACTTTCTTTTCAAGCTCATAAAGATCACATTGCTTCTCAACCTTTGCAGAGTACTGTACCTCTTTTAGGAGTCAGATTTGTCTTGCATACCCTGAGTTTCACCTCACTTAGAACCTATTTGCTTACAAAATCAGACATAAATCTACAAGTGTCATAGCACACTATTACTGAAAAATTTCTTATGTTCTCGTTTTTGCCACATAATTATAAAATGAATTAATCGGAAATAAATATTGTACTTACTTGTCAGTACATAATATACCGGGTAGTATAAACAAGTCATTGTCTTTATGAAGTTTTAGTTCTGACTTTGCTAGTGTTTTTTATGTAGCCTGTTATAAAACTAGGCAAATATCAAGATGAGTCAATGTACCCCCAGGAAGACAGCTGTGTACCCCTGTTGAGACCCGCTCTTATAGAAACGAAGTGAGTGAGGTAATATCTCCAAATATGCTGCATACAGTATTGGTAAATTATTGCATTAACAAATAATGTGAATTATTATTCAAACTTGGAGCTGGGAGATAGGTTCTCATCAAAACAAGAAAAATGGCTTTTCAGCCAAACTGAATAGTTTGCAGAAAGCTTTGCGTGGTATTTTGGCTGAAAATTTCAACATTTTTCAATAAGAAACTGAAAGACAATTTGGTTTTAAAATACCAAAAAAGTGTTTTTCCTCTTCCTTTTTGGCGGAGTTAGGTGGGGCAGGAGAATGAAGGAGGAAGAGGAAAAGGAAAGAAAAGGGGTGGGAGATTCTGAAAATTTCTGTTTTCCAAAAAACAAAATTTTGTGTTTTGGTGTTTATTTTATTGGGATTTTTTTAAATCTATCTAAAAATAAATGAAAATGAAAATATTTTGTTTAATTGTAAAAGTTTATTTGTGGAAAATATAGAGCATTTTTCAACCAGACCTATTCAGACTTTTCTTGTTGCAGGTCAGAAGTTCTGTGTTTCACTTGCAATAATTTAGGCTCCCTGAGTGAAATCCTGGCTGTTACTGGGGAAAAAAAAATCAATGGCAAAATTCCTATTGATTTTGATGGGACCAGAATTTCACCCTCTGATTTTCTGTGCATATCACCAAGACAAAAAGAAAGGCCTGATTCATCTCACAGAAAGCTTCCCTAAACAGGCTAACACAACTCTTTCCCCCAAATGTGCTGGCATCTCAAGGTTTCCGTTAAACCATTGACACATGTATGGTTCGATACTATCATACCTCTGGGGAAGAAAAAACAGAAACAGCTGTTGATTTGCTCATTGGTGCCAACTGGAAAAGCTGCCTGTTCACATATGCTCTGGACAGCTGTGCAAACTATATCCAGTACAGATGCAAAGAGCAAGCAGTTATTTAAGCAGTGTGTGTGTTGGGGGCATGCTCTGAAATTGATGCATTCTGGGAAGAAGAATCCCTCTGAACAGCTCCTTTCTCCTAAGTCACAAAGAAGAGCAAACAGGCTTGTTAGGAGAAGGTTAAATTTAAGTAAATAAATAAAGAATAGACTACTGTCAGCACAAAATAATCCCAAAAATGTTATTAGAGTAGCACATGTTAATAAGGGATATGTTTCCACAATGTTTGCAGAAATGAATATCTCATTACCATTGAAAGCAGGACCTCTCATATTGCAGCCTAGAATTGGCCATGGGTTTGCTGATATGAGTAATAGAAAAATGTTGATGAGTCCCTGTCCTGAGGATCCAACAACTGAAGGGCCAGATGCTTTAACCCTTACTCATGTGATTAAGGCCTTAATTGCACGAGCATCAAACTGAAGCCATGGACACCCCACCCCTTCCTTGGGGACGTGCCTACAATCCGTGTAGCCACAACTTTTACAGGTTATGCAATGAAAAGAGAACTTCACATCTTGGAAATACTCTAGCTATTTTGTCTTCCAGGAGGCCACACATTTGTTGCAGTAGTTTAGGCTCGGGAAAAAAAAAGGTACGTTATTCTGACTTCAGTTAGGAGCAAGTGAATTTCAATGGGTTCATTCCACCCATATGCATTTCAGTGCAGCAACTCCAAATGCTTTCCTGCAAAAGGATCTATATAGGTTCTCATATACCCCTCATCACCATAGTATCTTATTAGGAATTCATTAAAATGATGTGACTAACATCTATCATGTGTGGTCATTCTCTCTCCCATCCTCTCCCCAGAGGGAGATTAGCATGGCAGTGTGTAGAAGGTTATTTTATTGTTTGTTTTTTAAGTAATGGCTTGCACTTGGAAAGGACGGTGGTGAGGTTTGTGATGGCTCTTAGGTCTTGCGGGAGTTCATTCCAAACTTTGGGATCAACACCTCCAGAAACTTTGTCTGGCACAGATGAGTTTTACTCTTGTAGTGGAAAGTTCCTTCATGCCAGTGGAGCAAATTTGTCAGTCATGAGTCTCAGAGTTTTACACAGATTTCTCTTGACAGTTTCATAATAAATAAGATTTATTTTAAAAAGTGGAGACCCAAACCCTATTGAAGTTTTTGTATCTTATGTCAAGTTCAATGTATAATCCAAAACCTGATTAGATTCTGGTTTCAACAGGCATACATTTAGGAATGAATCAATGATATGGTAGGACAGAACTGTGCTTTCAGTTTATTATCTATTTACACACAGACAAAGATCTAGGCACATAGATCACTTTTTAAATTAACCTCCTAGGTGGTGCTATAGGACATGCTGTAAGCTATTCATTCGATTAGAAATTACATTTTCAGTTTGATCTTTTACAGATTTCTAGACAACCTATTCTCCCATCCTCAAATCTATAATTTTCTGGACAAATCCTTGCTGATTGATACTATGTATCAATTGAAATGTTGGTTCTTGCTAAAGAGTGAGCTGTAAACATGTTTGACCTTTTGGTCATTGACTTCAGTTTCTGTTGAAGAGTTTGTTCCCTTATGTTGCTTCTTTGACTATATGATTACCCGGGTAAGGATGGTTAGGTCAGTGATTCTTTATGAGTTTGAAGCTGATCCATGACAACGATCCATAAAGATTCCAAGCCTGATTCTTGGCTCTATTCTATGAGATTCATCCATGGAGCTGGCCTGAACCTTGAAACCAAACATACCTGAACCTTAGTGGTGGTGTAGGGAGGGAAATTACACAATCCAGACATAAAACCATATTGGAATTGTGTGTCTCAAGCACATCTCTACTTAATGTGGCACTTGTATATTTCAACAGAGTCATGAGGTTATTGTACAATATATTGTGTGAACCACTGGTAGGAGAACAGGATTAGTAGCAGGAAAAGGCAGGGAAGGAGATTATTGGGCCCGGGTCTACACTACAAATGTATGTTGGTATCACTATGTCGCTCTTTGGTGTGGAAAATCCACCCCCTGAGCAACATAGTTCTCTGACCTAACTCCCAGTATAGACAGTGCAACATCAGTGGGAGGGCTTCTTCCATTGACTTAGCTACCGCCTCTTGGGGAGGAGGAGTACCTATGCTGATGGGAGAAGCTCTCCCGCTGGTGTAGGTAGCATCTTCGTTAAGCACTACATCGGTGCAGCTGCAGTGCTGTGTGTAGATAAGTGCAAACTCTCTGGAGCAGGGACCAATTACTACCCTGTATTTGTACAGTGCCTAGCACAATTGGGCCCTGTTTCTGACTGGTCCCTAGGCACTACTGTAATAAACATAATTAGTAATAAAAAAAGAGGATGTAAAGGAGAGGGAAAAACACAGCGAAAGCCTGGAATAGATAAGAGGAGAAAGAAAGCAAGAGAGCGCCACTACTGAAATAGAGAGCAATCCTACAGCCACCAGGGGATATACGACTTGGACTTCAGAAGTCATGATTTTAGGATAGGATTTCTCCAGTAAAGAGAATGCCTGAAGGTCAGAGAGGGAGAAAAGCCTGAGTGATGACACAGGGGTCTTCAGAGCACAGAAGAGGCTTTGGTTTGAAGAGACAAGGCTCTGGAAGAGTAATGATGTCCTACAGGCAGCAGAGAGGGAATATCTGAGGAGGATCCAGCCAAGGAGGCTACGACTGAGTCAGAGTCTGGTTTTCACCACACAGGAAGGCACAGTCACTGGTTCAGAGTGATCCAGGCAGCTGGAACACTTTTTTTTTATCCTAGTACTTCAGTAGCTCATAGCGTTTACAGTTAACAAGAGGGGATGGGTGGTGAGCATGTGGAGGACCATTATGTGGAACATAAACAAAATACAAAATGATAGCTGATATGCTTGGACAGTACATAGATTAAGGTGATGCAAAATGAGGAATAATTTTGAATGGGTTTATTGGCAGGGAATGCACTGAACACTAACATGATATCAGATGAGTTAGAGGAGAGAGTGCTGGCAGTTTTCAAAAGACTAGTCGGGAGGAGGTCCATTTTCACATCTTAAACTCTTGTCCTATTTATTCTACATGAGGGGAAGAAAGGCTAAGCACTGACTAGCTTTCCCAGTCTTGCCAATCTCCATGGGATCATGCATCCTAATGCAGCAGTGATAGCGTGTGGAGGGGCTTGAAAGGAGGAGTGCAAAGTTACAGGCCCGTTAGGTCCCAGCAACCCCAGTAGATAAGGGGGAAGAAAACCACCCATATTGGGTTTCAAAGCCCTGCCTGTTCCACCCTGCATTAGGATGATATGGTGGCAATTCCTGATGGACCCTATCAGAGTACCTAAGCGACCCTCATCACTGTAGCATCTGAGACCTTGGAATAGGAAAAAAATGTGCATTTTAACCGGTGTTAACTAACCCTGTAACAGGATGTGCTTCACCAGGAGCTGACTCCGCATCCTGTCACTCAAATCCCCACCAGTATACATAAAACTGGGACTTGACTGAAAGACAGGCAGTTGGCACAGGGTGCCAATTAACTGAGTAGAGAGACAGTTGAGGGACTAATTGGGAGAACATAACCCTCCACCCCTTACTGGGATTATATACGCACACAGGGGGTAGTGCTAAGGAACTAGGGAGCTTGAAAGAAGGTAGGATTAGCCAGGGCTGGTAGCTGCTCCTAATACTGTACCCTTCCCTAGGAACAAATGGGGAAAGCTATTGACTGGAAATAGTATGTAAATAGCATTCCAGGCTTGGCCTGCGGAAAGGATATAAATCAAGCAACATGGACCAGAGTGGTTAAGAGCACCTGGAATCGTAGTGGTCAGTCGTTGAGATTAGAAAAGACTTTCAGGGAACCACCCCGTGATAAACCTGTAGAAAGTGTAAACAAGGCAGTTGTGGTTTTAACCCACGTTAGCTGGCTGAGGTAAACCCTAAAGTCCCCTTTACACTAGGATTTTACTATGGGTTAATTAACAGGTTTAAAGTACCTCCGTTCCCCAGTAAGGACTTGGCCTGAATACCAAATCCTCTGCCAATCTCATACTGGCACTTGAGCCTCTATTTCCTGAGTGAAAACCCAGCTGCGGTATCCTATGGGAAAAAGATTCCTGTCCCCTAAATGGGTGTTTCCAACATGGAAAAATGATCTGCCCCATATCATGGCTTCAGTGCACATGCAGCTTTACAGCTACATAAGACGACAACTCCCTTATTTGAAGAGTTTAGACAAACATAATAAAAGATGACCGTTGCTAGGATATAGATATCTGCAAAGGCCTATACTTCAAGAATTTAGGTGTATTTTTATCACTTAGCTAGTTATAGAGGTGTAAAAGAAAGGATAAAATCACTGTCTGCCGGTGTAAGGGCCTTTTTTTACTGCGACAGTCTGAGACCCCATTCTTAGGCTAAGGCCTTTGGCTAAGTAGCAGAGGGCGCCATAAGCTGGGAAGCGAATGGTCACATCCTCACATTCCAAACTAGTCACACTGGAAAAAGGTGCTATTGGGCTGTTAGGCGTTATCAGGACAGGATTGTATTCCTATCACCTCCAGAGAAAGGGAAGAGCCTAGAAGATGTAAAAGGAAACTTAGTTTGATAGCATCCTGTCTGGCAAGAACTCACTTAATAGCTGAGGTGTAAAGTCCTCATTTCTGTGTTGTTCTATCACTGTAGTATCCACTTCCCTATTGTTTGTCTGTATAATCTGATTCTGTGATTGTTTTTGTCTGCTGTATAATTAATTTTGTTGGGCGTAAACCAATTAAGGTGGTGCGATATAATTGGTTAGATAATCACGTTACGATATGTTAGGATTGGTTAGTTAAATTTGAGTAAAATGATTGGTTAAGGTATAGCTAAGCAGAACTAACTTTTACTAAATAGTCTAAAGTACTCTTGTTCTTTTTACGGATACAGACTAAGGCTACGTCTACACTACGGGATAATTTCGAATTCGCTAAAACCAGTTTTATAAAACAGCTATTATAAATTCGATTTCATGCGGCCACACTAGGCACAGTAATTCGGCGGTGTGCGTCCATGGTCCGAGGGTAGCGTCAATTTCTGGAGCGTTGCATTGTGGGTAGCTATTCCATAGCTATCCCATAGTTCCCGCAGTCTCCCCCGCCCCTTGGAATTCTGGGTTGAATCATTGTCGCGGGTGGTTCTGGGTAAATGT